>NC_082721.1:84435447-84757947 GCF_030144855.1 Hypanus sabinus
AGACTGACAAAGAACTGATATGCAATAGAAGGTAAGCTACGGAAATACAAAAAGTAAATAAATAACTCTGGGAAGATGAGTTGTAGCGTCATTGAAAGTGAGTCAGTTCCGAATTGAGGTGAGTGAAGTTGTCCATGTGTCCATGTCAATCTTGCCAATGTCCCTCACAAAGTCTCCCTTCAGGCTCCTTTCCTCACAATTGCAATCTTCCAACCCTTCACCCTCTCCAGTGCAGTCCCAACTTTGACCAGAACTGTGTGGCCTAACTGGTTCTAATTTATCCTCCCAGTTTTTGTGTCCGTTGCCTCTTCTAACGAAATAAAACCTCACACATGCCTTTCAAACCACTTACCAATCTGTTCTGTTAAACCAAAGGCACTCTGGAAAAATGCTCCAAGCTCTCTCCATCTCTCCACATCCTGCCGTTTACTTTGGAAACTCCCAGAAACATAGAAAATAGGTGCAGGAGTAGGCCATTCAGCCTTTCGAGCCTGCACCGCCATTCAGTATGATCATGGTTGATCATCCAACTCAGAACCCTGTACCTGCTTTCTCTCCATACCCCCTGATACCTTTAGCCACAAGGGCCATATCTAACTTCCTCTTAAATATAGCCAATGAACCAGCCTCAACTGTTTCCTGTGGCAGAGAATTCCACAGATTCACCACTCTCTGTGTGAAGAAAGTGTGACGTTGTGCTTTATAAGCACAAGAGATTCTGCAAACGCTGGAAATCTTGAGCAACATACATAAGATCAGCAAGTCAGGTAGCATCTATGGAGTGGTAGACATTTTGGGTCAAGATCCTTCGTTACTTTTGTCTGGATTAAGTTCCCTTTCCCCAGCCCATCTTTCTGTTCACTGCCTCTTTCCTTCTCACTGCCAGCTCCATGCCCAATAGCTATCTCACCTGCAAACTTACAGTGCCTGTAAAAAATATTCAACCCTCTCCCCCCCCCCGGAAGTTTTTATGTTTTATTGTTTTACAACATTGAATCACAGTGGATTTAACTTGGCTTTTTGACACTGATTAACAGAAAAAGATTCTTTCATGTCAAAGTGTCAAATCAATTACAAATATAAAACACAAACTAATTGATTGCGTAAGTATTCATCCCCACATGGAATCATCACTGCTGCAGCCAATTGGCTTTAGAAGTCACATAATTAGTTAAATAGAGATCACCTGTGTGCAGTCAAGGTGTTTCAATTGATTATAGTGAAAATACACCTGGATCTGGGAGGTCTAACTGGTGAGTCAGTATCCTGGTAAAAACTACACCATGAAGATAAAAGAACACTCCAAGCAACTCTGCAAAAAGGTTTTTGAAAAGCACAAGTCAGGAGATGGATACAAGAAAATTTCCAAGTCACTGAATATCCCTTTGAAATGGAAAGAATATGCTGTAAATCTGTGTACAGCAAGCTATCCACAAAAACTGAGTGCCCATGCAAGAAAGTGACTAGTGAGGGAGGCCACCAAGACAACTCTGGATGAGTTAGAAACTTCAGCGGCTGAGCTGGGAGAGACAGCACCTACAACAACTGTTGCCCGGGTGTTTCACCAGTCACAGCTTCATGGGAGAGTGGCAAAGAGAAAATCAGTGTTGAAAAATTCGCATGAAATCACGGCCAGAGTTTGCCAGAATGCATGTCAGAGACTCTGAAGTGGGCTGGAAAAGGTTCTGTTGTCCTTTTTGGCCATCAAACCAAACACTGCACATCATCAAAAACACACCATCCCTACCGTGAAGCATGGTGGTGACTGCATTGTGCTGTGGGGATGCTTCACTGCAGCAAGCCCTGGAAGGCTTGTGAAGGTAGAGGGTAAAATGAATGCGGCAACATACAGGGAAATTTTGGAAGAAACCTGATGCAGTCTGCAAGAGAACTGTGTCTTGGGAGAAGATTTCTTTTCCAGCAAGACAATGACCCCAAACATAAAGCCAAAGCTACACAGGAAAGGCTTAAAAACAACAAAGTTAATGTCCTGGAGTAGCCAAGCAGAGAATTTGTGGTTGGACTTGAAAAGGGCTGTTCTCTCATGATCCCCTTGCAATCTGACAGAGCTTGAGCAGTTTGTAAAGAATGGGGAGAAATTGCGGTGTCCAGATGTGCAAAGCTGATAGAGACCTATCCACATAGACTCAAGGCTGTAATTGCTGCCAAATACTGACATGAAGAGGGTGAATACTTATTAAATCAATTAGCAAACACGAGGAAGTCTGCAGATGCTGGAAATTCAAACAGCAACACACACGAAATGCTGGTAGAACACAGCAGGCTAATACACTGCTGTGTTAGCCTGCTGTGTTCTACCAGCATTTTGTGTATGAAATCAATTATTGTGTTTTATACTTGTAATTAATTTAGATCATTTTGTAAAGATCTGTTTCCACTTTGACATGAAAGAGTCTTTTTCTATTGATCAGTGTCAAAAATTCCAATTAAATCCATGGTGATTCAATATTGTAAAACAATAAAACATAAAAACTTCCAAGAGGAGGGAATACTTTTTACATGGACTGTAATATGATAATAAAAATCTGAATTATTCACATGTACCACCGAAGTCAAGGTCTGAGCTCTGGGCCCAGTCAAACCTCATTGGTTACAACCTTACTGTTCCGAGGCCTTCTGAATACTTTGCCTGGCTACTTGAACAGGCTCACGTAAGAAACAGGAGCAGGAGTCGGCCATCTGGCCCATCGAACCTGTTCCGCCATTCAATAAGATCATGGCTGATCTGACCATGGACTCATTTCTGATGGTGGCCTCTATTGGTGCACATTGGTCTGGCTTTGAAAAGGCGCAGTACACGTCTCGTTAATATAGAATAAAGAAGAGTAGGATCAGGCCATTCAGCCCACAACATTATGCTGAACCAGCTAAAAAGCAAATCAAAAGCACTTCAAACCAACACAATGTCCGTATCTCTCCATCTTCCTCACATCCATATGCCTATCTAAACATCTCTAAAAAGCCTCTAACACCAGACCAGGCATCCATCACTCTGAGTAAAAAAACTTACCCCTTACATCCCCCTTTATCCTATCCTCTCACCTATAATGCATGCCTACTGGTATTAGACAGTTTAACCCTGGGGAGCAGATACTCTGTCTCCTCTATCTATGCCTCTCACAATTTTATAAACCTCTATCAGATCTCCCCTCGGCCCCCGGCGCTCCAGAGAAAGCAACCCGGGTTTGTCCAGCCTCTCGTGATAGCACATGCCCTCCAAACCAGGCAGCGTCCTGATAAACCTCCTCTGCATTCTCTTCAAAGCTTCAACATCCTTCCTACGCTGGGGTGACGAGAACTGTATGCACGCTCCAGATGTAGTCTGACCAGAATCAGAATCAGGTTTACTATCACTAGCATGTGACGTGAAATTTCTTAACTTAGTAGCAGCAGTTCAATGCTATTTATAATCTAGCAGAGAGAGAGAGAAAATAAAATAAAACATAATAATAAACAAGTAAATCAATTACATATATTGAATAGATTATTTTAAAATGTGCAAAAACAGAAATACTGTATATTTTTTTTAAAAAGTGAGTTAGTGTCCAAAGCTTCAAAGTCCATTTAGGAATCAGATGGCAAAGGGGAAGAAGCTGTTCCTGAATTACTGAGTGTGTATATTCAGGCTTCTGTACTTCCAACCTGATGGTAACAGTGAGAAAAGGAGACCTGGGTGCTGGAGGTCATTAATAATGGACGCTGCCTTTCTGAAACACCGCTTCCTAAAGGTGTCCTTGGTATTTCGTAGGCTAGTGCCAAAGATGGAGCTGACTAGATTTACAACCTTCTGCAGCTTCTTTCGATCCTGTGCAGTAGCCCCTCCATATCAGACAGTGATGTAGCCTGTCAGAATGCTCTCCACGGTACAACTATAGAAGTTTTTAAGTGTATTTGTTGACATGCCAAATCGCTTCAAACTCCTAAACAAGGTATAGCCGCTGTCTTGCCTTCTTCATAACTACATCGATATGTTGGGACCAGGTTAGATCCTCAGAGATCTTTACACCCAGGAATTTCCAGCTGCTCACTCTCCCCACTTCTGATCCCTCTATGAGGATTGGTATGTGTTCCTTCATTTTACCCTTCCTGAGTTTTATAAAGTTGCAACGTAACCCCTTGACTTTTGAGCTCACTGCCTTAACTAATAAAAGATGGTATTCCATAAACGTTATCGACCTCAGTAGCCACTATCAAGAAACTATGAACTTGGATCCCCAAATCTCTCTGCTCAGCAACATTATTAAGGATCTTGCCCGTGACAGTGTACTGCCTCCTTGCATTTGCCCTGCTAAGGTGAACTCCTGACAATTATCTAGGTTAAACTCTAGCTGACTTTCTTTGCCCATATCTGCAACTGTTCTATAATGCACTGTATTCTTTGACAGTCTTCTACACTATCTACAACGCTACCATTCTTGGTATCATCCACAATCTTATTAACCCACCCATCTACATTTTCATCCAGGTCGTTTATACACATCACACATCACAAGCAGCAGAGGTGCCAGCACAGATCCCTGCGAAACATCACTAATTACAGGCCTCCAGTTCGAATAAGTCCCCTGAACCACTACTTCTATGTACAAGCCAGTTCTGAATCCAAACAGCCAATTCACTGCAGTCCCCATGCACCACACCTTAATCTTATGGATGAGCCTCCCATGAGGGACTTTGTCAAATGCCTTTCTAAAATCGACGTAGACAATGTCTACTATCCTACCTTCATCAATCTCTCGTCACCTTGTCAAAAGACTCAGTCAAGTTGGTAAGACACAGCCTATCCCACACAAAGCCATGCTGGCTCTCCCAATTAGGCAGTGGGTTTCCAAATGCTCATATACCCCATGTACCAAATAATCAGTGTACTAGACCAGTTTCTGCACAATTGGGCAGAAATTCACTTCTGTTGACACCAATTTTACTTTGCCCAGGATTGTATTGTGTTAATTGAATGTTCCAGCGAGGTTTGAAAACATAACTTAGATTTTAAGTACAGGATATTCACCAGAACATAGCCTAGACTGGAGGGCTTTAGTTATGGGGAACATGGAACATCGAACAGTACAGCACGGTACAGGCCATTCAGCCCACAATGTTGTGCTGACTTTTTAACTACTCCAAGATCAATCTAACCCTTCCTTCCCACATAGCCCTCCACTTTCTTTCAGTACCTATTGTATCAGCCTCTACCACCATCCCTGGCAGCACATTTCACCCACCACTCTCTGAGTAAAAAAACTACCTCTGATATCCCCTACGCTTCCCTCCAATCACCTTGACTCATTTTGTGGGGAGAGATTGGAAAGGCTGGGTTTACTTTCCCTGGCAAGAAGGAGAACAGGGCGACTCA
Organism: Hypanus sabinus; assembly: GCF_030144855.1. Classification (NCBI taxonomy): domain Eukaryota; kingdom Metazoa; phylum Chordata; class Chondrichthyes; order Myliobatiformes; family Dasyatidae; genus Hypanus; species Hypanus sabinus. The sequence goes on from NC_082721.1 coordinate 84,440,819, forward strand.
ACAGAGATATGTAAAACTATAAACGGTGGATAGTCAGAATCTGTGTCCCATGGGAAGGGTATCAAAAACAAGAGGACCAAGGTTTAAGGTGTGAGGAAGGGGATCTGAGCTGTGGCTGGTGTCCAGAATATCCGCAGAGGAGGTGATTGCGCCAGATACCATCACTAGTGTTAAGTTTTGCAACTGAAAATATTGAACTAATTCAAAGAATTATAATTGAATTGAGTTTATTACTTACATCCTTCACATACATGAGGTCTTACATGTCACATGTAGCGTCTTACATGATGTAATACATCTTTGCATTACATCTTCATCTAAATGTGCAATTTATAGTCATTTGTAATAAATCGTATATACAACAGGTATATAACACAAAAATACAATTTCAAGTACAAATCTTACATAGAGAGACATGGGGGACCAAGGATGCAAGTCTAACTTCAGGTTTACTTTAAATGAGTCACTCATGTATCACATGACGGATAACTTGCCATGAGTTATCTAAATGAACACGAATGCTTAATGAAACAGTATACCGTATATACAAGATTACTCAAACATTACTTAAATGTTAGATACTCAACAACGAGATTTAAGAAAAGCCATTTAAGTAGGCAAAGCATGGAAGGATCTGGCCCTCATGTTTAGTATCACTGGCATAATGTCATAAAATTTGTTAACTTAGCAGCAACAGTACAGTGAAATACATGATAATACAGATAAAAAGTAAGTAAATCAATTACAGTAAGTATACAAATACATATTAAATATTTAAATTAAAAACAGAAATAAAAATGTGAGGTAGTGTTCATGGTTTCAAAATGCTGGTGGAACACAGCAGGCCAGGCAGCATCTATAGGAAGAAGCACTGTCGACATTTTGGGCCGAGACCCTTCGTCAGGACTAACTGAAAGGAAAGGTACTAAGAGATTTGAAAGTAGGAAGGGGAGGGGGAAATGTGAAATGGTAGGAGAACACTTACACTTCCTCCCTCACCACCATTCAGGGCCCCAGACAGTCCTTCCAGGTGAGGCGACACTTCACCTGTGAGTCGGCTGGTGTGGTATACTGTGTCCGGTGCTCCCGGTGTGGCCTTTTATATATTGGTGAGACCCGACGCAGACTGGGAGACTGTTTCGCTGAACACCTACGCTCGGTCCGCCAGAGAAGGCAGGATCTCCCAGTGGCCACACATTTTAGTTCCATGTCCCATTCTCATTCTGACGTGGCCTCCTCTACTGTCAAGGTGAAGCCACACTCAGGTTGGAGGAACAACACCTTATATTCCGTCTGGGTAGCCTCCAACCTGATGGCATGGACATTGATTTCTCTAACTTCCGTTAATGCCCCCCTCCCCTTCTTACCCCATCCCTGATATATTTAGTTTTTTTTCCTCTCCCCTTTTTTTTTCTCTCTGCCCATCACTCTGCCTGTTCTCCATCTCCCTCTGGTGCTCCCCTCCCCACTTTCTTTCTCCCTAGGCCTCCCGTCCCATGATCCTTTCCCTTCTCCAGTTCTGTATCACTTTTGCCAATCACCTTTCCAGCTCTTAGCTACATCCCAACCCCTCCTCTCTTCTCTTATCATTTCACATTTCCCCCTCCCCCTTCTACTTTCAAATCTCGTACTGTCTTTCCTTTCAGTTAGTCCTGACAAAGGGTCTCGGCCCAAAATGTCGACAGTGCTTCTCCCTAAAGGCTGTCTGGCCTGCTGTGTTCTACTGCATTTTGTGTGTGTTGCTTGAATTTCCAGCATCTGCAGATTTCCTTGTGTTTGTTCATGGTTTCAATGTCTATTTAGAAATCAGATGGCCAAGGGAAAGAAGCTGTTCCTGAATCACTGAGTGTGTGCCTTCTACTCCTCCTTCCCGATGGTAGCAATGAGAAGAGGCCATGTCTTAGGTAATGGGGATCCTTAATGATGGGCGCTACCTTTTTGACGCACTACTCCTTGAAGGTGTCTTGGATACTACAGAGGCTAGTACCTAATATGGGGCTGACTAATTTTACAGCTTTCTGTAACTTTTTTCAATTCTGTGCAATAGCTTCCCTCCCCCTGTTCCCCCCCCCCCCATACCAGACGGTGATGCAGCCAATCAGAATGCTCTTCATGGTATGTCTGTAGAAGTTTTCAGGAGTTTTAGGTGACAAACCAAATCTCCTCAAGCTCCTATGAAGAATAACTGCTGTCTTGCCTTCTTTATAGTATTAGGATCCAGCAACAATGAATATATAATTGAGACAGGTTTTTTTTATAGCAAAAAAAACATTTATTAAACACTGCTGGAAAAAACCCCAAAAGTAAACAAACAACTAACTTAACCAGAAGTTGGCTGCGATACGACAGCTTGAACAGTTCTTAAAGCAAGAAATGTGAACTCAGTTCTTTAAAAGTAGTATTGCAAAAAGTCCAAAATGATTTACAGTCAGTCAGGAGAGACTTTCCTTGGAATAATCAAATCTCCTTTCGTGACGTTACTGTTGATCCCAGCCGAAGTATGCTTTGCCGAGGGATTTACGGTTGGAGGAAATAAAATGGCTTAAAGGCAAAACTCTGCCTTTCCTTGGCAAAACTCTGCGTCCAACTCTTTCTGCTTTCAGAAATGCAGCAGCTATCTTGGACACAAGTTACTAATTCCTTGTACAAAGATTAAATAAAGTCAAACCTGCTTTACAGCTGACAACACCAGCTTTCCTTGATTCTTCCAGCTTCCCGAACTTCGATAAATCTTCACTCTTCGACTGGACTGAACTGGCAGTATTGTAGCAAAACTGCTGGCAATAACCTTTGAGATTTAAGGCAGAAAGTAAAACGCCATTTTAAAACAAAACTGCGTCATAAAATTGAATACTCAGCATAACAGAGTCACTAAACGAATTCAACCACGAGCTGCCCTGCGTCTCCTTTTATACCCTGTTGGAAAAAACTATCACATAACCTCTCACTGGTGGGAAAATTACGTCACTCCACCATCACAAGACCATTACATCATGCCCAGCAGAGCCTCAATTACATCATGGTCATGTGACAGTCACAAGATACCTACGGGTATGTAATAATAGCTGCATCTACCTCTGGCTACAGAGCTATGATTACATTAACTTCATCAGTAGGTCTTCATTACAACATCTTCCACTCCAAACATTGTGGTCACATTTACATTGAAGAAAGTGCAGAAGTTCTGACATGTTGTTAGTGGAGATAATATCAGTTCGTTAGTGACTGGGTAAAGCCCAGATGGGTTTGTTCTGGGATGCCAGAGAGGATGGGTGACTGAGTGCTGGGATTCCACACGCTTAATTAATAGATCAAGGATATGCATTCCCGGAGGAAGTTCCATCCCAGGAGCACAGAATTCCCAGAATTTACAATGATGGACGATTATTCCATTGGCCCTATGGTTGACCAGTCAGAAAGTGAAGATCAAAATGGGAGTGAGCACTCAGCTGGACAGGCTATTGGGGACTGATGGGTTTTGTGGAGAGGGAAGGGAAAACCAGTTGAAGGGGGAAGTGGGACATGTGTTATCTGCCTATTACTGAGGTGCATTGAGGAGTTTCATTTCTGTCTGCCCTGGCCTGTAGGATTGGCACCCACAAGTTTCTCTTCCTTACTCCTGTGCCTTGGCCACAGCAGATGGTTACTTTTTGATTTATCTTATTTATCTTGAAAGATGAAGAGGCCACGCGATCCAATGGTTCCATGCCGGTTCCCATCAGACCCATTCCCTCCTCCTCTTTCTAATAGCCCTACTACTTATTCTGTCTCACCTGGGTGTAGTCCTGATTGTTTGCCACTTATCTTTATCAAGGGGGTCACTTGGAGCAGCTGGTTAACCTTTAGCGGACCATCATGTCTTTTTGGGAAGTGGGAGAAAAGGGGAGCAGCCGGGGGGGGGGGGGTGGGTCCACACAGCCACAAGGAGAATGTGCAAATTAAACACAGGCAGCGCCAAAGGGCAGGATCCAATCTCGATCTCCGACGTCATGAGGTAGCAGCTCGACACCTTCAAACTTTCTTTCTCTGTGCTTCCGTTCTCTGGCGCACTGGTCTGGACCTGGCTGTCCTGTTACGTATTCAGGCAACAATAAATATATGAGTTCGGCAAGGGTTTGGTATAACAAACAACACGTTTATTAAACACAGAAAACAACCCCCCCCCAAAAGTAAACAAACACCAACGCAACCGGAAACAGCTGCGGTGCGGCAGCCCAAACGGTTCTTAAAGCGATATTGCAAAAACCGTTCTTTAAAGTGGTATTGCCAAAAGTTCGATATGCTCACAGTCCATTTAAAAGGAGAGACATTATAAGACGATTCAAATTCTCTTTCATGTCGTTTTGCTTCGATCCCCGACGTCGAACTTCCCACGAAGAATTTACGAAACAGAACGGCTTAACGGCACTGACCTTTCCTTCTTCACTACCTTCAATCCTTTCTGGTTACCCAGGGATTAACACGAAGATAGTCAACGAAATCCTTCCGTATAAGGATCAAACAACAAGGTCGAAACCCGTTTCACTGTAGAAAGCAATTCTCGTCGATCTCTAACTTCCGAACTTCGATCTTCACTCTCCACTAATTTCCTCGAACTAGCAGAATCGTAAAGAACCTGCTGGCAATGACCTCTTAAACTTTAGGCATTAAATAAAACTTCATCTTTCAACTAAACTGTGTCATCACTTAAAACACGCAGTAGCATGAAGTCAACCTGGCAAATCCAGCCACGAACTGCCCCTCCTCACAGGGTGGGGTCTACCTTTTATAACCTGTAAAAAAACCTGTCACATGATCTCTACTGGCGGGAAAATGATGTCATTCCACCATCACAAGACCATTACCTCAAGTCCAGTATAACTTCAACCCCAGTCACGTGACAAGGGCACCACTGTCATGTGTCACGAGTACGTAACACCTCCCTCCAAAAAAACATTTTTGGTCTGACAAGAACAAAAATTTTAACAATTGCTTACAAGAAAAACAAAGGTATAAATTTTATAACATATATAATACACAACACCATCATATAACAGCTTATAACTCACAATACAGTAGGAGTGTTACAATTGAAAAAAAACCCACTCCATAAAAAAAAATTACAGTGTACATTCAACATCGAGATAGACAATCAGCAACCACATTATCTTTACCTTTAATATAAGTTATCACAATATTGTACTCTTGTAACATCAAACTCCAATTTAATAATCTTCTGTTTTTGTTTTTCATCTTACTCAGAAAAACTAACGGATTATGATCAGTGTAAACAATAAGTGGTTTTTGAGTTGTACCAACATATACCTCAAAATATTCCAAAGCTAAAACAAGAGATAACAATTCTTTCTCTATTGTCGAATAGTTTCTTTGATGCTTATTAAATTTTTTAGAAAAGTAAGCTACTGGATGATCAACCTCATCACCCTCATTCCTTTGCATTAATACTGCTCCTGCAGCCTCATGACTAGCATCCACAGCCAATGAAAAAGGTTTTTCAAAGTCAGGTGCCTTAAGCACAGGTTGTTGACATATCATTGTTTTCAATTTTTCAAATGCTTCTTGACAAAGCACTGTCCATACAAACTTCTCATTCTTCTGCAGAAGGTTAGTTAATGGAAGGGCAACATTAGCAAAATTCTTACAAAATTTCCGATAATATCCTACCATTCCCAAGAATCTTCTGAGAGTTTTTTTCCCCGTTGGAGTGGGAATCTCTAAAATTGCCTGAACTTTTGCCTAAACAGGAGCTACCTTACCTTGACCCACAACATAACCAAGGTAAGTCACAGTGGCATGTCCAAATCCACTCTTAGCTAAATTAATAGTTAAGTTAGCTTTTGAAAGCCTTTCAAACAATTTCTCCATCGCAATAATGTGTGCTTCCCAAGTATCATTTCCTGTCACTAAATCATCAATATAAGCATCAGTATCTTTCAATCCCTGAATCACAAAGTTAATCATCCTCTGGAAAGTACCTGGGGCATTCTTCATCCCAAATGGAAGAACATTATACTCATATAACCCAGATGGAGTTACAAATGCAGAAATCTCTCTACCTCTGTCCATTAATGGAACACACCAATACCCTTTCAACAAATCAATCTTTGTAAGGAACTTTGCTTTTCCAACTTTATCTACACAATCATCTACTCTAGGAATTGGATATGCATCTGTTTTCGTTACAGCATTCACCTTCCTATAATCCGTACAAAACCTAATACTAACCATCTGGTTTTGGCACCATAACACATGGCGAACTCCAATTCGAGTTAGAATGTCTAATGATATTATTCTCTAACATATATTCAATTTCTTTCTCAGCAAGTTCACATTTTTCCATGTTCATCCTATATGGATGTTGTTTAATAGGTTTAGCATCTCCAACATCTACATCATGTGAAGCTATAGTAGTCCTTCTTGGAACATCTGGAAACAACTCCCTATATTTAAAAATCAACTCCTTCATCTGTTGTCTCTGCTCTAACTGTAAATGTGCTAATTTTTCCATCAATATTTTCTAGAATGGTTGAATTTGGTAACCTAACAGAAACAATGTTGGATTTAGAATGAAAGTCAGATGAATCATCTATCATGTTCCTAGTTAAATCAAACTCACTCTCACTAACCACAACAGTCACAGTATCAGATTGTTTCTCAAAATATGGTTTCAACATATTTATATGGCAAAGTTGTGTTGACCTTCTACGATCTGGAGTTTTTATCATGTAATCCACATCATTGATTTTAGACACAATTTCATAAGGACCATGAAATCTAGCTTGTAAAGGATTTGTCTGCACTGGGAAAAGAACCAACACCTTATCTCCAGGCTTAAACATCCTCATCCTAGCTTCTTTATCATACCAAGTCTTCATTTTCTCCTGAGCCAACTTTAAATTTTCCTTAGCTAAGCTACAAGCTTTATGTAACCTGTCCTTAAATTTCAACACATAGTCCAACAAATTAGTGTGTACTTTCTTACTAATCCACTGTTCTTTCAATAAAGCTAAAGGTCCTCTAACTCTATGCCCAAACACAAGTTCAAATGGACTAAAACCTAAAAATTCCTGTACCGATTCCCTTACTACAAATAAAAGTAAGTTTATACCCTCATTCCAGTCACTTTCATTTTCCACACAAAATGTCCTAATCATATTCTTGAGGGTAGAATGAAACCTCTCCAAGGCACCCTGGGATTCTGGATGGTATGCAGATGAAGTGATTTGCTTAGCACCCAATTTATAAACTATCTGTTGAAACAATCCAGACATAAAATTACTGCCTTGATCAGTTTGTATCTCCTTAGGTAATCCAAAATAAGTAAAAAAAAATTATAAGAGCCTTTGTCACAGTTCTAGCTTTTATATCCTAAGTGGTACTGCCTCTGGAAACCTAGATGAAGTACACATGATAGTCAACAAATACTGATAACCAGTTTTTGTCTTTGGTAATGGACCAACACAATCTACAATAACTTTAGAAAATGGTTCACCAAATGCTGGGATAGGTTGTAATGGAGCTACTGGTGTAACCTGATTTGGTTTACCCACAATTTGACAAGTATGGCACGTTTTACAAAACATCGCCACATCTTTTCTTAGACCAGGCCAGTAAAAATGTTTTAAAACCTTGTCCACAGTTTTCCTTACCCCTTGATGTCCACCTAAAGGCACACTATGAGCTAAAGTCAAAATCTCATTTCGATAAACTTTCGGAACAACTACCTGGTAAACAACATTCCAATCCTCACTTGCAGGAATTGTAGGCGATCTCCACTTCCTCATCAACACTCCTTTTTCCAAGTAATATCCTACTGGCTCCTTCTCAATTTCACTATCTAGTAAAACCTGCTCTCTTAATTTTATAATCTCAGAGTCTCTATTCTGCTCTGCTATCATCTCCTTCCGAGACAAAGATAAATCTTTATAGTCAGACTTACTCCAATAATCTTGTTCAAACAACGAAGATAAGAAAGTCTCTGACACATCCTCAAAACTCGAATCCTGAGTTGAACAGTCCTGAGTAACAACCTCATTCTGCGCATCAATCTTTTTAGCCATATCTCTAGTCACAACACAGGAAGAATCTGTGTTAGAATTCAACTCTGGTTCCTCTGATTCCATTGTCAAATGCACTTCAGGAAAAACTTGTCCACCTGCCAAGTCATTACCTAACAATAAAGAAATACCCTTCACAGGTAAGCTATGCTGTAATCCTACTTTAACAAATCCAGTAACTAACCCTGACTTTAAATTTACTTTATGTAAATGTACAGGAATAAAATCACTTCCAACACCTCTTATGTAATTTACCTCACCAGTATCAGACTCTTCATTAAACTTTAACACACTGTCTAACATCAGTGATTGAGAAGCACCAGTATCCCTAAGGATTTTTATTGGCACCAGAGTAGATCCTTCTTTCAAGGATACAAACCCTTCAGTTATAAAATGATCATATCCCTTTTTAACTTGGTCAGACTCTAACAAAGCCTCATTTATGTTTATCAACCCCTGTAACTTTACAGGTGCTTCAGTATGTTGCACACAAGCATCTGGAACTGCTTCCTTCTCTTTCTTTTTCAATTTGAAACAGTTAGCTATTACATGGCCAGGCTTCTTACAATAGTTACAAGTAAGACCAAACTGTCTTTCCTTCACAGGCTTTCCTTTCTCATTAACTTTCTCATTAACCTCAGATTTAATTTCTGATTTATCTTGAGTCTCCATGTTATTTTTCCTCTTAAAAATTCTGCCCTGAGGAAATTTATTCTTATGGATTAAAACATACTCATCAGCTAATCTAGTACAGTCCTGCAATTTATCAGTATCCTTCTCATTTAAGTAGGTCCTTACTTCAACAGGGATGCTTGTTTTAAATTCCTCCATTAAAATCAGCTCTCTCAATGTATCATAGTCCCCATTTACATTTTTAGAAGAAACCCATCTCTCAAAACACATAGCTTTATCATAGGCAAATTCCACATAAGTTTTTTCCACAGACTTTTTCAAACTTCTGAATCTTTCTGAATAAGCTTCTGGGACTAACTCATATGCGTTTAAGATTTGCCTCTTTACAATATCATAATCAAGTGCTTGCGCAGCTGTTAAAGCTGTGTAAACTTGTTGTGCTTTGCCTTTAATTACACTCTGTAACAACACTGACCATTTATCTTTTGGCCACTCTGACATCCGAGCAATAGTTTCAAAATGTTGAAAATACCTTTCCACTTCTGTTTCACTAAATGGAGGGACCAATTTAATTTCTTGACTAGCAACAAACGTTTTTTTAGAACCAGAAGACTGATTCCCAGACTTTAATTCCTCCATTGCATATGCAAATTCTCTCTGCTTTTGTTCCGCCTCCAATTTACACCTCTCCAAATCAGCTTTACTTTGTTCCAATTTCATTTGTTTGATTTGCAACTGCATTTCCAGATTACTTATTGGAAACGACTCTAAAATCGGATCATCAAAACACCCAAGACCACATAGTGTGACGCAATTTTTCTCTGTATCTCAGCCTTAGAAGTAGTCTGCAAAACACCTTTAAGTTGCAATCTACTAGCTATCTCAAACACCTCAGTTTTTCTCGCCTTCGCCAACACCTCCGCAGCTGGCGAAGCCAAAAACTCATCAATATTCATTGCTGCCGAATACCAAGCCAAACAAAAGAACCGAATAATCCCCCATTCCCAAAACACTGATATAAAAGTTAGCAAGCATTTAAACTCAAACGATCCAATCCCGGATGAGCCCCCATATTTAATGTTATGTATTCAGGCAACAATAAATATATGAGTTCGGCAAGGGTTTGGTATAATAAACAACACATTTATTAAACACAGAAAACAAACCCCCCCAAAAGTAAACAAACACTAACGCAACCGGAAACAGCTGCGGTGCGGCAGCCCAAAACAGTTCTTAAAGCGATATTGCAAAAACAGTTCTTTAAAGTGGTATTGCCAAAAGTTCGATATGCTCACAGTCAATTTAAAAGGAGAGACTTTATAAGACGATTCAAATTCTCTTTCACGTCGCTTTGCTTCGATCCCCGACGTCGAACTTCCCACGAAGAATTTACGAAACAGAACGGCTTAACGGCACTGACCTTTCCTTCTTCACTACCTTCAATCCTTTCTAGTTAAACCCAGGGATTAACACGAAGATAGTCAACGAAATCCTTCCGTATAAGGATCAAACAACAAAGTCGAAACCCGTTTCACTGTAGAAAGCAATTCTCGTCGATCTCTAACTTCCGAACTTCGATCTTCACTCTCCACTGTCTTGAACTAGCAGAATCGTAAAGAACCTGCTGGCAATGACCCCTTAAACTTTAGGCATTAAATAAAAACTTCATCCTTCAACTAAACTGCGTCATCACTTAAAACACGCAGTAGCATGAAGTCAACCTGGCAAATCCAGCCACGAACTGCCCCTCCTCACAGGGTGGGGTCTACCTTTTATAACCTGTAAAAAAAACCTGTCACATGATCTCTACTGGTGGGAAAATGACGTCATTCCACCATCACAAGACCATTACCTCAAGTCCAGTATAACTTCAACCCCAGTCACGTGACAAGGGCACCACTGTCATGTGTCGCGAGTACGTAACAGTCCGATTTCCTAAAAACAAGTCTGGCCCCCATTTCCCAACTTGTTCAACTAATTTCTCAGGAACAGGGAAGACAAATGAGAAGGTAGACTGCTCCTAATACTGATTGTCCTGAATTCTTTAAATGTTTATTTACATCCTTCCCTAATTTAAATAAGTATATGCTGATAATGGGTGGAGATTTTAACTGTTGTTTAAATCCCTTGATGGACAGATCTAAATCCACTCAGATTCTTCCGAATAAATCGGCCTCTCTTATTAACTCCTAAATGGTTGATTCTGGAATCTCTGAAATTTGGCTATTTTTACACCCCAACGACAAAGAATTTTCATATTTCTCTCATGGTTATCACAATTACTCAAGAATTGATTATTTCTTTATTGATCATCGGTTACTTACAGACGTTATTGATTGTAAATATGACTCTATTACTATCTCTGATCACGCACCTCTGAAGCTATCTATTAAGACCATGGATTTATCCTCAAGTGTCAGATCACGGCGGTTCAACCCTACTTCAGGACTCAGACTTTTTCAACTTTATTAAACAACAAATTGATTTGTTTTTTTCAACAAACCTTACAGAAGAGATTTCTAGTAGAATATTATGGGACACTTTTAAAGCATTTATTTGTGGACAAATTATTTCATACTCAGCTGGAGTCAGGAAACAAATTAACACTGAAATACTTACATTGGTTGATAAAATTAAAGAAATTGATAAGATTTACTCTGTGACCCCCAGTAAAGAATTTTATAAAAAGAGAGTTGAACTTCAAATGGAGTTTGTTATTATCTTCCTTGATTGAAAATCAATTAATTAAATCTAGGACTCAGTTTTATGTACATGGAGACAAATCTGGTAAATTATTGGCTAATCAATTGAAAACTGCTTTGGTTAAATGGCAAATTATTAAGATTCATAAATAAGATGGCACTTTGACGATTGATCATAAAGAGATAAAATAAAGCTTTTCAAGATTCTTATAACTCTTTATATCAAACAGAACTTTTTGATGATTCTTCCATAATTTATGAATTTTTAAGAAAATTGAATATCCTGAAGATTGTGTATTACTAAATGCACCTATTACGGAAACCGAAATAAAAAAGGCTATTTTTTCAATGAATTCAGGTAAAGCCCTTGGTCCAGATGGTCATACTGCGGAAGTTTTAAAATCTTTTTCTTCTATACTTTTTCCTTGGCTATGTAAAATTTTAAAAGTTGCATTAACAGTAGGTAAACTACCACAATCTTTTTATGATGACTCCATTTCTCTAATTCTTAAAAAAGACAAAGACCCTATTGAATGTGCATCCTATCGGCCTATATCTTTGCTGAGTACGGATTCCAAGATTTTTACCAAAATTTTGGCCACTAGATTGGAAAATATATTATCTCAAATTATTTCTGAAGACCAGACCAGATTTATTAAAAATCATTATTCATCCTTTAATATTAGAAAAATAATTAATATAGTTTATACTCCTTCATCTAAAATTCCAGAATGTGTTATTTCCTTAGACGCTGAAAAAGCGTTCGATAGAGTTGAATGGCTATATTTATTTAATATGCTTCAGAATTTTAATTTTAGTCCAAAATTTATATCATGGATTAAATTAATATATTATAAGCCTTTGGCTTCAGTTCTTACCAATAATCAAAGATCTCCCATTTTTCAGTTTTCCATGGTACGAGGCAAGATTGTCCTTTAAGTCCTCTATTATTTGATATTGCTTTGGAACCCTTAGCCATTTCTATTCGTGACTCACCTAATATTTTCGGTATTACCCGCAGGAAAGGGACTTATAAGCTATCACTATATGCTGATGATTTGTTACTATACATCTCTGATCCTGAGAGATCTATTCCTGCTATTTTATCCTTGCTTGCTCAGTTTAGTAGCTTTTCTGGCTACAAACTGAATTTTAATAAGAGTGAATTATTTCCATTAAATATGCAAGTTCCAATCTATAAACACTTACCATTTAAAGTTGTTACAGATAACTTTACTTATTTGGGTATTAAAATCACTAAGAAACATAAGGATTTATTTAAAATTAACTTTTTACCTTTAATTGACCAAATCAAGCAACTTATTCCTAGATGGTCCCCATTATCTTTGTCATTGGCTGGTCGATTAATGCTATCAAGATGATAGTTTTACCCAAATTTTTATACCTATTTCAAGCATTACCAATTTTTATTCCTAAATCTTTTTTTTTGACATTATTGACTCCAAAATATCCTCGTATGTGTGGCAGAATAAAAATCCTAGATTAAGTAAAAAATATTTACAGAAGCCTAAGAAGGAAGGTGGTTTGGCTTTGCCAAACCTGAGATTTTACTATTGGGCAGTTAACATTCGATACTTAATATTTTGGACACAAGAATCGGTCACATTACCAAGCCCACAATGGGAAAATTTGGAGTGCAAATCTGTACAAGACTTTTCATTGTTTTCTGTTTTAGGATCTTCACTTCCTTTTGTTTTATCTAAATTGAATAAACAAATAACTAATCCTATAGTTAAATATACATTACGAATATGGTTTCAATTTCGTAAATCCCTTGGCTTGAATAAGTTTATCTTATCAAGCCCTATTATATCTAACTTTTTCTTTCAGCCATCTCTTATGGACCAAGCCTTTGTGTTATGGAAAACAAAAGGTATTACATGTTTTCGTGATTTATTTTTTTGATAATAGCTTTATGTCCTTTGAACAATTATCCAATAAATATAATTTGTCTAAAACCCATTTTCTTAGATACTTACAAATTAGAAATTTTTTGAATAATATGTTACAGTCCTTTCTGAATTTATGTCCAATGGATATTACGGAAAAATCCTAGCTCTGAATCCTTGTCAGAAGGGTTTAGTAGCCATCATTTATAATATGATTATGAGAATACAACTGGGGTATCAGAAAAAATTAAGAAGGAATGGGAAAAAGTACTTCACTGTCTTTTACCCACAGAGCAGTGGGAGAAAATTTTACAGTTAGTTAACTCCTCTTCCATTTGTGCCAAACATGCCCTCATACAATTCAAGGTTGTACATAGGGCTCATATGTCCAAGGACAAACTTGCTTGATCTTATTCTCATGTTAATCCAATCTGCGACAGATGTCACCCTGAAGTTGCCTCATTGACTCACATGTTTTGGTCTTGCCCCTGTTAGCAAAATTACTGGAAAGATATTTTTGGTATTATTTCAACAGTTTTGAATATCAAATGACAACCTCATCTGATTACTGCAATTTTCGGTTTACCAATGGTGGATAATAGTTGTTTATCCACCCCCTCAGCCCGGCAGATGATTGCATTTGTCACATTAATGGCTAGAAGATCTACCTTATTAAACTGGAAAGAAATTAATCCTCCAACTACATTTCAGTGGTTTTCCCAAACTATTTTTATATATTTAAGGATCTCTTGCAGGATGTTAGGGATAAATTTGTCCTGATGAGGAAGATACAGAATGGTAGGGTGAAGGAACCATGGATGACAAGTGAAGTGGAAAATCTAGTCAGGTGGAAGAAGGCAGCATACATGAGGTTTAGGAAGCAAGGATCAGATGGGTCTATTGAGGAATACAGGGTAGCAAGAAAGGAACTTAAGAAGGGGCTGAGAAGAGCAAGAAGGGGGCATGAGAAGGCCATGGCGAGTAGGGTAAAGGAAATCCCCAAGGCATTCTTCAATTAAGTGAAGAACAAAAGGATGACAGGAGTGAAGGTAGGACCGATTAGAGATAAAAGTGGGAAGATGTGCCTGGAGGCTGTGGAAGTGAGCAAGGTCCTCAATGAATACTTCTCTTCTGTATTCACCACTGAGAGGGAACTTGATGACGGTGAGGACAATATGAGTGAGGTTGATGTTCTGGAGCACGTTGATATTAAGGGAGAGGAGGTGTTGGAGTTGTTAAAATACATTAGGACGGTTAAGCCCCCAGGGCCTGATGGAATATTCCCCACGCTGCTCCACGAGGCAAGGGAAGAGATTGCTGAACCTCTGGCTAGGATCTTTATGTCCTCATTGTCCATGGGAATGGTACTGAAGGATTGGAGGGAGGCAAATGTTGTCCCCTTGTTTAAAAAAGGTAGTAGGGATAGTCCAGGTAATTACAGACCAGTGAGCCTTACTTCTGTGGTGGGAAAGCTGTTGGAAAAGATTCTTAGAGATAGGATCTATGGGCATTTAGAGAATCATGGTCTGATCAGGGACAGTCATTATGGCTTTGTGAAGGGCAGATCATGCCTAACAAGCCTGATAGAGTTTTTTGAGGAGATGACCAGGCATATAGATGAGGGTAGTGCAGTGGATGTGATCTACATGGATTTTAGTAAGGCATTTGACAAGGTTCCACATGGTAGGCTTATTCAGAAAGTCAGAAGGCATGGGATCCAGGGAAGTTTGGCCAGGTGGATTCAGAATTGGCTTGCCTGCAGAAGGTAGAGAGTCATGGTGGAGGGAGTACATTCAGATTGAAGGGTTGTGACTAGTGGTGTCCCACAAGGATCTGTTCTGGGACCTCTACTTTTTGTGATTTTTATTAACGACCTAGATGTGGGGGTAGAAGGGTGGGTTGGCAAGTTTGCAGATGACACAAAGGTTGGTGGTGTTGTAGATAGTGTAGAGGATTGTCGAAGATTGCAGAGAGACATTGATAGGATGCAGAGGTGGGCTGAGAAGTGGCAGATGGAGTTCAACCCAGAGAAGTGTGAGGTGGTACACTTTGGAAGGACAAACTCCAAGGCAGAGTACAAAGTAAATGGCACGATACTCGGTAGTGTGGAGGAGCAGAGAGATCTGGGTGTACATGTCCACAGATCCCTGAAAGTTGCCTCACAGGTAGATAGGGTAGTTAAGAAAGCTCATGGGGTGTTAGCTTTCATAAGTCAAGGGATAGAGTTTAAGAGAAGTGATGTAATGATGCAGCTCTATAAAACTCTAGTTAGGCCACACTTGGAGTACTGTGTCCAGTTCTGGTCGCCTGACTATAGGAAGGATGTGGAAGCATTGGAAAAGGTACAGAGGAGATTTACCAGGATGCTGCCTGGTTTAGAGAGTATGGATTATGATCAGAGATTAAGGGAGCTAGGGCTTTACTCTTTGGAGAGAAGGAGGATGAGAGGAGACATGATAGAGGTGTACAAGATATTAAGAGGAATAGACAGAGTGGACAGCCAGCGCCTCTTCCCCAGGGCACCACTGCTCAGTACAAGAGGACATGGCTTTAAGGTAAGGGGAGGGAAGTTCAAGGGGGATATTAGAGGAAGGTTTTTCACTCAGAGCGTGGTTAGTGCGTGGAATGCACTGCCTGAGTCAGTGGTGGAGGCAAACACACTGGTGAAGTTTAAGAGATTACTAGACAGGTATATGGAGGAAATTAAGGTGGGGGGTGTTATATGGGAGGCAGGGTTTGAGGGTCGGTACAACATTGTGGGCTGAAGGGCCTGTACTGTGCTGTACTACTCTATTTCTATTTCTATTTCCTGTTTGAGTTTAGAAAAAAATCAGAAGTGTCATTTTTGATCCTTTAGTTAAATTTGAAGAAATTTGGAGACCATTTATCCAACATTTTCATATGAGTTAAACTGACCTTTCCCAAACCTTATTCTTATCATCTTTAATTATTTGGATAGAGGTGCGGAGTTATTGACACTACTGTGTATACTTGATATAATACAATAGCCCATGTTGGTTAGGTTTGTTGTTTTCTTTTTTTTGGGTTTTTTTTTCTTATTTTTCCATTTTTTGTAACCTACTATGAGTTTGGGAAACTATTATATGCAGATTATTAACTGTTTGTAATTGTATTTTAACCTTTTAATTATGTACTCTCAAGTTCTTTGTACTCAATGTTTTTCTTGTTATGCTTGTTTGAAAATTAATAAAAAGATTTAAAAAGAAAAAGAAATACCAGTGATAGGTGAGACCAGATGAGGGGTGAGGTAGGTGTGGGTGGGGTGGAGGATGAAGCTGGGAGCTGATAGGTGGAAATGGTAAAGGTCTGAAGAAGAAGGAGCGTGATGGGTGAGAAGAGTGGACCAAGGGAGAAAGGGAAGGAAGTGGGTACACCAGAGGGAAGAGATAGACAGGTGAGGAGAAGAGGAAGGACAAGAGGGAAACCAGAATGAGGAATTAAGAAAGAGAGAAGGCGGAGGGGGAAGAAATGATGAAAAGTTAGCGAAACCGATGTTCATACCATCAGTTGGAGGCTGCAGGAGATGGAATCAAATAAAGTATTGAAAGATCACTATGATGTGGAACCTGATCCTGCAAAGCTGAGATTTAGTGAGGATTTTGGGAAGATAATTGGATGATAGTTGAACCAAAATACTAGATGATCTGTCAGGAAATTGGTTTACAACATGCTGGCATGGACACAATTGGCTCCTTTAATGATTCTAAATCTTCAGCACAATATTTGGGACAGCATTTGCTTCCACACATTGGGTTAAAAGCACCGGGTTCACCACTTCCTTGCTACCAGATGAAAAGAATCGATTTGGCTCAGAGTCCACAGCTATCAAAATCAGAATCAGGTTTAATATCAATGGAGTATGTCATAAAATCTGTCAACATTGCGGCAGCAGCACAATGCAGAGGGGAAGAAGCTGTTCCTGAATCGCTGAGTGTGTGCCTTCAGGCTTCTGTACCTGCTACCTGATGGTAACAGTGAGAAGAGGGCATGTCCTGGGTGCTGGGAGTCCATAATGATGGATGCTGCTTTTCTGAGGCACTGCTCCTTAAAGATGTCTTGGATACTATGGAAGCTAGTGCCCATGATGGAACTAATTTTACAACTCTCTGCAGCTTCCTTCAATCCTGTTCAGTACCACCCCTCCACCCCATACCAGTCAGTGATGCAACCAGTTAGAATGCTCTCAGCTGCACATCTATCGAAATTTGTGAGTGATTTGGAGACATCCCAAATCTCGTCAAACTCCTAGTGAACTACAACTGCTGTCCTGCCCTCTATGTAGCTGCTTCAGTATGTTAAGTCCAGGTTAGGCCCTCAGTGATATTGACGCCCAGGAACTTAAAACTGCTCACTCTCTCCACCTCTGATTCCTCAATGAAGACTGATAGCTTGTGTCTGGATCTCCAGGAGAAGCTAAGGTGGGTCATCTACTCCCTTGGCTGGCTGAAGATGGCTGCCAGCCTGGACATTGATACTTACTTTGGCCACACTGAGGAGAGGGGATTGTCTCGGAGACTCCTCTACCCCCTTCCGCCTTAACCAGGTGTGGCTGCACTGCAGAGCTTTGATTTGATCAATGGTTGTGGATTCTGCTTACAATCTGTGTGGACCTGTGCCACGTTGTCCTTATCCTAGTGCTCTCACCCCCACACCCCTTGCAGCTGCTTCAGGCATCCGTCTGCCCTTGTCTCTGGTCTGAGGGTAAGGACAGAGGGAGGGATATGGATTGTGATTGTGTACATTTTTACTGCTCTGCACCCGTTCTGAGGGGACAGAACAGTGTTTTTAGCTCCTGATAACGAGGCGGATTGTGAGGTCAAGGGTCCATTTTGTGATAAAAGAGGTCTGTTCAAGAATCTGAAAACAGTGGGTTAATTGGCTGCTGTAAGTGTATAGGAGGAGGATAGAATCAGTAGAGGTGAGGGCAGTTGATAGGAATAGAGCCATGGTGAAGTACAGCACAGAAATAGGTCTTTGGCCCATGTGAAGCGAGAAAAATACAAAATGGGATATAGGATCAGAACCCAAAGAAGCTTGTAAATACTCAAGAACCTTTCATTAATCTGAAATCTCAACCCTATTTCTTCCTCTGCACACTTGAAATGATTAGTATTTCCGGTATTTTCTCGTTTGACAGTTCATATTTCTGTTTTCAGGAGTTGACTCCATCCTTCAAGAAAACTTTGGTTAGGTACATGGATGGTGGGGGTATGGAGGGCTATGGTCAATGGGAGAAGACAAACAGACAGACATGCTTTATTGATCCCGACGGGAATTGGGTTTCGTTACAGTCTCACCAACCAAGAATAGTGCAGAAATATAGCAATATAAAACCATAAATAATAATAAGTAAGTTATTATTAAGTAAAAGGCCGTTTAAATGGCTTGGCGTGGACTAGATGGGCTGAATGACCTGTTTTGTGCTGTACTTTTCAATGACTCCTTCCATTTTTGGTTGTTGGAAGAACCAAGTCTCCCTATTTTCTCCTACATCTGCGGATAGCGCCGTTAATGCTGATCCTCCCAGCCTCTTGCGGCGCTGTATCACTCGGCTCGCCAAGTCTGTGGGGCGCCGGTCCTCCCGGCTTGCGGCGGCGCTGTAGCGGGCAGCCTGCCCTCTGTCCTGGACGAGTGGCGGTACCGGGTGTGCGGAGCGGCCGGGCTGCTGTTGTTGGATGCCGCCGATGGATTTTGAGTGAGTGCTGTGGTCTGGGAAGGCGGACCGGGGGTTCGATTTGCCGCGGCTTCACTAATGGCTGCCCCTTTTTTTTCCTCCTTCTTCGCAGCTCGAAGCCCAGCTGGGCCGACCAGGTGGAGGAGGAGGGAGACGAGGGTAAGGAGCAGGCCGCAGGCCGGGGCCTGGCCCGGCACATGGGACGCGGGCGGGAGGCAGGGGGCACGGGAGGGCCTGAGGCGGCCGCTCTTTTGTCTACTTTGAACCGGCTTACCCTACCTGCCAGCTGCCAATTTGTTTAACTGCGACATCTCTCCTCCTCTTCATTTGAGAGGGTTACCGCCATCATTCCCTCCCCCCCCCCCCCCAGTGTAAATGTTCGGGTTTGTGTCACCCCTTTCTGTTAAACTGGGTATATTACTGGCTAGGAATTGAATCTAGAGGCATTTTGTACCTCATTAATTTGTCATATTTCTGGGTTTGAGATTTATCAACTAAAATACTGTCTGCATCTGTATAACTCCAACGGGGAAAAGGTTTTGAATTGCTTTGTTGGTTTATTATCAGAAGGAGTTGTATAGATTTTGGAGAATTTTAAAATCTTGTTTCAGTTTCTCCTCCCTCTGCTATCTCCTGCGGTTGTGATGTCTGGAAGTTTTATGAATAAATTGAGAGCACGTAAAACTAGGATAACGTGTCATCATGGATTGAGAGAGACTGCAGGTGCTGGAATCGAGGCAACAAACAATCTGCTGGAGGAGCTGAAGCAGCATCCTGATGCAGGGTTTCAACTGAAATACCCACAGTTTCTGCTTACTCACCAAGACTTGCCAGCAGATTGGAATCAAAAGATCCAAATAAGTGGGTGGGCAGGCTTTGGCTGATGGAATTCTGCAGGGACCAGTGCCCCAACTGTTCTCAGTCTATCATAATGATTTCACTGAGGGACCAAATATAATATTTCTATGTTTGCTTAGACATTCTACAAAGCAGCAGGAATGTGAGTTATTTAGGATATAAAGAATTAAAGAGATAGAAACAAGGAGGGCGGGTAGAGATGTAGATAGTGCACAACTTTAAGATAAGTGACAGATTTCAAGGGGGTTTGAAATCTGGAGTGCACTGGCTAAATGACTGGTGGATGTGGTTTCTCATGTTTATGATGGGACGACTTGACTCATGAGGTGATACTCAGTAGGGTGGGCCTCTTTGAGGTTTGGGAGAATAGCTGACTGCATTGAAGCATACATGGAGGGCTCAACAGATATGTTTCCTCTGGCTAAGGAGTCTAGAACTAGGAATCATGGTCTCAGAATAAGAAGTAAATTATTCAGAAAAGAAAACGGTGGTGATCTGTCTTGAACTGCAGTAAGTCATCCCTCAGGGAGGAGCTGATGTATTTCATCGTCAAACACAAAGTGCACTGCAGATGCAGTGGTCAAAGCAACACATACAAGGGTACTAGACGAAGGGTCTAGGCCCGAAATGTTGACTGCTTGTTTCCATGGATGCTGTCCGACCTGCTGATGTTTCATCACCAGCCTGTCAAAAACACTTTATCACTGAGGATGTAAATTCAACTGGGTGACATCTGTAACTTTGGTGAACATCTGTAGATGTGTGGTAAAGAGTGTATTAGACTGGCTGCATCATGTCCTGGTATGGGAACACCAGCGCCTTTGAACGGAAAATCCTACAAAAGGTAGTGGACTCGGCCCAGTCCATCATGGTTAAAACCCTCCCAACCATAGAGCACATCCACATGAAGCACTGTCGTAGAAAAGCAGCACCCATCATCAAGGATCCTCACCTCTCAGTTCATGTTCTCTTCTCACTGCTGCCGTTAGGTAGAAGGTCCAAGAGTCTCATGACTCGCACCACCAGGATCAGGAATAGTTATTACCCCTCAACCATCAGGCTCTTGAATAAAAGGGGATAACTACTCACTCACAACATCATTGAGGTGTTCTCACAACCAGTGATCTCACTTTAAGGGCTTTTTGTCTCATTATCTTGTGTTCTTGTTATTTATTACTATTTATTTATATTTGCATTTTCACAGCTTGTTGCCCTCTGCATTCTGGTTGATCTTTGAGCCTGTTATAGCTACTATTTTTAGATTTTCTGCGTGTGCCTGCAGGAAAATGAATCTCAGGGTTGTATATGGTGATGTATATGTACTTAACTAATGAAGTGAGCAAATGTGCTTTAACAGTGCTGGTTAGGAGGGAGTTGCACAATTTCAGTGTAGCTACAATGAAGGAATGGCTTTATTAATCGGGGAAATTAGGCTTGTGTATCTTGGTGGTAGAGGTCAATGGTTTGAGAGAGTTGTTGAAACAGTATTCTAACTGGCTGCATCACCCTCTGGTATGGGGGTGGACTACTGCACGGGATCAAAATAAGCTGTAGAAAGTTGTAAAATTAGTCAGCTGCATCATGTCAATAGCCTCGTAGTATCCTCTGTGGTGCCTCAAAAAGGTAGCATCCATCATTAAGGACCCCCCCCCCCCCCCCCCCACCACCACCACCCAGGACATGCTCTTTTCTGATTGCTACCATCAGGAACGAGGTGCAGGAGCCTGAAGGCACACACTCAGTGATTCAGGAACAGCTTCTTCCTCTCTGCCATCTGATTTCTGAATGGATATTGAACCATGAATGCTACCTCACTACTTTAATTTCTATTTTTGCACTAATTTAATTTCACTGTATAATATGTTTACTGTAATTCATGTTTTCCCCTTCTGTTAGTATGGATTTCATTGTGCTGCGGCTGCAAAGTTAACAAATTTCACAACAAATGCTGGTGATATTAAACTGGAATCTGATTCTGGATGAGGAACACTGCAGTCAGTTGGTGAAGAACATAAATGTTTAAGCTGACGAATGGAGTGTGGGCTGGTGGACTGCACTGTCCTAATGGCGATGAACTGAAATACTGTTGCAGCTAGGCAGGAGCAGAGAGGTTCCAGTGCCATTCCTATCTTATGTAGAAGTTGCAGAGTCTTTGGGAGAGTGAAGAGAAGTGACTTGGCTCAGTAAATAAAACTATTGAGCTGTTCTTGTAGCTGCAGTGTTTCTGAAGCTGGTCCAGTTCTGCTTTGCATTCCTGTGTTCAGACTGTCCCATATTTCCCTATAGCTTGGGAGCAGATCATTTCAATACATTGTGACTGTGCTGGCTCACAGAACGTTACCATTCTCCACTCATTTCTCTGTAAGCTAGTCTCCGCAAATTCCTATCAACTCTTTCAGAATTATAACACGTGTCAATGCAGTTAAACTACCAACCCACATATCTTTGGAATATAACAGGAAAGCAGAGGACTCAAGAAATCCATGTGTTCCCAGGGAGAACAGAAAGCAAGAGAGGTCAGGGTTGGGACTGTGAGGCAAAAGCACTAACATTGCCACTGTATTACCCTTTCCAATGATGGTCACAGCCTGGCATATACATGGTATTTATATAACTTAGCAGGCTGTACCTGGATGGCAGATGAGAAAATCTGCAGATGCTGGAAATCCGTGTAACACACACAAAATGCTGGAGGAACTCAGCAGGCCAGGCAGCATCTATTGAAAAGAATACTGCTGCTATTTTGGACTGAGACCCTTAAGCGGGGTGTGAAGGAGATGAGAGATGGTATGCTCCATCCTCCATTTGTACTGGAATCATAGTGATATACCAGAGTGTAGGCTAGCCCTTCTCGTTCATGACAACCTGAGTTAGAACTTCTGGGCAAGCATGAGGTACCACAAGGAGAAGCTCAGACAAAAGACAAGGGGGCCATGATGGATTACATTTCTTCCTGATTAAAGCATCAAGGAAGATTGAACTATCAAGGCGTATGCTGAGGAGAGTGAGAGGTTCTCAGAGAGACTGCTGGGTTTTAGTCGCTTCCCTTGGAGAGGTCGCTAGGTTTGTGACCCTTCCCTCGGTGGGGCTGCTGGTTCATAACCCTTCCCTTGGAGGGGCCACTGGTTCATGTCACTGCTCTCCGAGGGGCCACTGGGTTGCTCTCAGAGATGTCATTGAAATTTTGGTATTTTTGTATTGGATTGTACTTCATATCGGTCTCTTTCAGTTCTATTTTTTTTTGTCTCGCCCATTGCGGATTGGCAGGCTGGGGGTTTGATGTTCTTGTTTCTAATCTGTTTTTATGCGAGAGAGGTTGGGGCGGGTTTGAGGTTTGCAAGTTTTTATTTCTTTTTCTTTTCGTATGAGGTGGGGTCGATTACAACTAAAGGGTGAGGGGGGGTATTGATGTCTTTCAACCTCTCTCGTTTTCTGTATTTTACGGCTATCTGGAGAAGATAAATCTTAGTTGTATTCCGCATACATACTTGGATAATAAAAAGAACCATTGGGCTTCTAAGTTTTTAGCACCTGTCCTTGAGGTTCTCAGTGTTCAGTGAATGTTGCTTTGTTAGTTTGAATGTTCTTGAACCAGAGATTTTCAGGAATCAGTGGTGATAGTTGCACTTTATTCAAAGAAGTTTTGGGAAGATCTTTTTCTCAGTCAGATTACCAGGGCTTGGAAAAGGGTGTGATTGGGCCTGCCCAGTGAAACAGACTATGTAATGAGGGCTTCATTGTGGAGATGTTGGCCTGAGAGAGGCTGGAGACATTGGTTTGCTTATTCTCTTAGAGGATTTGGAGGGTTTTGCAGAAACAGTTATCTGTGTCAGACCACTAGAAAATAGAAGCAGAAGTTGATCCACTTGGCTGCTCAATCTTGGTTGTAAATGACTGGTCCATTATTTTGTATCTCTGTTCCCTTGTTAGTGACTCTCCTAACAGTGCCAGGTGTAGGTAATCCAAGTCACTGAGGCATTTGGAAGGCAGGGAATGCTGATGGTCAGTGGACCACAGAGCCTGGTGATCTGAGCACTCAAAGACTACACTGCTTCACTAAAGAGAGCTAAAGAAATGACTTGGTAGGTCACACTTAGCCAACCATCATGGTTCAGTTCCTGTCTCTGTAAGGATTTGTATGTTTTTGTGATGTGTAAGTTTCCTGTTGGTGCTGTGGTTTCCCTCACATTCCAAAGGCGTATGAGTAAGGTTAGTAAGTTGGAGGCATGTGTTGCTGCCGGAAGCATGGGGGCACTTGCAGGGTGTCTCCACCACATTCTTAGATTGTTGGTGATTGACACATTTCACTATACGTGTGACAAATAAACCTAATCTTCGATCTTTGGAATTAATTATCAGTATCTGCCTCTGAGAGCTGTATCCTGTGATATAGAAAGTGGTTCACTTTTTCCAGAATCTTGTTGTGCACCGTTAGCATTAAACAGGATGTTGACCTACACAGAGTTTGGAAGAGGATGTGGATTATAAGGCCTGTGTTAATGTACACATTGGTGAAGGTAATGGAATTCGGCCTCTAAAACTGCACAATTGCAAGTGGTGTCAGCATAATGTAGTGAGGTTGTTGGTATTGGGCGACCTTGGTTCCGGACCGGACGCAGTGGAAGAGGTTGCCATTAGTTTTGTAGGTCAGATTCACTCCAGCTGGTAGGAATGAATCATCGAGGTGTACCATTGTAGAGGGAAGGATGGAAATATCGGACTTGCTTGATGCTGGGCTGCACTGAGATAGGGTGTGTTGTGGACCCAGTTACAGTTTGAATGCCGTCATAAGAAATGAAGTAGGGAGAAGGTGTGGGCAGTCAACAGCGTGGGTTTCCCTCATATTTGTCATATTGCTAAAAATCAAGATTAGATTTATTGTCACAAACATCAAAACATACAGTGAAATTCTTCATTTTGTGTCAACAACTGACACAGTTTGAGGTTTGCTAGGGGCAGCCTGTATGTATCGTCACACTTCTGGTGCCAACATAGCATGCAACTCACTAACCCTAATTGTTACTGTACATCTTTGGTATGTGGGAGGAAGCTGGAACACCCGGATGAGATCGCGGGGAGAATGTGCAAACTCGTTAGAGACTGTGGCGGGGATCGATTGCCAATCAGCGGGCGCTGACACTGTATAGAGATTGCACTAACCACTGTGCTGCATTGCCACCATTAAATACACAATGCCTCCAGTTGAACAGCGTCCACTCTGTGATTTGGGTCCTAACTGCTCTTCATTAGTTTGATCGAGGGATGTAGATCTGGGCAGTCTTTGGCCACTTTGGATTTGCCCTGGATTTTGCAGACTCACCACCCTGGTCAGTCTTCCACATTGCTTGTGATTTATCCACTCAACAGCGCTAGTTGAAGATGTTGCATACTTAGTGTTGTATGTTAAAATCACTGAAGAGACACAGCTGGTAGATCTAAAGTAGTCTTTTATTCAACAAAATGGGATAAAGTCTAGAGGAAGAGGCCTGTTGGACCCAATATTACATTGCAATTTATATGCCAAAGCTCAAAGGATAATTCTATATTTACAATGTATCTACAATGCTTCCTTTGAATTGGATATAATTTCCACACCTTTTTCGCACCCACACTTCAGACACCCAAAATGAATGTTAATGAGCATTGTCTGGTTTTTCAATTAACTGATGTCCACAGCTCTCGGAACTTATTTTCAGGGCTGTATTTTAAATTTAATCTACAATCTATGTTCAGGCCTAAAGATTGGTTGCTGAAGTTAATGCTTTGCTGTATGTCTTAACACTTAGTCCTTGGCATTTCTACAGTGGGCATTATCACCATGAAGAATGGTGATGGTTTTGGAACTCTCTGTCCCTGTGTGGCAGCTCACTTTTAGCTTCACCTGGTGGTACTCCTGGGGTCTCCCCCCACCCCCCTACCGACTTCCCAAAGCTGGTGCTGGTGCTAGGCCATTTGGTTCCAGTCTGATTCCTGTAGTTATAGAATTAAAAACCACTACAGCACAGAACAGGCCTGTTGGTCCATCTAGTCCATGCTAGCCTGTTTCTGTACCTAGTCTATCTACCTGCACCTAGACCGTTGTTCTCCAGGATTGGAGGGTTGCGGATGTTGTTCCGTTATTCAAGAAAGGGAGTAGAGATGGCCCAGGAAATTATAGACCAGTGAGTCGTACTTCAGTGGTTGGTAAGTTGATGGAGAAGATCCTGAGAGGCAGGCTTTGTGAGCATTTGGAGAGACACAATATGATTAGGAGTAGTCAGCATGGCTTTGTCAAAGGCAGGTCTTGTCTTACAAGCCTGATTGATTTTTTTTGAGGATGTGACTAACACATTGATGAGGGTAGAGCAGTAGCTGTAGTGTACATGGATTTCAGCAATGCATTTGGCAGGGTACCCCTTGCAAGGCTTACTGAGAAAGTAAGGAGACATGGGATCCAAGGGGACATTGTTTTGTGGATCCAGAACTGGCTTACCCACAGAAGGCAAAGAGTGGTTGTAGACAGGTCATATTCTGCATGGAGGTTGGTCACCAGTGGTGTGCCTCAGGGATCTGTTCTAGGATGCAAAACTGGGCTGAGAAGTGGCAGATGGAGTTCAACCCAGATAAGTGTGAGGTGGTTCATTTTGGTAGGTCAAATATGATGGCAGAATATAGTATTAATGGTAAGACTCTTGGCAGTCTGGAGGATCAGAGGGATCTTGAGGTCCGAGTCCATAGGACACTCAAAGCTATTGTGCTTATGAGCTGAGAGCTAATGTTGCTGCTATATAGGACCTTGGTCAGACCCCACTTGGTGTACTGTGTTCAGTTCTGTTTGCCTCAC
This sequence comes from Hypanus sabinus, assembly GCF_030144855.1. Lineage (NCBI taxonomy): Eukaryota > Metazoa > Chordata > Chondrichthyes > Myliobatiformes > Dasyatidae > Hypanus > Hypanus sabinus. The sequence goes on from NC_082721.1 coordinate 84,467,497, forward strand.
TAGGGATATGGAAACCATAGAAAGGGTGCAGGAGAGATTTACAAGGATGTTACCTGGATTGGGAGCATGCCTTAGGTTGAGTGAAGGTGGCCGTTTTTCCTTGGAGCGACGGAGGATGAGTGGTGACCTGATAGAGATGTATAAGTTGATGAGTGGCATTGATCATGTGGATAGTCGGAGGCTTTTTTTCCCAGGGCTGAAATGGCTAGCAAGAGAGGGCACAGTTTTAGGTGCTTGGAAGTAGGTACAGAGGAGATGTCAGGGGTAAGTATTTTACGCAGAGAGGGTTGAGTGTGGGGAATGGGCTGCTGGCGATGATGAAGGAGGTGGATACGATAGGGTTTTTTAAGAGACTCCTGGACAGGTACGTGGAGCTTAAAAAATAGAGGGCTATGGGTAACCCTAGGTAATTTCTAAGGTAAGGACATGTTCGGCACAGCTTTGTGGGCGGAAGGGCCTGTATTGTGCTGTTGGTTTTCTATGTTTCTATATCCGTCCCATGCATGTACTAATGTTGTAATTGAACCTGGATTCACCACCTCCGCTGGCAGCTCATTCTACACTCACGCCACCCTCGGGTTCCCCTTAAGTATTTCACCCTTCACCCTTAATCCGTGACCTCTGATTCTAATCTCACCCAGTCTCAGTGGAAAAAGCTTGCTTGCATTCACCATATCTTTACTCCTCATAATCTCTCATCATTGTCCTTCGTTCCAGGGAATAAAGTCCTAAACTATTCAACCTTTTCCTTTAACTGAGGCTCTTGAGTTCCAGCAACATCCTTGTAAGTTTTCTCTGCATTAGTTGTGTGTGGCAATCTCATGTTTTGGAGAAGATTGAGGCAGCCTGTCCTGGAGTATGTTGGAATGGTTGAGGCTAGCGGTTGCATCATGGTTGAGGGTTTTGAAATAAATTGACCCCAAGTGGGCGGAGTTGGCTGATAAAATAGAGCATAGCTGTTTAAGTGATCATATGGAATCGTAGTCTGAAGCTTCTTGAGGAGGTGAGACACAAAGGAAGTGAGTAGCCTGGTTTACTCTCAGTTGCAGAACAAGGGGGTTGGAGTCATGGCTGTGGAATGGAACCTGTGGCAGTCACTTCCTTCTTCCCGGTTTCTTTGGGGAAGCTGGTTGGGATTTTAACAGAAGGTAAAGGTTCCTGTGTGTTTAAATCTGGCCGAAGTGGCTAGTGGGAACAGGATTTGATTCACATGGTTTTGAATTGGTACATTGAAATACAGTGGGTATGTGCTTCAATAAAATAGCAGGGAGCTTCTCCGATGGTGGATCCGTTTTAGTAGCACCACCTTTCACTCTCTGTTCCTATATGTATTGTGGGATCTTTGGAAAAGAGTTTAGGAGAGAATGTTGCAAACTTCACTGAGCACTGATTTGCTGTAATAATGGAGCCTTGTGGTAGAATTGGTGGGCTTGCTGAGTTATGTGCACTATGCTTCGTGCTCCAAATAGTAAATTAATCTCACTAGCCTCACTTCGCCAATCATTATAATTGGCGAAGTAGTGATAGTGTTTGTTTATAATTAATATGCTCTTGTTCATTTGGGGTTATTTTAATGTTAGACTTGTTGCTTCCAGTAATAACTGTAATAATGGGCAGTGTTTCAACAGTTTAGCTGCTGTGGGAGTTTACTTTCACTTCAAACAATTGTTGCTCTTGAACCTGCCCTGTACAGTGTGATGCTTTGTCCCATCCTGCAGTCTTTAACCACTTTGCTGTTCCAGATAAAAATACTGAAAGTACATTTGAAGGAGATGACGATGGATCGAGACAGAAAGGTAGGCAGCAAAGATATACTGTAGTTCATTAAAGTAGTTCAAACTCCTACCAATCTTGCAACTATGCACATCTTTATCTTGGATAGATTTTAAACCCCTGGATTGAGTGTCTGGAACTTGGGTGTATTCTTTCAGCAGATTGAGCTACACTAATTTAGGAGTGTTTCTGGTGGTTGATCAGCTGTGGGCTAGGGTGGAAGCATCCTCTGCACAGCCCTGCATTCACCTGTGAAGGCTAGATGGGGCTCAGTGGTTTGCATTGTTATAACTCATTGAGAAGGTTGTGGATTCGATCCTCACAGCTTTGTACTAGTAACCCAAGTTGATTCTCTAGTGCAGAAACAAGGGAATGCAACACTGCCTTTGAGATGTGACAATAAACTGAGTTCTTCAGATGAAACCATAAACCAAACTCTTGGTTTTTTTTTGAGTTGGCTAAAGACCTCCTCGTTGCCTGGTACTTCTGTCGTGTGAATATTACTAGCTGTGTATCAGTACACATGAACATTGTCTAGGGTGATATGGTAGTGTAGTGGTTAGCACAACATTTTACAGTCAGGCGACCCAGGTTCATTTCCTACTGCTGTCTGTAAGGAGTTTGTACATTCTCGCCATGACCGCGTAGGTTTTCTCCCACAGTCTGAAGACGTACCAGTTGGTAGGTTAATTGGTCGTTGTAAATTGTTCTGTGATTAGACTCAGATTTGGAGGTTGGTGTGGCTCAAAGGGCCTACTCTGTGCTCTATCTCTATAAATAAATCCTGCTGAATGCAGCTATGGCCTGGTTCATTTGATTAGTTTGGACAGGAGTTGGAAATGGACTTGTTTATAACAAGTGTCTTCATTCTGATCTTATGGAAGGAAGGTCATTAATGGAAGCAGCTGGAGATGGATGGGAATAGGACGCTGCCCTGACAAAATCCTTGGCTTAGAGAATTTAGCTCCAACGACTGAAATAATGTTTCTTTTATGGATGTAACTAACCATTTCACCTTGGATCTTAGTATCTACTCATTCATTTTGCTTGTCTTCCTTGATGTACTAGTCATTCAGATGTTATCTTGATATCAAGGAAATAACTCCTGCCTCTGGAATTTAGCTCTTAGATCCATGTGAGCCCCAAGATATGATGAGGCACAGTGGCCCTTATAGACCCCACACTTAGCAGCCTGTTGTGACTTTATCCACTGACAATTCCATCGCTCCCTGCTTATTGAGAATAGTGTGTGGTCTGATTAGATGTGCTCTGCTTTACTTTGTGTGAATTTAACACATACCCAAGCATGTGTAAACAGCTTGAATTGGAGATGCAGCCGGTTCTGCAGGTCTAGAACTCTGTACTGAAGCCAGAATGTTATCTGGTTTCATGGTCTTTGCTACATCCAGCACCTAAAGTTGTATGGGACAGAAACATTCCTTCAACCCACCATCTCCATGTCAACTTTATTGCCTGTTTAATTCCAGATTAGATTGTTTTATTCCTTGACTATTAGTACCTGTTTAGATGTATCTTTAATATAGAGATTATATTTGATTCCACTACTACCTCTGGCAGTGAATTCAACCTATCACTCACTCTGTTTAAATAAAAAATCTTTCCTTCAAGAGGCATAAATAGAGTGGACAGGGAGTATCTGTTTCCCAGGGTCGAAATGTCTAATACCAGAGGGCATGCATTGAAGGTGAGAGAGGGTGGGTACAAAAGAGATGTGAGTGGTGGTTGCCTGGAATGTGCTGCTTGGTACGGTGGGAGAGGCAAATACGTTAGAGGCTTATAAGAGACATTTAGATAGACACATGGATGTAAAGGAGATGGAGGGGTATGGACATTGTAGTAGGAGAGATTACTTTTTAGCTGGTTTGTTACAACATTGTTCCTATGCTGTACAGTTTATATTCTATGTTCTAAATCTCATTTAAAACTCCTTCCTCTCTCTTTAAAATAAATCTGTATGCTTGCATTTATTGGGAAGAAATTTCTATGTGCCAGCACCTTCTGGATCAGCCATCCAGTTGGGATCTTGTTAAATGCCTTAATAAAGTCTGTATGGACAGCTTCTACTACTTTGCCTTCTTTAGTCTTCTGATCTTCCTCCTCAACAAAATGAACCAAATTGGTAAAACAAGATTTCCCCTGCACAAAACCATGCTGACAATCTCTGATCAGCTCTTTCCTTACATAAATACTACACCTTAGTATCTTGTCCAGTGAGTTACCTGCCTTAACTCTGCTGCTGCCCTTCTTAAATAAAGGAACATGCAGCAGCAAAGGGTCTCGTTGGACCGTCCGTCTCCCTAAATAGGCTTTGCCTGACCTGCTAACTTCCTTTAGCATTTTGTATATTGTTCTAGATTTCCAGTGTCTGCAGTGTTTTTGTGACAACATTAGCTATCCTTCAGTTTTTTGGCACCTCACCTGTGGCTGAAGAAAATACAAAAATCTGTTGGGGTCACAGCTTCTCAAACCTTGTGTCTCATGATCTCTAACACCTCCTCCTTCCTAGTGATTATTGCATTACTCCATGAATGCATCATATTCCACGTCTTAACCCTTGCTGATGTATAATATATTTAGGAACTCATCCATATTGACTGACTCCAATACAAATTATCTTAGTGTCCCTGAGGGAACCCACTCTTACCCTGTATACCATTTTACTCTCAGCTGTCTTTTGCTGTGACTCGGAATGAATTGTATTGGCTGCAAGTTGATTGAGGTAGAAAGCTGAGATGGACTACCTGTTTGACACTTCTGCCTGAACGTGGTTATAAATACCTCAGCCTTGCCTCCCACACTAAACTGTGTGTTTCTGAGGTGTCCTTGGAGTAGCCTCCTGTGAGATGTTTATATGTCAAGTACCATTGAAATGATGGCTTGACCAATAATATGACCATGTTCAGAAATGTCCCTCATAGGTGCCCAATTCAGAGCTGCCATCAAATTAACACAATGATAACGATGGGTTTCCTCAGTATGAAGTTGGGACTTTGTGTCCTCATGGACTCTATAATGATCATCTCTCCCACTGCTGTACCTGGTACAGCTAGATTAATGAGGGTGAGGTCCAGTTGGCATAACTCACTGCCAGTCTAGTAACTATGCCCTTTGGCTCTTGACCAACTTGGGTCAAAAAGAAGTCACTCTTGGTGATGGACAGTAAAATTCCCCACCATGAGTACTTTTGATGCCCATGTTCTCAGTGCTGTTTCTGCATGTTGTTCAAAATGGAGGAGAGCTGTTTGTCAACTGAGGGAGGACGGTGAGCACCATGATCAGGTTTCTAATTTGTGTTCGAATTCTTGCCATGGTACTTCATGGGGAGTGCAGTCTCTGAGGACTAACCTGGGGATTGTGATGGAGGAGCTGGCATGTTTTCAGTAAGATATGATTCTCTGAACAAATCCATATCTGGATGTTTGATTCATCTGGGAGACAACTCTCCAGGTTTAGATACCAGGGTATGCGAGGACGACTTTGCAAGTTGATTGGGCTGGGGAAAAGACTTTTCCACGTCTCAGATGTGGCATTGTGATTGACCGATTTGGTTTTGTGTTCCTCTGTTTGAACACAGAAGACAACTGAATGCCTTGCTGTGCCAGGTCAGGGATATTTGGGAGTTACGTATAGTTCAGACTAGGTAAGGACAGTCGATTTACTTCCCTGAAGGATGTTAGAGAACCAGATGCATTTAGGTCAGTAGTGTTGCTGTTGTGGCTGTCTTTATAAAGAGAAGTTTTCCTAATTCTCAATTATATTAGAACATAGAACATTACCAACTAAATTTAAATTCCACTACTGTCTTGTTAGAAGTTGAACTCTGGTTTCTCAATTACCTCTGGGTGGATAACAGTACTGGATTTGTATTGGGGAAAGGACAGATCCTGAGACTGAAAACTACCAGCAGACGTTGCTTTTGTTAGCAAGTGTTTGTCTTTGTAGCAGGTTCTGTCAAGCCTTCGGTGAAGCAGCACAGGGATGTATAGGGTAGAGAAAAGCATGGGCTGTGTTACCAGTCTGAAATTAAAACAGGGTGAGGGTGGGAAGAGCAGGATTTACACTGAACAGTGATTTAATAAAGTGGGCACTAGGTTGGGTGATGGATTAGTACAGGGACATGGGAGGGAACAGAGCTGTGAGGTACACAGGGCTCTTAAGAATTAACAGGGTGTGATTACTTGAGTATCCGTACAAAACTGGGTTTAGACAATAGGTGCAGAAGTAGACCATTCGGCCCTTCGAGCCTGCACTGCCATTTTGAGATCATGGCTGATCATCTACTGTCAATACCCGGTTCCTGCCTTGTCCCCATATCCCTTGATTCCCCTATCCATAAGATACCTATCTAGCTCCTTCTTGAAAGCATCCAGAAAATTGGCCTCCACTAGGCAGTACATTCCAGACCCCCACAACTCTCTGGGAGAAGTTTTTCCTTAACTCTGTCCTAAATGACCTACCCCTTATTCTCAAACCATGCCCTCTGGTACTGGACTCTCCCAGCATCTGGAACATATTTCCTGCCTCTATCTTGTCCAATCCCTTAATAATCTTATATGTTTCAATCAGATCCCCTCTCAATCTCCTTAATTCCAGCGTGTACAAGCCCAGTCTCTCTAACCTCTCTGCGTAAGACAGTCCAGACATCCCAGGAATTAACCTCGTGAATTTACGTTGCACTTCCTCTACAGCCAGGATGTCCTTCCTTAACCCTGGAGACCAAAACTGTACACAATACTCCAGGTGTGGTCTCACCACGACTCTGTACAAATGCAAGAGGATTTCCTTGCTCTTATACTCAATTCCCTTTGTAATAAAGGCCAACATTCCATTAGCCTTCTACACTGCCTGCTGCACTTGCTCATTCACCTTTAGTGACTGATGAACAAGGACTCGTAGATCTCTTTGTATTTCTCCCTTACCTAACTCTACACCGTTCAGATAATAATCTGCCTTCCTGTTCTTACTCCCAAAGTGGATAACCTCACACTTATTCACATTAAACGTTATCTGCCAAGTATCTGCCCACGCACCCAGCCTATCCAAGTCACCCTGAATTCTCCTAACATCCTCATCTCATGTCACACTGCCACCCAGCTTAGTATCATCAGCAAATTTGCTGATGTTATTCTCAATGCCTTCATCTAAATCATTGACGTAAATTGTAAACAGCTGTGGTCCCAATACCGAGCCCTGTGGCACCCCACTTGTCACCACCTGCCATTCCAAGAAACACCCATTCACCGCTACCCTTTGCTTTCTGTCTGCCAACCAGTTTTCTATCCATGTCAATGTCTTCCCCCCGATGCCCTGAGCTTTGATTTTACCCACCAATCTCCTATGTGAGACCTTATCAAATGCCTTCTGAAAATTGAGATACACTACATCCACTGGATCTACCCCGTCTAACTTCCTGGTTACATCCTCGAAAAACTCCAAAAGATTAGTCAAGTATGATTTACCCTTGGTAAATCCATGGTGGCTCGGCCCAATCCTATCACTGCTATCTAGATATGCCACTATTTCATCCTTAATAATGGACTCTAGCTAATCTTCCCCACCACCGATGTCAGGCTGACAGGTCGATAGTTGTCTGTTTTCTCCCTCCCTCCTTTCTTAAAAAGTGGGGTAACATTAGCCATTCTCCAATCCTCAGGAACTGATCCTGAATCTAAGGAACATTGGAAAATGATTACCGATGCATCCACAATTTACAGGGCCACCTCCTTTAGTACCCTAGGATGCAGACCATCTGGACCTGGGGATTTGTCAGCCTTCAGTCCCATCAGTCTACTCATCACTGTTTCCTTCCTAATGTCAATCTGTTTCATTTCCTCTGTTACCCTTTGTCCTTGGCCCATCCATACATCTGGGAGATTGCTTGTGTCTTCCTTAGTGAAAACAGATCTAAAGTACTCATTAAATTCTTCTGCCATTTCTCTGTTTCCCATAACAATTTCACCCAATTCATTCTTCAAGCGCCCAAGATTGTTCTTAACTATCTTCTTTCTCTTCACATACCTAAAAGAGCTTTTGCTATCTTCCTTTATATTCCTGGCTAGCTTGTGTTCGTACCTCATTTTTTTCTCCCCATATTGCTTTTTTAGTTAAGTTCTGTTGTTCCTTAAAAACTTCCCAATCTTCTGTCCTCCCACTCACCTTAGCTCTGTCATACTTCCTTTTTTTTAATGCTATACAATCTCTGACTTCTTTTGTCAACCACTGTGGCCCCTTTCCCCCCTTTGAATCCTTCCTTCTCTGGGGGATGAACTGATTTTGCACCTTGTGCATTATTCCCAAGAATACCTGCCATTGCTGTTCCACTGTCTTTTCTGCTAGGCTATCCGTCCAGTCAACTTTGGCCAGCTCCTCCCTCATGGCTTCATAGTTTCCCCTGTTCAACTGCAACACTGACACCTCCGAGCTGCCCTTATCCTTCTCAAATTGCCGATAAAAACTTATCATATTATGATCACTACCTCCTAATGGCTCCTTTACTGCAAGATCGCTTATCAAATCCTGTTCATTATATAACACTAAATCCAGAATAGTCTTGTCCCTGGTCGGCTCTCGTACAAGCTGTTCCAAGAATGCATCCCGTAGGCACTCTACAAACTCCCTATCCTGTGGTCCAGCACCAACCTGATTCTCCCAGTTCACCTGCATGTTGAAATCCCCCATAACTACTGTGACATTACATTAACCTTTGCCACATGCCAATGTTAACTCCCTATTCAACTTGCACCCAATATCCATGCTACTGTTTGGTGGCATGTAGACAACACCCAATTGGGTCCTTTTGCCCTTACTGTTCCTCAGTTCTATCCACACAGACTCTACTCCTCCTGACTCTATGTCCCCACTTGCAAAGAACTGAATCTCATTCCTCACCAACAGGGCAACCCCACCCCCTCTGCCCACATTTCTGTCCCTACGATGGCACGTACACCCTTGTACATTCATTTCCCAGGTCTGATCTCCCTACAGCCATGTCTCTGTTATCCCAACAACATCATAGTTACCCGTTTGCACCTGAGCTTCAAGCTCATCTGCCTTATTTCTGACACTTTGTGCATTCAGATATAGAATCTTTAGCCCATTTCTCCTCTCTCTGTTTGAATCGCTGCCTATTGTGCTTAACCCAGCTCCCCGAACTCCCATCGGGCTATATGCCCCTAGAATTTTGTTGTCCTTCCTAAGTTTACTTATTCTTTCAACACATTTAACTTCATGTTCCGTCAGACCATCCCTCTGTACATGTGTCCTCCTTATCACTTGTTCCGCCTCACCTTTCCCTACTACACACTTAATATTCCGGAACTGTGTAGTCCCCACCAGTCCTTTATTTTTCCTCTTGCTATCCTCTCTCACATTCTGGATCCCCGCCCCCTGCAAATTTAGTTTAACCCCCCCCCTCAAGAAGCACTAGCAAACTTCCCTACAAGAATGTTAGTACTGCTCCAGTTCAGGTGTAAAATGAAAAGCACGTACTCAGGCTCACTGTTTAATTAGATATTGTACATATCTTTGGAGAGAGTGGGGCAGTGGTGTTGGTTCAGTCATTTTACAAAGCTATGGGGAAAGAGTGGGATTAGTTTAGGATTGGCACAGTACTGTTGGGAGAAAAAGGAGCAGTGGGATTAGATTGGGATGGATACATAGCTGTGGAATGAGTGTGGGGCAGGAGAGAGGGTTAGTTAAGGATTAATAGTGCTGGAGAGAGAGTGGAGCCTGGGGATTAATTGGGCATTGGTATCTGGATATGAGAGAGGCAGTGAAATGAGTTTGGTCTCAGTGCAGAGCTGAGGGGTGAGTGCAGAACGGGATTTAGTTTTATGTTGCACTGGAGAAGGGTGTGGATATGTTTTGTGTTGAAAGGCTTGTGAGTTGTGTGTAAATGTGCTGAGTTGTTGAGTATGGAAGTGAGACAAAGAAGGCCTCTTTCTTTTGACACTGCCAGCTTTACCTCAATCTCTTCACAGTAGTGCAACAATATGTTTTTGTTAATTTTGATCTTTTCTCAATCTTTAGGTCCTCTGCCTTCACCCAAAGAATTGATCAAAGGGAATATTAAAACTGTCATCGAGTACAAAATTGATGAGGATGGGAAGAAATTTAAGGTGAGGTTCCTCCTACCTTGGAAATCTAGTACCGGAAAATCTCCCTTTATCCGTTCATTAACTGGTTGGCATTGTGATCATTCTAAGGAGGCTGCAGGTTGAGATAAACTCCTGTAAGTACGTGCAAATCATCTGCCACACTCGTGTTTTGCAGTGTGTCTAACAGAAGGAAGGCAGTTGTTTAAATCTTCTGCTTACACTTTGAAACAGTTCATAATTTTCTACCATTGTACTGGCTGGACACATAACTTGAGATCAACTTTGCCTTTTAGTTGGTGTTGTCAAGCCATGAAACCTTGGGTTTTGTATTGAAGCTGCTCCACCAGTGCCCAGAGGAGAAGGAATCCTGCCGCCATTCAGCACTCTGGTTCACTGTGCACTAAAATGGCCTGTCACTTGAGCAGAGGTTTATCACATTTCTTGGTGTGAATGATGATGGGAAATGTGGGCAAAGATCACACTTTGAGAATTAATTCTCTTAAACTGTTCTTTCCTGTCAGTGGAGAAACAGAAATTGTCTCCCTCTATTGACTTGGATTTGGTTACATGGGTAGGACATCCCTTTGGCTGCTGTGTATGATTATGTATAACTGTACAACATCCTATGTAACAGCAGCTCAGGCAGTGCCTCAGTGATAGACCCCTCATTCTGCTGGGCTTTCGCTTCCACCACACTTAGGAGAGTTGATCGCTATTCAGCTGTTGATGTAATGCTGTCCTGTCAGTCTCCAGAGTTTACTCCTGTGATCATACCCCTTGGTTTACTCAACAGTTCCAGTAATAGGCTGGCTGGCTGCCCATTTCCCTGCTTGCTGATGGCAGAAAGCAGTGAGTCTGGATAGAGAGCACCCATTCTTCCGCAGATCTTGCTGTATAGATTGTTTGTCTAAACTGGTCCATGTTACTTCCTCCCACCCCTCTTCCATGGATCTATTTCTTCCTCTCCCCTGCTTGTTCAGCCCCACTTGGACTATTTTATGCATATGCAGGCCCTTCAGCCCACTGAGTATGTGCTAACCATCAACCACTCACTTAGACCAATCCTGCATTAATCTCAGTTTCTATCCTCTCCATGTTGTCATTAAATTCCACCCCCCCCCCCCATACTGCCAATCACCTACACACTCGAGACCGTTTACAGCAGACAACTAACCTACCAACCCTCAGTCTTTGGGATGTGGGGGAAAACTTACGTGGTCACGGAGGACGTACGAACTCCTCACAGACAGCAACAGAAGTCAGGGTTGAACATGCTTACTCAAGTGAAATAAAATGGTTAATTGAAAAAGACAAATTTTGATCTTTCCGCAGATTATTCGCACATTCAGAATTGAAACCAGGAAGGCTTCCAAAGCTGTGGCCAGGAGAAAAGTGAGTATCTTTTTGAGCCAATGCCCTTGCAGAATAATTGCATCAAACAAGGAGTTTTAAAATCTGTGTTCTTTGCAGTGAGCTGTTGTTAAAGGGTTCTCTTGTTCACTTGATGAGAACAGTTACAGTTACTTTGTGTCTATATTTCTATACACACTTTGCCTTTATATGCATTCACACCCATTCTTCTGCAACTCCTGGACTAGTTATTCCTGTTGTCTTCCCGCACTTCCCTCTCAGCTTCCCAGAAATTCTGCTGTGCACTAATGAGCACCAGGATCCATTTCCTTACCACCCTCTGCTTGGCGATGCACACTGGCTTCTGGTCAATCAGCACTCTCTTAACATTGGCATCATTCTCTTAAATCCTTCTGTGCTTTGTATTTCTGATTTTCTCCAGCCCTGCAGCTGTCCGAGAGTTTTTGTGCTGAAGCTTTGGGAGTGGGACTTGGACTGTGAACGTGCTGACTCTTGAGAGTGTGATTGAGTGAGCCATGACTCTCCCTTTCAGGAGAAGGGTGTGTCCAGTCACTCTCAAACTCAGACTGGCTTTTATCTATTTGCAGAACTGGAAGAAATTTGGAACCTCGGAGTATGACCCACCCGGTCCCAATGTTGCCACAACGACGGTCAGTGATGATGTGTACATGACCTTCATCACCAACAAAGAGGTGAGGCATGAAGTATCGTGTGACTAGTACTTGGCAAGTTAAAGACCAGTGATTACTTGCCAGAGCTTAAGGCTACTTAGCTAGTCTTTGTGTATTAGCCTCTATAAAACCTTTTCTTATGTGAGGTGTTCTCAGGTAGTGTCCTAAATCACAGCTCACAGCGTTGAAACATTTCCTTCATATTCCCCATGGTTCTTTTGACCAAAACCTAAAATCCAACTTTGTAACCCTTTAGAGTTTCTTATCAAGTTGGTAAACAATCTTGTATCTATTCAATCTCCACCCCCCACCATCTTTTTTACTAAAGCAGAATGTCCAGTGTTCCCACATCACTTTTGTCTCGTTGCTGAGATCATTTCACCCTCTTCAATGCCATAAGACCATAATACGTAGGAGTGTCAGGCTATTTGGACCATCAAATCTACTGTACCATTCGATCATGGCTGGTTTATTTTCCCATTGTATGCCTTCTCCCTGTAGCCTTTGAATCCCTTATTGATCAAGAACCTGTTAACATCCACTTTAAATGTACCCTAAGACATGACCTCCACAGCCGTCTGTGGCAATGAATTGCGCAGATTCACCATCCTCTGGCTGATCTCTATCTTGAATGGACTTCCTCCTGTTATGAGGTGGTGTCCTCAAGTTGGAGACTTACCCACTAAAGGAAACATCCTTTCCATCTCCAATCTATCGAGGCCTTTCAATATTCGGTAAGTTTCAATGCGATCCCCCTCCTTATTCTTCTAAACTTCAGTGAGTACAGACTGAGAGCATCAAACACTCCTCACAGATAAACTCTCATCCCTGGGATCATTCTCATAAACCTCCCCTGGAACCCTGTCCAATGCCAGCACGCCTTTTCTTTGACGTGGCTCAAAGCTGCTCTCCAAATGTGGTTTGACCAATGTCTTATGAAGCTCATCCTTGCCTGGACGTGGATGCAGCCTCCTGCTGAGAGGCGACATTGCAACAAAACGTCTCTTCTGTGGGTGGCATTTCCTGTGTCTGACACCTTATGGTGGCCTGACCGCTGCAATGGGCTGTAAATGCCTGCCGACAATGTATCATCTCTGTGCTGCTCCCTTCAGTGTTGGTTCAAAAGACCAACTTCAGCTATATGAAGTAGCCAGCAGAGTTAAAGACCCTACTCACCCAGACATTCTCTCTTCTCTCCTCTTCCTTTGGGCAGAAAATACAAAAGCTTGAATGCACATTTCAAAAAGCTCAAGGACAGTTCTATCCTGCTGTTATAAAACTATTGAAATGTGCCCAGTTGTCTACTGATCTTATTACCTACCTCGTTATGGTCTTGCATCTTCTGCCTGCACTGCAGTTGCTCTGTAGCTGTGGCACTTCATTCTGTTAGTGCTTTACCTTGTACTGCCTCAGTGCACTGTGTGTAATGATTTGATCTGTACGAACAGTATGCAAGGCGAACTTCACTGTGCCGTGGTACATGTGACAATAATAAACCAATTCCCTTTCCAATAACAATGTGCATTCAGGAGTTTAATACCCCAAGCTGATTCACAGGAGTAGCATCAGTGAATGCAGAAACTGCGGCAAGAAGGTATTGGGCTGGGTGGCCAGAGTTTGGTCAGGGAGGTAGGATTTGCGGAGTAATAAATAATCCCCAAGTGAACTCAGTGGTTGAGCTGTATCTGTGGGGTAAGGGGTGGGGGGGGGGGGGGAGGAATTGTTGATGTTTGGGGTTCTAACCCTACATTTTCAAAGATTGAAATTACATTTATTATCAAAGTGAATACAGTATACAACCCTGAGATTCTTACCCACAGACGTCATGAAGCAGAAAACGATGGAACCCGTTTACAGGAAAATGTCAAACCCTTCCCAATCTCCATGCACCAAAAAAAAAACAAATCGCACAAACAGACCAGATACAAGTTGCTCCAGGTTTCAGCATCATGTGTCTAAGTTTTAAGGAATGTGTCGGAGCAGAGAAAGGGTTGAGAAGGAGTTTAGAGGGGCTCAGCAGCAGCAGAATTATAAAAATGTAATTTGAAGAGTAGAGTGGTCTTCAGAGGCCATAGACTGATTGTAGAGAAGGAACAAGGTCAGAGAAGTTTGGAAATAAATGTACTTTTAAAGACAAGGCTTTAGGTGAAACCACCTGGGTTCCTTGGCTGTTTAAGTCTAGGGAATACACACACTAGTCCTGCCAAACCTGTGAGACTGAGATGGTTCTCCCACCTGAATCCCCCCCGTTTGTGTGGATGCTGTGTAATTTGCTACCCTGTTACAATTCACTGCCAGGAAATAGCAGGCAGCACATTGCATATGATTAAAGGAATTATATTTATGACTCTTACTTAACTAAAGGGTTAGTAAAGAAGAGAAGGAAAAAAACACAGGGCCCATTATAATCAAATGGTTAAATGTGCACAAGCTGGAGCTCAGCTTGAGCTCCTCTGTCACTCAGGTGCTGGGCCCTCGGTCTGTGTGAAAGCACCTACCACCTTCGGAATGTCGCTCGCAATCCATCTCAATCAAACTGGTCTCCCACTGGGTCAAATCCTACAACTGGTTCTCCCCAGTGTCTTCTTTCTTCATCTCCCACCGAAGAAAAAGGACCCAGCTCACACCGATGTCAGGCACACAACACAAAGACACACTCCCCTCATTGGATGGCACCCGTAATCTCCAACTATAACCTAAACACTGCTTCTGCAGAAAGACCATCATTACTTTAGCAGTGAAACCTTTCCTAGGGTGTTACGTAACTGGGAGCTGGTGAACATCGGTGATAGTGTAGGGATTACATTAAGCTTCACATCCTCCAGAACCATAGTCATTGCGAGAGGATGTCCAGTGTGGCGGTATAGCAATGGGTGATTTGAGGTGAAGATGAAAGATGTCTACTCACGGTCATAGGACAGACTCAGGTAAGATGATACTCTATGGTCTCTTGTTCCAGGAAGGAAGTTACAGGTGAAGTTTATAATTTCAAATTTGTGGAATGGTTCAGTATTTCTCAGGCTCTGTCTAACTGAGGGTTTGATTCTCTCAGTGCTGGGGGTGATTCTAATCAACTGACCCTTTGAAACCTCTCTCTAGGATCTAAATAACGCAGAGGAGGATGACCCAATGGCCAAATTGAAAGGCCAGAAGATCGTGTCGTGCCGAATCTGTAAAGGCGACCACTGGACCACACGCTGTCCGTATAAAGACACGCTGGGACCCATGCAGAAGGAGCTAGCTGAGCAGCTGGGCCTTACAACAGCCGAGAAGGAGAAGGGTTCAGGTACTGTGGCTCTTGTGTGCACATCACCTGCAGGGAGCTGTACTAAATATCTAGAGACCTGACTATCCCCACCTTGGCAACCAAGGAACTTAAATCCACTTAGTAAAGGAACAATTAAAAGGCAGCATTAATATATTGACTGAATCGCTGTCCATAAGATATAGGAGCAGAATGAGGCCATTTTGCCTATTGAGTCTGCCATTTCATCGTGGCTGATTCATTTTCCCCCTCAGCCCCAATCTCCTGCCTTCTCCCCATATCATAGAAACATAGAAAACCTACAGCACAATGCAGGCCCTTCGGCCCACAAAGCTGTGCTGAACACGTCCTTACCCCTAGCGCGCTATTTTTCTGAGCTCCACGTACCTATGCAGGAGTCTCTTAAAAGACCCTATCGTATCTGCCTCCACCGTCACTGGCAGCCCATTCCAAGCACTCACCACTGTCTGCGTTTTTAAAAAAAAAACTTACCCCTGACATCTCTTCTGTAGCTACTTCTAAGCAACTTAAAACTGTACCCTCTCATGCTAGCCATTTCAGCCCTGGGAAAAGGCCTCTGACTATCCACACAATCAGTACCTCTCATCATCTTGTACACCTCTATCAGGTCACCCCTCATCATCGCTCCAAGGAGAAAAGGCTGAGTTCACTCAGGCTTAACTCAAAAGGCATGTTCCCCAGTCCAGACAACATCCTTGTTAATCTCTTCTGCACCCTTTCTATGGTTTCCACATCCTTCCTGTAGTGAGGTGACCAGAACTGAGTACAGTTCTCCAAGTGGAGTCTGACCAG
Source organism: Hypanus sabinus (assembly GCF_030144855.1). Lineage (NCBI taxonomy): Eukaryota > Metazoa > Chordata > Chondrichthyes > Myliobatiformes > Dasyatidae > Hypanus > Hypanus sabinus. The sequence continues at coordinate 84,483,507 of NC_082721.1, forward strand.
GGTCCTATATAGCTGCAACAGTACCTCTCGACTCCTAAACTCAATCCCTTCATGCCTTGACTAATCAAGAATCTATCAACCTCTTCCTTTAATATAAACAAAGACTTGTCCTCCACAGCGGCCTGTGGCAACAAATCCCACAGATTAGGCTAAAAAAATTCTGAGGCTGTGTCCTGTGGTCATGGGAAGCATTGTCTCCTCATCCACTCTATCAAGGCCTTAGAGCAATTGATAAGTTTCAATTAGGTCACCCCTCATTCTTCTGAATTCTTGTGAATGCAAGCCCAGAGCCATCAAATACTCTTCATATGACAAGCCTTTTAATCACAGATTTATTTTTGTGAACTTCCTTTGAACCCTCTCTAATATCAGCCCATCCTTAGATAAGGAGCCCAAATCTGATCACAATTCTCCAAGTGAGGTTTCACCAGTGTTTTCTAAAGCCTCAATGTTACATCTTTGCTTTTATATTTAGTCCTCTCAAAATGAATGCTAACATGGCATTTGCCTTCCTCACCACTGACTCAGCCTGCAAACTAACCTTCAGGGTGGATTCCCAAGTTCCTTTGTGTCTCAGATTTTCTCACCGTTTAAAAAAAAAAGTCTATGCTATCATTAACAAAGATTGATCTAGATCATTAATGTCCTGTAAGGAAGGAAATCTGCTGACCTATTTGTGACAGCAGGAATTAGGAGCAGGAGTAGGCCATCCGGTCCATCGAGCCTGCCCCACCATTCAATAAGATCATGGCTGATCTGTCCGTAAACTCAGCTCCATCTACCTGCCTTTTCCACATAGCCCTTAATTCCCCTAGTATGTAAAAATCTATCTAACTGTATCTGAATTATATTTAGTGAAGAAGCCTCAACTGCTTCCCTGGGCAGAGATTCACTACTCTCTGGGAAAAACAGTTTCTCCTCATGTCCATCCTAAATCTTCTCCCCTGAATGCCCCCTAGTTCTAGTCTCACCTACCAATGGAAACAACTTTCCTGCTTCTATCTTACGTATCCCTTTCAAAATTTTATGTCTCTATAAGATCCCCTCTCATTCTTCTGAATTCTAGAGAGTATTGTCCCAGGCGACTCATAGGTTAACCCCTTCATCCCGGTGAACTTCCTCTGCACTGCCTCCAAAGCCAGTGTATCCTTCCTCGAGTATGGAGACCAGAACTGCACACTTCCAGGTGCAGCCTCACCAATACCCTGTATAGTTGCAGCATGACCTCCCTGCTCTTGAATTCAATCCCTCGAGCAATGAAAGCCAACATTCTATTTGCCTTCTTAATAACCTGTTGTACCTGCAAGCCAATTTTCTGTGATTCATGAACAAGCACTCCCAAGTCCCTGTGCACAACATAATGCTGCAATCTTTCACCAATTAAGTAATAATCTGCTCTTCTATTCCTTCCAAAGTGGATGATCTTGCATTTACCAATGTTGTATTCCATCTGCCCACTCACTTAACCTATCTATATCCCTCTACAGACTCTCCACATCCTCTGTACAATTTGCTTTTCCACTCAGTTTAGTGTCATCAGCAAATTTTGCTACGCTACACTCAGTCCCTTCTTCCAAATCATCAGTGTAAATGGTAAACAGCTGCGGGCCCAGCACCGACCCCTGCGGCACCCCACTCACCACTGACTGCCAGCTGGAGAAACACCCATTTATACCAACTCCCTGCCTTCTGTCGGTTAACCAATCCACTATTCATGTTCACTTCCTCCAACTCCACGCATCCACATCTTACTTATAAGTCTTATTCTGCGGCACCTTACCGAACACCTTCTGGAAATCCAAGTATACGACATCTACCTGTTCCCCTCTATCCACTGCACTCACTATGTCCTCAAAGAACTCCAGTAAGTTTGTCAAACAGGACCTGCCCTTTCTGAATCCATGCTGAGTCTGTCTAATGGAACCACTCCTTTCTAAATGTTTCGCTAATTCTTCCTTAATGACAGCTTCAAGCATTTTCCCGACTACAGATGTTAAGCTAACTGGCCTATAGTATATATCCTTCTTTAAAAAAGGGGCGTGACATTTGCTGTCTTCCAATCCGCCAGGACCTACCCAGAGTCTAGAGAGTTTTGATAAATGTCTACTATAACCTTTGCCAAATCCCTCAACACCCTGGGATGCATCCCATCAGGACCGGGGGACTTATCTATGTTCAGGCCCTCTAGTTTGCTTATCACTATTTCTTTAGTGACAGTGATTTTATCGAGATCCTCCACTCCTATTTTGTCCATAGCATTCTTCTTTGGCGTTTTAGACGTGTCCTCCACCATGAAGACCGACACAAAATAGTCATTCAATGCCTCAGCCATTTCCTTATCACCCAATATCAATTTCCCCTTCTCGTCTTCCAAGGGAACTACGTTGACTTTAGCCATCCTCTTCCGCTTTATATATTTACATAAACTTTTGCTATCTGTTTTTATATTTTGTGCTAATTTATGTTCATACTCTTATCTTCCCATTCCTTATTTTTTATTTAGTTGTTCTTTGTTGCTTTATGAAGTTTTTCCAATCCTCCAGTCTTTGCAACTTTGTACACATGAGCTTTTAATTTGATACTATCTTTTATTTCCTTCGTTATCCAAGGCAGGTTCTCCCCACACTTAGCACTGTGAAAAATCTCTTTGAAAGTATTGCAGTGTACTTAGCACTGTGAAAAATCTCTTTGAAAGTATTGCAGTGTTCCTCAACTGTCCTACCATAGCCTGTGCTCCCAATCCACATTAGCCATCTCCCCCCCATCCCATTATAGTCTCCCTTGTTCAAGCATAATATATTAGTTTTAGATCTAACTTTTTCATCCTCCGTCTGTATGCGAAATTCAATCATACTATGATCACTCTTTCCAAGAGGATCCCTGACTACAAAATCGTTAATCTTACCTGTCTCATTGCACAGGATTAGATCTAAGATAGTATTTTCCCTTATAGGTTCACTAACGTGCTGCTCACGAAAGCCATTACGGGTGCATTCTATGAAGTCCTCAAGACTTCCTTGACCAACCTGATTCACCCAATCTATGTGGAAGTTAAAATCCCCCCATGACAGCTGCCATTCTGTTACAAGCCTCAGTTATTTCTTGGTTAATCGCCTCTGCCACTACAATATTTTTATTAGGTGGCCCATAGACAACACCCACCAGTGATTTTTTTTCCCTTTACTCTTCTCAATCTCTACCCAGATGGACTCAACATTCTGCTCGTTGATCTTAAATCGTCTCGCACAATCACCCTGATCTCATCCCTAATCAAGATTGCCACCCCACCTCCTCTGTCTTCTTGCCTATCTTTCCATATTACCTGATACCTTTGGATATTTAATTCCCAGTCATCTCCACCTTGCAACCAGTTTTCTGTAATGTCCACTAAATCATATACCTTGGTACTGATCTGTGCCACAAGTTCACTAACCTTGTTTCTAATACTACAGGCATTTAGATAAAATGCCCTTATACTCATTGTCCTTTTAGAATCTAGTGACCTATGCAATTTTTGCTTTTTACTTTTATGCACACTATTACTTTTTTTCTCCACTAACTCTTGCTTTGGTCTCTGCATCACTTCCCTCTTTTCTGTGTGGGTTCCCACCCCCCCTGCCATATTAGTTTAAAAGCTCCCCAACAGTGGTAGCAGACGATCTCCCTAGGACATTGATCCCGGTCCTGCCCAGATAGTACTGGTCCCACTTCCCCCTGAAGTGGTTCCAATGCCCCAAGAATCTGAAACCCTCCCTCCTACTCCACTGCTCAAGCCACAAATTCATTCTAGCTATCCTGCAGTTCCAACTTTGGCTAGCATGTGGCACCGGTAATCTGAGATTTTTATCTTTGAGGTCCTACTGTTTATCTCCTGGCTCCATAAATTCAGTTTGTAGGACCTCATCCTGCTTTCTTTGTATATCGTTAGTACCTACATGCACCACAACAGCTGGCTGCTCACCCTCCCCTTTCAGAATGCCCTGCAGCCTCTCGGAGTCATCTCTGACGCTTGCATCTGGGAGGCAACACACCATATGGGAGTCCCATTTGTGGCCATAGAAGCTCCTCTCTATTCCCCTTACCATGAAATCCCTCCCCTCCCCACCCACAACAGCTCCGCCACTCTTTTTCTTGCCCTCATGCACAGCAGAGCCACCCACTGTGCCATGATCCTGGCTACTGCTGCCTTCACCTGATGAGCCATCTCCCCCAACAGACTCCAAAGCAGTATAACTGTTTTGGAGGGAGATGAATGCAGGAGACTCCTGTATTATCTTTCTGCTACTCTTCCTGTTGGTCACCCATTCCCAATCTTTCCTTAGATCATTAAACCGCGGTGTGACCAACTCACTAAATGTGCATTCTCATCATCTCGGCTGCTCCAAAGTGAGTCCACGCGCAGCTCCAGTGCCGCCCTGTAGTCTGTCTGGAGCTGCATGTGGACACACTTGCGGCACACGTAGTCTTCAGGGACATTGTTGGCCTCCCTGAGTTCCCACATGTCACAGGAGGAGCATGGCATGAGTCTGAGCTCATCTGACATGACAGAGCAACAGGAGAAAGGGAAGAGTCCGCTGGGGAAGTCGAAGACTGTTATCTGTGAATCTCTGGAAGTTCGTTCTTTGCCTTGACCCTTCTTCACCAAAGCCCTCTCACTCTGCTACCCTCTCACTCCGCTGCCTGATGTATATGGTGGTCTTTTTAAACTCTTCCAGCTCTCTACTGGCTGATGTCACGCACCTGTGCAGTCTTGCTTCTTTTTACTCTGAGCAGTAAAATGCCTTCTCTCCAAAAATCCTTTCAGACGTTCCACTCGCAGCTGCCTTGCTTCTTGTTTCATAGATGCAGGCCCTTCAGCCCTGAGTCTGTACTGTTCCATCATCTATCCATTTAAGCTAGATGGATAGCATACCTCGTTTTATTATGCCACTGACTCATCAGCTCTCCCATATTTTACTATTCATCTGCACTCTAGGAGCAGTTTACAGCAGCCTGTTACCATATCAACCCATACGTCTTCGGGATGTGGGAGGGAACTGAGCACCCAAGGAAAACCTAACGGGTTACGGGAATGTTGAGACTCCAGGTTGGAGATGAGCATTGAATCTGGGTCTCTGGCGGGGAGGTGCAGTGGCTGCAGCTCTACCTGACCAGTCAAATTTCAATGATGCCTAGATTCTGCAGATGAATATGAAAAATTTCTCCTTCTGTAACTACATCACAACATCAATTACGTTGATGGGTGATTTAGTTCTCTTGGGTTTACTGTCATACTATATAGTTGGTTCCTTGGTGACACAACAGAGTGTTCTTACATTCTTGGGTTTTAGTCTCTGCTGGATAAATCTGTGTCCTTGGAGACCTTGCCCAACTTCCTCTATTTACCTCCAGGGGAATTAAATCATCACCTTTGTTTGACTATATTCCCAGCTTCATCACTGACAGCAAAATCCTTTGTTCCTAGTATAATCCACTGTGTTTTAAGTCCATATCATTTCATATGCTTTCCTACTGTTCTCAGTCTGTGAGCCCAGAGTTGATTTAGATTCCCATGACATCTCTGGACCCGTCAATCACAGGAAAGCTTTCCCTGGAGCATTTGGTGCAGTACTAGCAGCAACCAAGAGATGGTAGCAGTGCCCCATGGTACGCATTGAACTTTTATTCCTTAATGTTATACAGTGGTGCTTCCTTTTTGGTAGAGTAGCTGTGAGGTGACTGAGGGATACATTTTTGTCAGGAGGAGGACCCCACCCCTCCAACTTGCCTTCATACTAATGCCATGAATATTTCTGTGTCTATCTGAGAGCAGATGGGATTTAGGTATATGGTCATGCAGTTTGGGAAAGCAAGTGGAAAGGCAGTCTATTATCTAAGTGCTGGGAGATTTCTAAGGAATGGGATGTACAGGGGTCTAGACATTCTCGTGCATGAAATTTGCAGACTGGCATTTACTGTAAGGCATTTGGAGTTTCCTAACAGAAAGACTTAAAATTGTACAGGGTGTTGGTTGGGCCACACCTGAAGTACTGTGCAGTTTTAGTTCCCATCTTCAAAGAACAAACACGCATTGGAGGCAGTCTAAAAGAAGTTCACTTTGTATCTCAGGATGATGACACAAAAGTTGTGGGTGTTGTGGACAGTCTGGATGTTCGTCAGAGGTTACAGCGCAGCATCGATAGGATGCAGAACTGGGCTGAGAAGTGGCAGATAGAGTTCAGCCCAGATAAGTGTTAAGTGGTTTATTTCGGTGGGTCAAATTTGAAGACAGAATATAGTATTAATGGCAAGACTCTTGGTAGTATGGAGGATCAGTGAGATCTTGGAGTTCATGTCCACAGTGTTGTTAAGAAGGCTTATGGTGTTTTGGCCTTCATCAACCGTGGGATTGAGTTCAAGAGGTAATGTTACAGCTATGTTAGACCCCAATTGGAGTGCTGTGTTCAATTCTGGTCACCACGTTACAGGAGGGATGTGGATATTATAGAGAGTGCAGAGGAGATTTACAAGGATGTTGCCTGGATTGGAGAGCATGCCTTATGAGAAGAGTTTGAGTGAACTTGGCCTTTTCTCCTTGGAGTGACGGAGGATGAGAGATGACCTGATAGAAGTGTGTAAGATGATGAGAGGCATTGATCATGTGGATAGGCAGAGGCTTTTTCCCAGTGCTGAAATGGCCATCACAAGCAGGCATAGATTTAAGTTGCTTAGAAATAGGTACAAAGGGGATGTCAAGGTAAGTTTTTCACACAAAAAGTGGTGGGTGTATGGAAAGCACTGCCAGTGAAGGTGGTGGAGATGGATACAATAGGGTATTTTAAGAGACTTAGATAGGTACATGGAGCTTGGAAAATAAAGGGCTATGTAGAAAGGAAATTCTAGGCAGTTTCTAGAGTGGATTACAGGGTCGGCACAACATTGTGAGCTGAAGGGCCTGTACTCTACTGTAGGTTTCCGTTTCCGATCGATGGTTGCCCTATCATAGTCAATTAGATTCATGCATGTCACGTTTTGAATAAGTGAGGATCCCATGGAAACGTCCCCTCCACAGTAGGAAGCGTAGTGGTTAGAGACGCTATTAGAACTCTGGGTGGAGTTCAGTTCCGGTGCCACCTGTAAGGATTCTCTGTATGTTCTTCCCAGGTGCTCTGGTTTCATCCCTGTCCACAGATGTGGGTTAATTGGTTATTGTCCCATGAGTAAGTTAAGGTTGATTGATGTTGCTGGACGGCGTGGTTCAAAGGACCAGTGGAGCCATTTTGTGCTGTATTGCTAAATAAATAAAGAAGAGATCAAGACAGGGTGGACATTAGATGTTTTCGTCAGGTCCAAATAGAGGGCAGTGAATCTCTGGAATTCTGTATCTCTAGAGTCTAGATCACTGAGGTGGATGAACTTTTGAAAGGTTGGTGAATTGAAGGTTATGGAGAACTGGCACTGAGGAAGAGTGGAGAGCAGATCAAGCACGATTGTATTGAGGGGCTGAGTTCAAAGTAAGTTTATTTCAAAGTATGTATATGTCACCATATAGACACTTTGAGATTAAATTTTACAGGAAGATATAGAAATTCAGTAGAATTTGAAAAAGATACTTATTAGTTAAAAGTTAATAATGTTGAGTTGAAGAATCCTTGAAAGTGAGTCTAAAGGTTGTTGAGTTGTGACGTGAGTTAACTTGTCCACACTGGTTCAGGAGCTTGCTGGGTGTTGGGTATAACAGTTTTTGAACCTGATTATGTGGGACTTGTAGCTTCTCCCTGATGGTTGTAACGAGAAGAGAACATAACTTGGATGATGGAAGTGCTTAATGATGTTTGTTGTCTTGCACATAAGGTGGCACCTCTGGAGTGCAGCACTCGCCCAGTTCTCTCAGCCTGGGTTTCTGTGCTCAGGAATGTAACTTGAATCCTGAACCTTCCAACACATCGAGGTGTGTGCCCCAGCCACTTCTAGATGGTTCCCTGTAATAAAGCTAGTGGTGTCTGTGCAAGTCTTTTTAAAGTTTTGTTCCTTGTCTCCAGATCCTGAACCAGTCCAACCAGCTCAGAGTAAGACTGGGAAGTATGTGCCACCCAGTCTACGAGATGGAGCCAATCGACGGGGAGAGTCCATGCAGACAAATCGCAGAGGTGAGAGAACTGGGTTAAAACACTGCACTGTGTTTCAAATACAGTAATACACACCCACAAGATTAACTGTAGAGGGTAAATGTAGCAAAAGTTCTGCAATGCTGCCCCATACCAGAGAACATGAGCTTTGTCCACTGAGAAGCCCTTGACTCACCCATGCCTTGGAGGACTTGCAATAAATCAGGAGGGTGTGCATGGTCTATTTTCTTTAACCCCGTGTCTGATGAGTGTAGTTCTGACACTGCTGTCTTGTTCCCCAGCGGATGACAACGCCACAATCCGTGTCACCAACCTCTCAGAGGACACACGAGAGACTGACCTGCAGGAACTCTTCAGACCTTTTGGTTCCATTTCTAGGATCTACCTGGCTAAGGATAAGAACACTGGTCAATCGAAGGTAATGCTGCTAATGTCTTCACTTGGGTTAGCATTGTGTTCTCCTGGAGGTTTGAAGTGCTGGTTTGTATTCAGAGCAATTTTTTTCCCTCCCCTCCATCTTCAGGGTTTTGCCTTCATCAGTTTCCATCGGCGTGAAGATGCTGCCAGAGCCATTGCTGGCGTGTCCGGATTTGGTTATGATCATTTAATCCTGAACGTGGAATGGGCCAAGTAAGTGTTTAATAATTTGCTTTGCTACAAAGGTCTCCTGGCAGTTGCTGCTGGTGACTCCGGTCAGACTTCAGTATTTGTTAAGATATGTGCAACTTCGTAAAATGAGACCCAGTAGGATATTAATAGCACATAAACCCATTGACCACCATGTGGGACTCTTTGGCAATTTACACAAGGTGGAATAATAGATATGGAAATAGCTTATGATTAATTATAGCATTCAATACCAGTTAAACACTGGTACGGTTGTTTTCTTCTGCTTTTCCTTTTACACTTGGGGGTTATTCTGACCAGCTTAAGAATCCTAGGAAGGTTTTTTTATAATTGTGACTTATACAAGTTTTCTTTTTTTTAGGCCATCAAACAACTAAAGGTCATTGTCAGCTGAGCAAATCAATTTCAAACTTGAAATTTCATTAACATCAAATAAAGTATCTGGATTAGACATTTTCTATGCCTGATGCAAGTCACTGAAAATGAATCCTGGAGTGTCAAGTTGTTCTTCATACTCAAAGACCTTCTCACCGAAGTTCATTCCTAGCGTTGCAGATTAGCAAAACAGGTTGTTCTACTGCCTTGTTTGTGCACTAACTGACCACTGTACTAGTTTACTGCTACTGTAAAACTACCTTCGTAGGTAAGTAGAAAAAGTAAAAGGAGTAAGTGATTCTACTCTTTCCCCTAATTTCCACCCATGACATTCCTTCACCTTGCTTTTAGTTGCAGCGGAAATGGAGTGATGGGATTGCCTACAGGGAGTCAGCCTAGACCCAATGGCTTCTGAAATTGTATTACAAGTAGTGTTTTTTTTTTGCACTAAGCATGACTGAATGCAAAATTGATGAGGATTTTGATGGTGTAAGGAATCAGTCCTCTGCTCCTGCACTGTGACCTGAGTATTTCAGTTCCTTATTCTACAGTTCAGAATCTTGGATGCTTATTTCTTTTAAGTCTACTTTCAGCCCTAGGCATCTTAAAATAGTCCTAGATTCTCAATTCTATTGTCACGGGACAGTGTTCAAAAGACACTGCAATTTTTAGCCTTTAGAAGTAGAAGTTAGAAGTAGTCAAATTGCAAATACTGAAGTGCCATTTAAATTTCCTAGCCACTAATCTGGAATGAAAATAGTGACCACAGTTTTGTTACTGAAAACAACCAGTTTACCGTCTTTCAGGAAATCAGCCATCCTTAAACTTAATTTTCTGATCCATTGTGGCTAAGTTCCCATCAAGTCACTAAGAGGCATTAAGAAATGTTTAAATATTTGAAACATAAATAACTAGGTAACTACTTGCTGGCAACTGTTACTTGAGACCAAATGGGGAACAAAAGAACAATCAAACTGAATTTCACCACATCATTCCACTCAAGATATTTATTGAAATATTACAACATATAAAACTACAAGTTTATTAAACATATGAATTACCACTGCAGAAAGTGGGCAATTATTCAAATAATGTGCATTTAAAAACCACATTAAAATCCACAATGCATGACAGCACTGCACAATCAAGAGAAAATATTCATGAACTAAAAACAATATTACATCTCCAGTGGCTGCTTCACATCAGCCAGTTAAAAAGGGACATTGGTTCATTGAACAGTCACAGGAATCCCATCTTTCCTTCCTCCTGCCCTCAAATGTAGTGCACGAAGATCTCAAGTTGAAGATCAATCAGTTGCTTGTGTCCATAATCTCGAGTTTGATGGTCTCTGTTGGAAGAGTAACAGGGTATTGAATTTTGTAATCCAGCATTATACTTCAACATTTAAATGAGAAATCCTATTTCAAAAGTATAACTTCTGACATGACACACATTTATAGAAGATATTTCTGAATAGCAAGTATTACTGAAGGGAAGTAGGATCAGTTTTCCATGGCACTGCAGGAAACCAGAACCTGACTATAGAGACAAAGGCAACATCTGTGAAACTTTAGGGTGTATTTGTAGAAGTCTGTACAGTTACTTTGTTATTGATAGTCCTAAAATGTCAATAGCGCAGAAACTCAGTCCTGAGTGGTTGTTGAGTTAGCACCCAGGCAGAAGATTCCACATGAATTCCTCTAGATTACATTGATTAACCAATGCCATTGGACAAATAACATACACACATTTCCAAGATTTGTCTGAACGTTTAATACTAGAGTTCCAAGTACCTGATTCAGAAGTCAGAACTTGATAAAAATTATTCCTCCCTAGTTACACACAACTTCATTTCAGCTAGAGCTATGTCCATAAATCCTACTCTCAGCCCTGGCCAAAGATTCATTGCAAAACTACAAGGGTTCAAGATGGCTCACCACAATCCCCTTGGAAATAAATGCCTCATCTCATGACAATGGTACTTCATGTATTTTTCCAATGATACTAAAGGATGTGATGAACCAGAAATAGGAAGAAAACCTCTTCCACTTACCAAAGGTAAAAGTTCAACCCACGAAACCTAGCTGGAGATCTATACAGCTTTTACCATAACAATTTTTAAAATTATTTTATCTTATGGGTCAGTAGTCCAATTCTGACACATTTGATTAGCACCCCAAACACCATCCTGATTCAGAAATGTATCCTGGTCCTAGATCATTGCTGCACTTCAAGTCCTGGACTACCCTATTCAGCAAGCAGACAGCTCACATTCACTTCCTCAATGGCAGTCATGACTACGAAATAAATACTGGTCTTGCCAGCAGCAGTTTCCAAATATTAATAGAGAAAAGAAGCCCAAAAGGATTTGAAGGCAAATTATAAAATAGTTGTACATTTTCAAATTCCACCTCATTTACCTGTGTTCCCTTTCTTCCTTTCAAGTGCACAGATTTTTATTTCCAGTCCGATAGCTTTAGCCAGAGGAGGTGGTACTGCATTGCCAACCTGTCAATATTAAAAGCAGTAAATTATTTGGACCTTGGTGAGGAAATTTCTGAAAGAGGTGTCAGTAAAACAAGACTCTTAAGTAAACAGTATTTCAACAGATTTGCCAGGCGAAGAATGTCATGGTTATTTAACACATCCACCTTTTGGAACCAAAGGTGACTCAAAAGGGCAATGTCATGGGAGATTTTAAAATGCAGGCCGATTTGGAAAATCACGTTGGTAATGGATCGCAAGAGTGAGTTTGTTGAATGCTTAAGAGATGAACCTACTAGGGGATCAGCTATACTGGATTGGGTGTTATGTAATGAACTGGAGGCCATCAGGGAACTTAAGATAAAAGAACCCTTAGGAACCAATGATCACAATATGATTGTGTTGAACATTAAATTTGATAGGGAGAAAGTAAAGTCTGATGTAGCAATATTTCAATGGAGAAAGGGTAATTCCAGTGGTTTGAGAGAGGATTTGGCCAAAGTAAATTGGAAGGAGCTGCTGGCAGGGATGTCAGCAGAGCAGCAATGGCATGCATTTCTGGGAAAAATGAGGAAGGTGCAGGGCATGTGTATTCCAAAAATGAAATACTCAGATGGTAAAACAGTATAACTGTGGCTAACGAGCAAAGTCAAAGCTATTGTAAAAGCAAAAGAAAGGGCATACAACAAAGCAAAAATTAGTGGGAAGATAGAGGATTGGGAAGTTTTTAAAAACCTACAGACAGCAACTTAAAAAAAGTCATTAGAAGGGAAAAGATGAAATATAAAAAGCAAGCTAGCAAAATAATAGCAAAGTGGATATAGGACCATTAGAAAATGAGCCAGGAGAAATAATAATGGGGACAAGGAGGTGGCTGCTGAACTAAATGAGTATTTTTTTGTCAGGCTTCACTGTGGAAGACACTAGCAGTATGCCTGATATTGTAGTGTGTGAAGGAAGACAAGTGGGTGCAGTTACTGTTACAAGAGGGAAGGTGCTCAAAAAACTGAAAGACCTAAAGGTACATAAATTATCTGGACATAAAAGGAGGAAAACAACAAGAAGGAAATTGTAAACCAGTTAGCCTGACCTCAGTGGTTGGGAAGGTGTTAGAGTCGATTGTTAAGGATGAAGTGATGGAGTATTAGTGACACAGGACAAAATAGGACAAAGTCAGCATGGTGCCTTAAGGGAAAATCCTGCCTGACAAACTTAATAAGATTCTTTGAGGAGATTATGAGTAGGATAGATAAAGGAGCAGCAATGGATGTTGTATATTTGTACTTTGAGAAGGCCTTTGACAAGGTGCCACACACAAGGCTGCTTACCAAAGGCCCATGGTATTACACGAAAGTTACTGGCATGGTTAGAGCACTGGCTGATTGGTAGGAGGCAGCGAGTGGGAATAAAAGTTTCCCTTTCTGATTGGCTGCCCGTGACTAGAGGTGTTCCACAGAGGTTGGTGTTAGGACCAGTTTTTATGTTGTATACAAATGATTTTAGATGATGAAATAGATGGCTTTGTTACCAGGTTTGAAGATGATACGAAGATTGGTGGGGGGGGGGGGGGCAGGTAGTGTGCGGGAACAGGTAGGATGCAGAAGGACTTAAGACAGATCAGGAGAATGGGCAAGAAAGAGGCAAATGAAATGTTGGAAAATGCATGGTCATGCACTTTGGTACTAGAAATAAATGAGTGGACAATTTTGTAAACGGGGAGAAAATCCAGGAATCTGAGATGCAGAGGACTTGGGAATCCTTGTGCAGAACACTCTGAAGGTTAACTTGCAGGTTAGGTCAGTGGTGAGGAAGGCAAATACCGTGTTATCATTCATTTCGAGGTCTAGAATACAAGAGCAAGAATGTGATGCTGAGGCTTTTATAAGGCACTGGTGGGGGTGGGGGAAGAATCTCATTGAAATCTTTCGAATGTTGAAAGGACCAGACAGAGTAGATGTGGAAAGGATGTTCCCTATGGTGGGAGAGTCTAGGACTAGAGGGACGCCCTTTCAAAACGTGGAGAAATTCCTTTAGCCAAAGGGTGGTGAATTTGTGGAATTTGTTGCCACGTGCAACCGTGGAGGCCAAGTTGCTGGGTGTGTTTAAGGCAGAAATTAAAAGGTTCTTGATTGGTCATGGCGTCAAAGATTACAGGGAGAAGGCCGGGAACTGAGGTTGAGGAGATAGAAAAAAAGGATCAGCCATGATTGAATGGCGGAGCAGACTCGATGAGCCAGATGGCCTAATTCTGCTCCTATGTCTTATGGTCTTTTTCAAACAGACAGAATGAATGAAAGAAACAGCAACACGCACCTGTCTGTGTTTGTCTAAGACGTTCCCAAAAAGCCTGTACGTATCTGGGAATCCCTGGGAACGTGCACACTCTCGCACACTCACCACACGGTGCTGCTCAGGATGCAGAACACGACCCTAAAAAATTGCAACATTAGATATCTTAGTAAATACTATTTCTACATGTCCTTTCTGATTGACCCTCATGAGGTTGCTTTGTGCCTGTAAAATAATCTCCCAGCAATCTTTAGCATGAGAGCCCATACAATAAACTTTTCACCAAAAAGTTACACCTCATCATCTGTTGAATCAAAGAATGATGGATTTTTGATAAAGGGGCTAAATTGCTGCCTTAACATGAGATTCTGTAGATGCTGGAAATCTTGAGTTAACACACACAAAATACTGGAAGAGCTCAGGAAGCCAGGCAGCATCTATGGAGAGGAATAAATAGCCCAGCCTGTTCCCTTTCTAGCAACAGTCCCCCACATTTCAGCAGGAGGCAGCTGACATCAAATAGATTACTATACTAGTTATTGCCTCCCCCCTCCCCCTGAACTCACATTCCAACTACAACAAATTCAAGAATTTTCTGGTCTTTACAACGGCTCCTGGCTTTACCCAGCAAGGCAGTTCACATTTATCAGCAAAAAATGGACAGGCAACAAAAAAAAAGTCAAACTGGAGATCACGAAGTGTTCAAGAGGAGGCTGATGCCATTGTGAATTAGGTCTAACAAATTAGCTAGTGTGATGTAAATAAACCATAACAGTGTCATTCAAAACTGGGACTTCCTAAACAATAGCCCAAACAACACCAGTTTCATTGTTACATACAAACCTGCCCAGCTCAACACACCATCTATTCTTTTCCCAAACTCTAAATCTTCCTTGAGTAGCTCCCTCACAGTTAATAGGCAACAATAGTTTATGAATTTCATTTAGTATCCTGTTGAGTCATCTCACCTGTTTCCCCATCGGCTCAGGATTAGTGACCGTTGTGCTGAAAAATCCATCCCATTCCAGCCGACCGTACAGGCCAGCCCAGTGATTATGCCTGTTCCCAGTGTGGGGCAAACACCATGGAATGAGTGTGTTGAACTGTCTGTCAGCTGGATCACATTGCTTACCTACAAACCAAAACAGCAGCTATGAATTATTCTGTTCCATAGGGACGGTCATCGCAGCATTTGTGATTTAAAAAAAATCCCATTAAAATGAGCAATAACATCAGTAATGTGATAGCCAAGAAAAGGTTAATGGTAAATTTAAATCCAAGCAAATTCTCCTGGAAGATAAACTGATCAAACTTTGCATCTTTCACATGTTAGCAAGGATACCACAAATATAAAATCTAAAAAAGTTAAGCTCATGAAGTATTAGATGGATTAAAAAAAAACTTCTTGTTAACCTTGCTTCTATCTAATCTCCTAGATAAGGCCATGCATAGACACTTAACGTTCTAGAGATCTGATTCACATTGGTCTCTTTTTAATCACCCCGGGTGACCAGGCTATTCAATCCAGAGCCGTGCACAAGAACATTACAAATAATTGTCTGTGTAGCCTTTAATATTGAAAGGGGAATTTAAGTACTGGATTGGCCAAGATTTTAATTGAACAATGTAACTGGTTCAGGAGCAATCTAGAATTCTATTCATTCCTTGCATATGCTCCATATGCAACTTGAATGGAGAATTTTAAAATTTCACACCATCAGAACATATTTCTCCAAATCACAATACTAGATGGCTGACTCTTTATCCTTATACTATACTCCCGGAGTGTCACAAATTCCGCAGCAAAGAGCAGTATCCAGTTGTAATCTTAGCAAGGCCACATAACTATAATATCAATTGTCACCTCTCTTTATTCCTTCTTTCTTAAAGTGGTAATGTACAAAGGTACATGAATGTATATGGAAACAACTATCTCCGTGTCAGATTCTGCAGTTGCTACTTCCTCCACTAACCTTCTGCACAAGAGCAAACTCCACGTACAGCACCTGTGCTGCTATGTCCGTTCTTTTTGTCACGATGAGTGTACCTCAGCTTTTTCGTCATGGTGCCATCAGAGAGTCGTACCTCAATATTTGGAAGATCACGCCAGTCAGACCCTGGGGCAAGGGGAATGTGACGCATTCTGCCTGCAACCAAGGCACTCATATCCTGTAGAGGGGGAGGGAAAAAAATAGGTATTATGTTGGGGAGTGGGTGGTGGTGGAGGAGAAAGAGAGAGTAATCAGAACAGTTTACATATTGTGATCAGGAGAGGCCTTTAGAAGTTTGGCATTAGAAATGACTGAAGTCAATGAAGCCAGAGAATTACTTGGCTTCATAACTGTGTGAATATACAAATTTGAAAAAAATATATTAAAGGCAGACCAATATTTCTACAGCATCTTTCAGAATACCCTTTGCATTCAAGGAAAGACATTTGAAACTTCATCAAAGTATAATGATAAATACAGCAGCTTGTTTGCACTCAGAGCTCCCTACAAATGTAATAGTCATCAGATAATATTTTATAGTTGAAAAATAAATATTAGCACCATGGACTCTGTTTTATCCAAAAAGAACTCCCTCAACATTGTACCAGGACATCAGCCTGTATTTGTGCTCAAAAATCAAAATTGAAACCACACGTTCAGTCTTGGAGGCAACAGTGCAAGTTACAATTACACAAAACGTTTGTGAGTTAGTCACACAGGTAAAGACTGAAGATGAAGAAAAATCTGGAGATAAACAAAGCTGAATTGATTTTAGCTGTTGACCCAGACTTCATTTCCAATTTGTGTCTGGCCAACAAGGATTGCAAGCTTCTTTAAGTGATATTAATTCTGCAGGGAATGGCTGAGATTGTATAAAGCCCTCCTACCTTACAGATATGGTCCCGCAGAATGGGCTGGTATTGTGTGCCCCGAATCTGCCGCTGAAACCAGGACTGTGGTTCTCCATTGTACGAGATTTCCAACGCTGATGCCCCATTGCGAATTTCAGGCAGATCAGACATGGTATCTCTTACAGTGATGGTTCTGTATGGAGCAGACTTTGTCCTGTGAAAGATTAAATTTTTTTGAAATCCTTCATCTAATGTCATTTCGCATCAGCTATTATATCAGATAAAGCTCCCACAGTTCATTTGGTATCTGCATCATATGGTCTGGTACTGGACCTTTCAAACCACAAGATCTCAGGTGCAACTAACACCCAAAGTTAAAGTTAATCATCTTCCGCCAAGAGACAGTGAATCGTACAATACGAGTCCCAGGAGGTAATAATGTGATGCTACATATTTGCAGAATGGAAGAAATTCAAATATACTGCATTTTCTAAAAGATTACATTTCTTTTTTTTAAAGTTCAAAGTAAATTATCATAGTTTGCACAGTGCCTATAATAAGTACTCACCACCCCCTTGGAAGTTTTTATGTTTTAGTATATTACAACACTGAATCACAGTGGATTTAATTTGGCTTTTGTTAGACTGATCAACAGAATAAGACTCATCATGTCGAAGTACATAATTAGTAAAATGGAGATCCCATGTGCAGTCAAAGTGTTTCGTTTGACTGTAGTAAAAATACACCTGGATCTGGAAGATCCAACTGCTGGTGATTCAGTATCCTGGCAAAAACTACACCATGAAGTCAAAAGAACACCCCAAGCAACTTTGTGAAAAGGTTATTGAAAAGCACAAATCAGGAGCTGAACACCAGAACACTTCCAAATCACTGAATATCCCCTGTACAGTTAAATCAATCAGGAAATGGAAAGAATATGGCACAGCTGTAAGTCTGCCTAGAGCAGGCCGTCCTCAAAAACAGCGATCATGCAAAAAGGTGACTAGTGAGGGAGGCCACCACTGATAACTCTGGAGTTACAGGATTCAATGGCTAAGATGGGAGAGACTGCACATACAATTGTTGCTCAGGTGCTTCGCCAGACAGGTTTATGGGGGAGTGGTAAAGACAAAGCCGCTGTAGAAAAAACTCACATGACATCTCGGTTAGTTTGTTGCAAGGCACGTGGGAGACTGAAGTCAGCTGGAAGAAGTTTCCAAGGTCTGATGAAACCAAAGTTGGGCTTTTAACCCATCAGACTAAATGCTATGTTTTGCATAAGCCAAACACCACACATTATCAAAAACACACCACTCCTGTGATGCATGCTGATAGCAGCATCATACTGTGGAGATTCTTCACTACAGCAGGCTCTTGAAGGCTTGTGAAGGTAGAGGGTAAAATGAATGCAGCAAAATACAGGGAAAATCTGATGGAGCCTTCAAGAGAACTGTAACTTGGAAGATCTGTTTTTCAGCAAGACTGACCCCAAGCATAAAGCCAAAGCTACAGAGGAATGGTTTTAAAAACAAAGTTACTGTCCTGGAGTGAGTGAGTCAGAGTCCAAACCAATATCCCATTGAGAATTTCTGGCTGGATTTGATAAGGACTGTTTACTCACCATCCCCATGCAATCTGACAGAGTTTGAGCAGTTTTGTAAAGAATGGGGGGAAATTAGTGTCCAGATGTGTAAGGCTGATAGAGACCCGTTCACACAGACTCAAGACTATAACTACTGTCAAATACTGACAAAGGCAGGGTGAATACTATGCAATTATTTTGTGCTTTATATTTGTAATTAATTTAAATCACTTTGTAGAGATCTGTTTTCACTGACACAATTCTTTTGTTTGATCATTTTCAAAAAAGCCAAATTAAATTCACTGTGATACAATGTAGTACACCAATAAAACCATGAAAACTTATTTCCAAGGGGGCTAATACTTTGTACAGGCACTGTACATCATCATATACAACCCTGAGTGATTAATTTTCTTGCTGGCAATCACAGTAAATACAAGAAACACAATAGAATCAATGAACCCAACAGGGTGACCACAATGTGCAAAGAAAACATGCAAATAAAAACAGAAAAAAAAAAGAAAATAAATAAACAATGACAGTCAAGAACACAAGATGAAGACTCCTCGAAAGTGAGACAATAGGTTGTGGGAACAATTAAATGATGAGTGCAAGTGATGTTGAGTCAAGTTATCCTGTCTGGTTCAAGGCTACACGAGTCAGCAGGTTAGAAGAATGCAAGGTTATTATATGAATGGAAATTGAAGTGGTTTAATGGCATAAATATTATTGACACTGATGGGTAGCTGTGGGAGGGGATGTAAATCTAAGGTTAAATCTCAGATATTAAATGTATTCAAGCCTGAGATTTTTAAACTATAGTGAATTCGGGGGTTATGGGCACTGTGTAAGAAGTAGTGTTGATGCCAAAGATCAGAACAACCATCTTATTGAAAAGCAGAACACATTTGCCCTTTCTTTTTTATGTCTGCCAGTTAGCCCCCTGAGAAAGTGTGCATGGGTAAGTCACACCTAACGAAGTGCAGTGGAACTGCCTTTAATGTTCACCTTCAAGACGAATAAAAATTGGCTTGTTGGAGGAGTAAATGAAAGAGGAGAACCACTAAAGGTATTTTAAGAGCAAGCAGCAGCATCATCTTTGAGAGGAGAACTGTAATGGCCAAAAGAAAAAAGGTTCTGTGGAGTACGTATTAGAGAGTGCAGAGGATATGGTCAGGACCGGAGAAGTTCAGTTATACAGAAAGGTTAACTAATCTGGATAGGACTACCTTGGAATAGAAACGTCTACATGGAAGGTTAAGTGGATGCATGCAAGATCACAAGAGCCTAAAGAGGTGTCAATAATCAAGGCCATAGATTAACATTGTCTGTAGAAGAAACAGAAAAAAAATCATCTTGTTCAGAGAATTATGGGGGACTGGAATTCACTGCCTTACCAGATAGCTAAGAAAGTTCATCACATTCAATAGGAATTCTATTGAGCAGTTGATAAACCATGACCTACGGGTGGGCAGGTAGGGGGTGCATGGATTAAAGAGATGTGAAACAGATTACGTGATTTTACCTGGTAATGTTGCTGACAAACTTCTTATCATCCACTGCAACACTGAGCTGGCAGGCTCTTGGAGCAAATACATGCAAAGGTTCTGGGAAGAGTGGCAGCTTTTCTCCAGGGGCAGCGGCCAGAACAATAGCTCTCCGGCGAGTCTGGGCAACTCCATACTGACCAGCCTGATCGAACCAAAAAACATTAGAGAGGTCAAAGAGAAGCAGGTCAATTATTGTGAACTTCTAAAATGCTCAGCATCACTGACCTTTACCAATTGTATTCAGTGAGGGGATTAACCCACACCCTCTTATTCCACGGGAGTCAAGCTGCTACACTATACAAAAAGCTGCTCAGAATATCAAGGACCGGCAGGGTCTGTACACATAGACCTGGGTAAGATCCCCACTTATAAGCATCTCAATGTTTAGACAGCCCCCAGGTTATGCAAGGATTCAGCAGTCTGTAAGCTGATCTTTCTGTATTTTTATAGTGAGCTATATCTCACTCTAATGTACTTGCTACAATTCATATTAAAATCAATGAATAATTATCATTGTTACCCATAATTAAGCGAATGGAACATGTACTGCTTCCAGTCATTAATGATCATATGAAACATCACTGGCTTGAAAAATGCTTTAGAAGTATATGGGAGAATGTGTCTTAAGTGAGTTTCCATACCTTATTTGTAACCCGAGGAGCCCCTGTACATTGTCCATCCCTAAATGCCGTGGAGTCAATTACCTTGTGGGTCATTTCAAAGGGCAATTAAAAATCAAGCACACTAATGGGTCAGGCCAGCCAAGAATGTCAGATTTCTTTTACTAAGGTACCAATGAATGTGAGATTTTACAGCAATCAGGTTGTCTCATGGATGCAGTAACAAAGTCACAAAGTTATTTTAATGTACAGTGGATTCCCGTTAATTGGGACACATTGGGACCAGTACATTTTGGCCCATTTAGCCAATGTTTCATGAAAATAGATAAAAAGGTATAAAAAAGACAAATGAGCTATTAAAATACAGAACAAATCAATACCAATAGAATTACAGTACTATAAAACTATGTATGAGTTCCTGATAGTTGTCAATGGAGTAATTCATCCAGTATACACAATGAACAAAATCAACACACATCCAGTGTTGATAATGGACTGCCTTCATATAATGTTATTGATGATTGCATCTTCTAGATATTGATTTTCATTGTAACATTCAAGATGACCGTCAATACCTTCAAATTTGAAATTCCTAACTTGCAGTAAAATCATTTTTTTCATTCCCAGCCAATTCTTGAAACTCCTCGAAGCCTGACTACCTGAAACTGCAGTGAGCAAAGCAGTTCTGAACTGTCTTACTGTTGATCTCTCGCCAACTATTAGTGACAAAATTCACTGCTCTGCTTTATAATACAGACACTCGCAATTGATGCTAGTTAGACCTTATTTGGCAAGAGTCTCCTGTCCCAAATAAGCACAGCCCTGATCAACTGGAATCCACTGAATTTAATTTTATTTGTTAGCATGTGGTTTGATCCCCCATTCCCAGAGCACTGCTCTGGGTGTACTTGACCACAATGGGCTACAGCACCCTAGAGCAGGGCAAATGTGCACATGGTATCCAGAATTAGAATGATTGATTTTGTTTTAGTACATCCTCATAACATCGGCCAGACAAGAAGCCTCTTGCTATTTTCTAGGCTCACCAATGAAGGAGCAACACTGGGCTGTGGAAGTGCAACTCAACAGGAGAGTGCAATAACCAAATACAGAGATAGGAATCTTTCTCAAACAGCACACCTACTCAGTGACAAATACCTGAATAATTCAAGAACATGTTTTTAATTCTCTTTTTTTAGTCTAGTACATGCAAGGGAATTTCAGAAATACATAATTAGTAATTTAATAGTCTCACACTGGGAAACATTATATTTAAGTTACTGGGTATGGATGGGTTCTGTAAAAAAATCATTCCGCTAGTACTTTGGCAGAAAAAGAGAAGCTCACCTGCAGCACACCAAATGTGCACTGGTAGCCCATTCGCACAAGACATCGTAGAGTTAGCTTCAAAACCATGGAGCGCTTGAACGATACAAAGTTCCTCACATTTTCTAGGAGGAAAAACCTGGGCCGGTAATAGTCACAATAGCTGTAAGATGCAAGAATAAATGCAATTTTTAAAGTTGTGTATAAGAAACAAGTCTGAAAGTAAACCACCTCAGTAATCACCCAAGGAGGATGAAAAGCAAAAATAAGCAAGTTCTTTATATCAGAAGTGGTTGCACTGTGGGGAAACTAAGATGACGATAATATCTCCAACAAAGTAATCGGTTAAATATCAAGAATACAGTCAACCATCCAAGTTTTTTTTACAAGATCAAATCTGATCCAACTAATACTTCAGTCATTGTAGCTTTCCAGAGCAGAGTACAAGGTAAAAGAGCCTTAAAAGTCAGTTCCTTGCAAACACTTTCCCAATTGATCCTTTAAATAATTTATGACCTCAGAAACGTAGCCCAAAACTTGCAATTGATTTAAATACCAAGATGCATCATTCTGTAATTAATAAAAAGTAATTTCTATTGCCCCTTTGAAGAGATCCCAGGACCTAGTAAATTAATTTTTTTTAAAGATGTGATTGTGTAATATAACAATTTCCTCAGCATGTTCAAACAAACAGCAAATTATATCAGCTAGAAGTGTAAGGAATAAATATTAGCCAACAGACATTGTGCAGTGGGATCCCTGGAGATCAGAGGGGAGTCATCAGAACAGCAACGTTTTCGTCAGTGGAACAACTCAGCACTGTACAAGTCAAGAGCCAGGACAATGGAACCAAAACCCAACTTTTGATTCTGCTAGGAGTGCTGTCAACTGAGCCAAGATTTACACCGATCTGTCTGACTGGTTAATCAATGAAGAATGGAGATTACTGAAACAAACGTTCCATTAGATATACATAGGTCCACCAACTATTACACTGACCTGAGATAAGAGACTACGAGGGAATTCTTGAATTTAGAGTATGTGCGGGAATTGAAGCGATTCATTCCACTAAAGCCCTGGCATGGAGGGCCACCACAAAGCAATTCCACATCGCCCTTTTGTGGCAGTTTCTGTCCCAGTGAGTTGGTCTTCTCCCCAGCCATGACAAGTTTCAAGAGAACGTTGCAGTCCTCCGTGAAGACGGTTGCACCAGGATTGTTCAAGCGGAAGGCTTGGGCTGCTGGATCCCACATCTCAATGGCCCAAAGGGTTTCTGACAGACCTGTGCACAAAGGACAATTATTTTCATGTTAAATTTTTACAATTAAAGAACATCAGTGCACACGAAGTGGCCATTTACTTGCGAACTGCAAAAGCTCACATATACATGTTCACTGAAAATTTAAAACATCGATTGGCTTCAGCAATGTTAATTTCCAGATTGAGTTGAGTTATTCCAAATCCTGAATTCGCTATCCAAGTGTGTGGGGTAGGGTGCTCTACAAATGATCAGGTCTACGAAGATTTACAATAAAAAACTGGGCAGCAGGGTGCTGTGCAATTAGAATGCAAAGAAGTGAATAGGTAAGAGTGAAGAATGGAATATAATGTGGTTAAATGATAGAAACAAAAGTTTTTAAAAACTATTTGTCTGAAGTATTCTCACAGGAAACTGGGCATTGTTATATACAAAATAAATGACCAAGTACATCAAGTAATTAGGAATAGATAAAAGTGTGTTGGCCTTTTTGCTGGATAATTACAATAGCAAACATCTTGCTCCAATTATATAAAACCATGATATGGCCACATCTGGAAACACTGTGTACAGGTTTGGTCAGCCTTAGAAAAAAAAAACTTGGAATATATAAAATGCAGCCAAAGTTCAACAGTTTGGTTCCTGGATGGTGCGTCTGTCATACAAATATAGACACAGGTGACCAAGGGTAAGCCTTGTATTCTCAAGATTAGGAGAATGAGAGACGATGTCAACAAAGTGTACAAAATCCTTATCGAACTTGGGAAGGTAGATTTTTGTTGGCCTTTCTTCTGGTTGAGATGTCTAAAACCAGGCATCAAAGTTGCAATGGTGTTTAGGCCCATCAGGGTTGAGGTAAAAAAATGTCCTCACCAAGAGGGTAGTCAACTTTGGAATTTCACTACTTATGGTAACTGTGGTGATTACATACCTGCTCAATAGAAATTTGATTAGCCTTTTGATATTAAGGGAATCAAGAGACATGGGGTTAGTGCACTTCATCCTTGCTAAACGAACCTGCCTGATGAAATCCTTCTGACAGCCCACCACAGCCTGAGAAAACATCAAGGCTGCGAAGTTTCTCAAATTTGTTGTCGATTACTTCTGGTTCTGTGTGTTCAGATTCTGTTGTAGATTTTGCCTTTCCTTTGCCTGTAAACAAAAAGAAGTAATTAGCTGCTGCTTTTGATAAAAATCCTACAGATATGACCTTAATTACCCCTGATTTCTGAGTCCAATCAGTACAAGATGATTTACCCCTCTACAATCCATCACACGTCCACGTACTTAACCTAACATTTTAAATGTTCCAATTGAACCACCATCCTACTCTTCTGGCAGCTCATTCCACACTCTCACCACCCCGAGTGAAGAAGTTCCCTCTTAAATATTTCACCTTCTGCCTTAACCTATGACCTCTAGTTCTAGTCTTACCCAACCTCAATGGAAAACGTCCATCGGCATTCAATTTTTGTCCATGAAACATCTCAATTTTTCATACCTCTATCAAATCCCTCATTCTCCTATGCTTCATGGAATCTATTCTCTCCTAATCTATTCAACATTTCCTGATAACTAGGATCCTCATATCCCAACATCCTTGTAAATTTTCTCTGCACTCTTTCAATCTTAATGATCTCTTTCCTGTAGGTAGGTGACCAGAATTGCACTCAATACTCCAATGTCCCCAGATCCCTTCGTTTTACTGCACTCCTCAGTGCCCTGCCATTCACTGTGCAAGTTCTACCCGAGCAACACACACAAAATGTTGGTGGAAGGCAGCAGGCCAGGCAGCATTTTGTGTGTGTTGCTTGAATTTCCAGCAACTGCAGATTTCCTCGTGTTTGAAGTTCTACCCTAACTTGTCCTCCCAAAGTGCAACACCTCACACTTGTCTGCATTAAATTCAATCTGCCATTTTTCCATCGTATTTTTCGATCCGGTCCAGATCCCGCTGAATTGAAAGCCTTCCTAGCTGCCAACTACACCCTTAATCTAGGTATCATCTGCAACTGCCAACCTAATTTACCACATTATCATTCAGATGTGGATTAGGGATTCAGCAATAAATAAAACTTAATCAGCCATTCCAGTTTCACCCATCATTCTAATACTCTCCTCTTCAGATTACACTTCCTCCAAACTTTTATCAAATTGTTTCAGCCAGTATAATCACCACCATTTGTATAATTTAATCTCTCCTGGTCTTTGCCCCTACACATTTACACTGCGACATAAAACTTGTTTCGTTTTTTAAAAACTTTTCACAGTACTGATGGAAGTGCATCAACCTACAAGATTACGTTTGTAATGTCACTAATTAGTAACATTGCAAGTGACCAGCAAGCTCTAAACACCATACCTTTGCCTTTCCCTTTACCCTTGCCTTTGTTGGCTGAGCTGCGGGCATGGTTTGGGGGGTCTTCAAAGGATTTCGTCTTTGCATTGTAGGCCTGTGAAGTAATGACAAGTAGATGTTTTGAGGACCCAAACACAATGATCAAAGTGAGTACATTTTCAGAAGCATCTTTTTAGCTGCATTGTTTTGGTATCCATGTCTATCTAAAATGGACACTAATTTAGCACAAGATGATATGATGTTGAACAGAAAATAAAACTTTGTCTAAAATACACCGTGATACACAGTAATGGAAAATGGGGGTATACTATGCACATCTAGGAGTGGATTTGCATTCTGTGTTGAATGCAGTGATATGAAGGGAGTTATTAGCACAACCATCTATGATCATCTTTTAGATGATCAGCATTCAGCATCTTTGCAAATTGATTACAGAGACAACTTATTTATAATTAGCACCTAGTGAGTCCTCTGGATACCTCAAGGCACTTTACAGCCAATCCAGTAGTTCTGAAATGTATTCACTATTAAAATGTTGGAAAGGTGCAAGGCAATCTCTTCACATATCCTCACCAGCATCAATTAAGTAACAAAAAAAGTGATCATTTATTCCTTAACCAACGTATCTTTAAAGTTTCTGGAATAGCAGCAGTGGGTTTTATTTTATAATTTTGAAAGGCAACCAAACTTCAGTTTGTCTCGTATGTGAAAGCCAAGCAGTTGCTAAAGTAATACGAGGATACAACACAATGGGAATGAAGCAATACCACAAAGCAGGTTTTTAGTACTTAACGGGTAATTCTGAATTATGGAATCCAACAGAATACAAAAACCAATCTGAAAGAAGGAACATTATTTTTAAAGATCCCAGCGTTATTTGTATTGTTTTCCTGCCACTTGTATTAACAACCATTAAAAAATGAATTATGTATCTAATCAAAATATTTTCTAATAGATCTTACTTCTAAGAAATAGAATCTGTCTGGGCCTCCAGCACAGTATTCCTGAATGGACATAGAGAGATCTTCTCCATATTCTACAGTACAGCGTCCTTGGATATCTTTGAAGTCCACAGTAACTTGTTCATCACTCCAGTATAAGAGGTTGATATCAGTGTGGTAACTAGCTTTAAGGCCCTTGTGCGTGTTCTCAGCTCTGTAAGAAAAACCATCAATCAATGCACCCTAACTCTCCAAGCAATGCAAAGTGCAAAGCAAATTTACTTTCAAAGTACAATAAGATCACCATATACAACCCTGAGATTCATTTTCTTGCAGGCACAGTGACTGTCCATAATAGTTGGACTGTAAAGCCTGTTACTGTGCTTTATCTCTAAATAAAAACCAGCCGTGATTGAATGGCAGAGTAGACTGGATGGGCAAATGGCCCAATTCTGCTCCATAGTCTCATGGCCTTATGAAACTGATCAATTAGTTAACAAAACAGAGAATGCAAACAGAATTACTTGCTGCAGGCTGGTATCAAGGAGTTCTAGTCACCTGTAGAATTTATTGATTCGAAGCTTAATATCTGCTTCATTGGGTTTTCCGTTGCTACGCTTGAGACAGAAGATTTCTTGAATTCGGCCGATCCGGAATGGTTCAGGAATATCAAGGTTGCTGCCTTTGATATAATCAGATGACTTGCGATAGTACTCAGGGTAAAGGTCCTCATCCACATCATCTTTTTTTATTGGTCGCTTGCCAGGACTGGATGGTTTAACACTGAAAACAAGACACCCATGGTGGATAGTTATTACAGATGAACCATTAATGGAGATAAAGAATGGGGAGAAACTAATTTGTGTATGAAATTCCTTCCTTTGGTCATGCTTGTACACTTTGGTCTTGTTATTCATGCAGGATAGGGCATGGACCCTCCCACATAACAACCCCCCCCCCCCCCACAAATAAAGGCATTTAATACATTGCACTCAACACATCCTTAATATGCCCCATAATCTAAAAGTATTAACACATTTCCCGATAACAATATTGGCTAGGCACACTGCTTCCATTGAAACTTAAGCATTGACGTGTTTTGAAAGCACAAGGTTAAGCAGTAGAAGCACAATGTTCTCTATTAGAAGACTGCAACAAAATATTGATAAAAATGTATCTGTACAAATACATTTTCAAGACTGTGGCTGTAAGAATGGTGAATGTCATTTAGTGTGTTTGCGTACACATACTTGGGATAACTATTGTTCCCGGGGTGCCACGGTAGCGCAGCAACGCAATTACATCTCGGGATGGAGTTCAAAGTTCAATCCCAGCATCCTCTTTGTAGCACCCCGCCCCCACCCGTGGAGGCTCCAGTTTCCTCCCACAGTCTAAAGCCGTACCAGGTAGGTTAACTGGTCATTGTAAATTGTCCTGTGATTAGGTTGGAGTTAAACTAGAGATGCTGGGTGGCGAGGCTTGAAGAGCCAGAAAGACTTCTCCCACATCTCTAAATAAAATAAAAAACAAATCAACATGAAAACAGAAATGGAAAGAAAACTCAGTAGGCCACACAGCATCCATGGACAGAATCACTTTGTATTACTGATCTCTCATGACAAGTTAGAATTTAACTGAGACAAAAATGAAAGGATACAGAATAAATATGTGATAACATAGAAAATCAGAGAATCAAAATGACCTTGGATGATGCTATGAGATGAAAGAGGGTATGAAAGGATTACAGAAGAAAAAAAGATTACCTCAGTTGCAAATTAAAATGGCAGAATCATGAGAAACCCGACAGAGGAAGAAACATCCATAATATGAATGTGTATGGATTTAACTGCTAATCATTGAAAAAGATCCACTTGGTAGAAAACTTCTTAGTTATAAACTGTATTATGTCAAAGAAATGATTTGCTTTAAGAATTAAGAAGAGTAATTGGACCGGGTTCAAACCCACCGCTGCCTGTAAAGAGTGTGTATGTCCTCTCCACGACTCTATGTGTTTTCTCCCACAATACAAAGACATAACGGACGGTAGGTTAATTGGCTATTGTAAACTGTCCCATGATTAGGCTAGGGCTTAATGGGGAGTTGCTGGGTAACGTGTCTCGATGGACTGGAAAGACCTATTCCATGTTGTATCTTAATAAAATAAAATAATCCCAAATCACGCAATACTAAAACAGTATGTATTTACTTGGTCATTCCAATTAATCATTTTAGTTTCTTTAAAAATACAAAGTTTTGATCCACAAATTAAAATCACTAACTTTTGCCTTTAATAGGCTTCCAGATTAATCGTTCAGAAGCACTAAATTTATCATTTGATGTGAACTTCTCATTACTGAGATAGTCCAGTTGTATAGTGTTGAATAAACCATAAGAATACAAGCCTATAGCTCCGAACATCAAATAAGTACTGGAGAAAGGGAATACATTGGAGACACAAAGTATTGCAGATGCTGGAATCTGAAGAAAAACCCAAACAGCTGGAGGAATTCAGCAGGCTAAGCAGGAACTGTGGTCTGTGCAAACGGATGGTTGACCTTTCAGATTGAAAGCCTACATTAGTACAAAGCCAGTAAAGGGTAGATTGCCAGTATAAAAGGGAGGTGAGAGGAAGGGGCAAAGGTGGTAGATGACAGGTGGAACCATATGGGGAAAAGGGATGGGGAATTTTAGAAAGGTGACAGGAGCAAATGGGCAGTAGGAATAGGGTGAAGAGGGGAGAGAGTAGGTATCAAAAGGAATGAAGTGGAACCAGATATGGGAAGTATATTACCTGAATGAGAATGCATCTTGTAGAAGGTAAACACCATCTCCAACTTTATATTGCGTTCCATTCTTAGAAGCCAATGAGTAGAAAACCTTTGAATCATCCTTTACCTCTAGTGGTTCCAGCACCCGTGGCATTTCTCGCTGTCTGATTTCAGCTAACCGAGCACAGCTGTCACAGAATCTAAGCATCCCAGAAGAACAATTAAAAAAAAGTATAATGGTAATCAATTTAAAAATCTGCATTACAAAATATTTGCAATCAGTAGTACATCTTTAAGAATTTTAGTATCTCCATCTAATGCTAGTACAATCTTAGGCAAAATACTTGATCAAAGTTATCTTTTCCACCTCAACAACAGGGCTGAGGAAGAGTTTTAAAGGGGATCCAAGAGTTGTTTTTTTTATTAAAATATGCTTTGATTGGTATCTGGATTCAAGCGAGGTACTTAAATGGGCAAAGCATTGGAAGGTACTTAAGTAGGCAACTGGGATCAACATAGTGGGCAAAAGTTCAGCATGGAAGTGGTGAGCCTTTCTGCACTGTATTACTATAACAAGCATGAGTTAGACTTGGAAATAATCCTATCACACAGAAGACAAGTGCACAAATTCAGGAGATATAAACCATTCATACAAAAACAGAGTCAGGAGTTGTACTGTATTATTTATTTGATAATTAATCCTGGACATCAAGACTTTAATATTCTTTTGTCAAATATCTGAACTGAAGTTACTGGTACATTGTGTTTTACAGGATTGCTTTTATACTTATTTTGTTTTTTTATGTTTATTGTGCTATTTTGCTTTGGATCTAGAGTAACAATAAACAATTGTGGATCTTCCACTCTGACCATATATTGACTTGAGTGGTAAAATAATCCTCGAGACAAGCAAGAGAGTGATTTCAAGAAAGGAAATCGAGTCATTTAAGGATTTAACAAGGTCACTGCTGAGAATTGAAATATTTGAGCCACTTGGCTAAGTACAGTCAGCCCTCCTTATCCATGGGTTCTGCATCCGCAAATCGAGAAAACCCGGAAGTGCTCTTCCAGCACTTGTTGTTTGAGCACCTACAGACTTTTTCCTTGTCATTATTCCCTAAACAATGCAGTAAACTATTTTACATAGCATTTACATTGTATTAAGTATTATATATAATCTAGAGATGACTTAAAAGTATATGGGAGGACGTGTGTGGGTTTTCATGGATCGAAAAAAATCGTAAGTTCTCTTACTAAGTCGGAACAGGTACATCCAGTATCATTTAGCGTCAGTTAGTCAAATGTTTGTCTTAGTATATATTTTACCTTTCTATGCATATAAAACACTTAAGAACATATGTTTTGGCGCCGGGCTCAGGAATGGAAGTTCCCGAGCGCAAGCCAGTGAAAGATTGCTCCCGAGGGCGCTCTCCAACTGGCTGGGTTGATGTGGAGGATCAAAAACTCAAAACCCAATAATTAAACCACTGCGTTGCTTAATAATAATTGTAGTTTTCATTGGGGCAGGGCCTTTCTCACTTTATCCTTTAAAATTGTTTCAAGGATAAATTCGATGTAGTCTAATGCTTTTATAATGACCGATGGCATTTCACCTCTTTCCAATCACTTTATTATTTCCACTTTATTTTCAATCATGATCGTGATTATTTTCGTGAACAGAAACACTGTGGATTCAGAGCTCAGCTGCCAGGTCCTAATGTCCACCGCACTGAGACAGGTTAAATATAGTCTGGAGTTCCGCTGGGTCCTAAGGTCCACTGCACTGAGACAGGCTGAATAAGGGATTTGAGCATCCGCGTTTTTTGCTATCCGCGAAGGGTCCCGGAACCAATCTCTCGCGGATAAGGAGGGCCGACTGTAATGCCCAATCACTGTGTAGATGAAATCCAGGTAAAGGAGCAGGCATTTCAAGAAGCCTTCAAAATTCTTGCATGAGAACAAACACAGCATACAGGTAGAGCAATCAATCTGGAAAGCAAAAGGGATATGGGCTTTCCTGTAAGGGGAGTGAAGTACATACACAGGGAAATATTGCTGCAACTACACAGAGCTTAGTGAGGCTGCACTAGGAATACTTACAGTTCTGTGTAATTTAAGAAAGATGTACTTGCATTGGAAGAAATGCACGGAAGGTTCACTAGAATGAATTTTTAAGGATTTACAGGTTATCTAACAACGGATGTACAGACTGGGATCATGCTTTCTAGAGTTCATTAAAAATAAGATCCTCTGCATACTGATAAGAAGGGATGCTGTGAATAAGGGGAAATAATCTCAAGGTAAAGGGTTAGCCTTTAAAGGCTGTGATGAAGAGAAATTTCTTTACTCTATGGTGAATCTTTGGAAGCCTCTAATTTCAGAAGACTATGGAAGCAAGAAGAAATCAGTTAAAGGATGAGATTATGTTTGTGGACTACAATGGGAATCAGATAGGAAATTAGCATGAATGTAAATTTGAGGCCAAACTTCAGATCAACCATGTTCTTATTTCAGAATATGTTCAACTCCAGATCTGTTTTCTTTCATTCATCAACACTGCTGATCTCAATGAACCCACAAATGGATTTAGAAAAAACAACTTATTTCATAAACTCTTGCCTTTAAAGCTCTTGATACGACATATCCTTAATCAGTTTCTCTTCCTTTTCAATACAACTAGTTTTGGAGAATTAGCTTCCAATACTGGACCTAACATGCACTTGTGCCCTAAAAACATCACAGGGATTGGAAAGGACCACATGAATTCAGTTTAAACAGTTTAAAGAGTTTTTTAAAAAAGCATGGTTACCAATGAAAGGTCTCCCCAAAATCGCAAAAGAACAATTTTCCTGACTTAAAAATGTAGATCCAAGTTTCAAGACAGACTTCAGAACTGAAATGAGCTGGATGTTTAAATATACAGTACTGTGCAAAAGTCTTGGGCACATAAATAACTAGGGTGCCTAAGACTTTTACACAGTATATTACCTCTTTCCAGTTACCAAATAAAACTTAATACTACTATGATAATACAAAGCTAAGTCCTCTTATTTCTGTTTTCCAACTTCCTTTTAACCAATATACAGTATTATGCACAACCTGGGCACGCTAGCTATATATGCCAAAAACATTTGCACAGTACTGTAGTTCAGAGGAGTGCTGCACCTTTGGACCCACTGTTCCAATAATACATTAAATGTGTCCTCCTATTGTCAGGTGACCACATATGAGCCCCATGGTGCCATTTTAAAGAAATAGGTAGGCTAGGGTGGGAGCATTTGATCACCAATACCTTGGGTCCATATTTATTTCTAATTAACACTGAAACTGAAGATTGCTGTCTCTGCAAGCTTACTGCATGCAAATATCTTGTATTACACTTCAAAAGGATGCAGAGTTGTAGAGCATTTTTAGACACAATGAAAGTGACTGCAGAATGGCGAGTCTCACTTTACTTACTTGTACTTATTCTCCTCTGTTGATTCAAAGCCAGGAGGAATTTGGAATCGTGAATACTCTGGATCATACCACATCTGGTAGAAGTAGGTCTTTCCATCATCTTCAACCATTTTCAGCTCAAAATCATTATCTATTCCACTCTAGGATGTACAAGAATGAATTTCCCACTTCAGAGTGTACTAAATGTCACTTAGTACTTATACCAACAAAAGACTAATGCTGAAGGCAGCAGTGCTCAATGTTATCTTGTGCTCCAAGTTGTTTAAATTCTAGTTTGCTGATTAAGTAATTTCTTTGTAGGATTTTGTTGCAGGATTTCTTTAATTGCACCATTTTTGGGGATCAGTAAGATCAATTAAATCATGCATCTGTATTAAATAATAAATTATATTTCTAAAGTTCAGTTAAAGAGTTGGTGAGAAGGGTTAGGCAGATACCCATTCCTCACCAATTACTATAGTATGTCACACTCTTGCCTCCAAGCCAGACGATCACGAGTTCAATTACCAGTCTAGAGACTTAACCACAAAAACAAAGGCTGGCGCCCAGTGGGAGTGTTACAATTTGTTGTAGAGTGATGTTAAACCAAGGTCTGGACTTGTTTCTCATGTGAACCCAAAATATTCTACAGCACAATTTTGAAGAGCACTAGTAGTGTTGTGTCCAGGATTTAAAAAAAAATCTTGTGTTTCATATTTTCACATGCTATTATGGAGAACTTGCCAAGTAATATTTTTTCTATTTTTTTACATGTAATACAGTCTATTGTGCAAAGCACTAAGATAACCTAATATGAATGGTAATTTTAAAAATCAATACCGTTCTAGGATAATCTTTCCTTACTTTTTTTGGCAAGTTTTGCTTGACAGTGTACTAGCTAAGACACTGCAAGGCCAAGAAAGAAAGATTATGAATTGTGTCTTTTCTTCTACTGATGATATCTAAAGCATCCAAGTACAGAATTAACAGTTTGATTCATCTCAAGGCTTTAAGATGTCCAATATAAAAAAGAATTTTTTTTTTAAAAGCAGGAAGTAAATCAAGTGCCACTTGAAACAGTCTAATAGTAACTTGGGTGACATAAGTACATAGGTAATTGGAAATTACATGAGCAAAGTTTGAAAAGCCAGCCTCAAAGACATTGTAGAACCATACTTATACATTAAAAACAATTTTCAATTTATAGACCTCAAGCTGTACACTAATTTGGCTCCATGTAATCAATTAGACAGAAAGCTAATGATTTGGTTTTCAGTTTCCTCACCTCCAATGCCCAGTTTTCTGAGGCAGCCTTGTGGATAACTTTAACTTTGCTGTCTACGTAAGATAACTG
The DNA here is from genome assembly GCF_030144855.1 of Hypanus sabinus. NCBI lineage: Eukaryota > Metazoa > Chordata > Chondrichthyes > Myliobatiformes > Dasyatidae > Hypanus > Hypanus sabinus. The sequence goes on from NC_082721.1 coordinate 84,517,428, forward strand.
CATGTCTTCACACTCATCCACTAGAAAGAGCTCAAGTGGATCTGAGGTCTCACCTAGCACCGTATCTGTGCCACGGCAAAACCAATTTGCATGGAACATCTTCCCACCAACATCTTCCCACATTGATGTAATTCTGTAGAAAATTGTAAAAATACCATTATTTACCTGAAAGTCAAGAAGTGCTCAATCATAACTTTCGGAACATCGAAACACCTTGGATGATACGTGTGGCAAAAGAGCTAACCTGTCACCTAATCACAGGCCAGGAAATCTGAATACAGTGCATTTCTTGTCAAATCAATAACATCACTGAGGCAGAGTTGAAAGTCAACCCACAGCAACTGGAGGACAGCTTAAAAGACTGATGTGTAATCATCTTCTAACTTTTCAGTGAAGGGGACTCCAGCTCTGCAAATGCAATAAAATTGAACCCCACCCATTCTCTGCAATGGCTACGTTGTAATTCTTAGAAAGCTCTGGACAGCAGATGAAGGGTCTTGACCTGGAATTTGGACTATCTATTTCCCCATCAGGATGCTGGCTGACATGCTGAGTTCCCTCAGTGCTTTGTGTTACCTCAAATATAAACTTCCGAGCACAGACATGAAAGTATTAGTATGATGAACACATACAGCAAGAAATCAAAAGATTTGTGAAAACCCAGTGACCACAGTTGTCATTCTGGGTTTGTTACAAAACCCTAGACTTTAAAAAAATACCAACCTTGCTAAGTAAAGGGGCTTGGTGGGGTCATCTGGGCTGACTGCCACACAGTCATTGATTGTCAGAGTTTCATCGTCAACAGACACTTTCTGGTAATAGGTTTTCCTTCCATCAGACTGAAAATGAGCATCAGGCAATGGAGTTTATTGTCTATTTACACTTTCAAAACATTCCATTAAATAGGCTGCAAACATCACTTCTATTTCAACAGTCCATTGACATGTACATTAAGAAACCCATCAAGTTGGTACTATATTGTTACAAGGAGCTGCATTGATAGGAGACAAGGAAGGAGACCAGCAGTCACTAATTTGGCTGATTTGTTCATTACAGAGGGGAGAAGTGTAAACACGTACACAGGAAAGTATAAACGGGTGCGAGAGAAAATTACTATTTCCCCAGTGTAGCAAGGAAATGAGCTTATACAACAGTTTCCCTCCAAACCGCAAATATGTGCATCAGGGTACAGCAGAGAGGGAAATGCTCTTTTAAAATTTTTTTTTTTGGGCATTTAAACCAGTTTCTCTCATCACACAATTAATGACCAAGTAAATGTTGAACAAATGCTATTTTTTCAGGAGTTTGATGGGGGCACAACTGCGCAAGCGCCTGGACCTCAGCCATTGAGAACAGCGAGAAAAGTTTAAAAGGAAACACCTTTTAGAGTGGGCGACAGAGTAGAAAGGCTTTGGCTCAATGGGGCTTCAGCAATGATGGGTTGAGGCGAGGTAGGTTATCTGTGTAGAACATAGACAAGAAGAAAGTGTGTGAGACCAGTGTTCTATGCTCGGTGTCCGATGTGGGAAGTTCTAGAGACTTCCAGATGGCCAAATCTGCAACAGGTGTGTCGAGCTGCAGCTTGACAACCTTCGTCTGGTCAGGGAGAGTGAGGAGGTGATAGAGAGAAGCTATAGGCAGGTAGTCACACCGAGACCTAGGGAGACAGATAAGCAGGTAACAGTCAGGAGAGGAGAGGGAAGGGCAGGAGTCAGACACTAGAGAGTACCCCTTGACAATAAGTACTCCTGCTCGAGTACTGCTGGGGGAAGCGGCAGTGGCCGCGCCTCTGGCACAGAGTCTGGCCCTGTGGCTCAGAAGGGTACAGAAGGGAAGAGGAAGGCAGCAGTGATAGGGGACTCTATAGTTAGGAGGTCAGACAAGCAATTCTGTGGACACAAGAAAGAAGCACGGATGGTAGTTTGCCACCCAGTTGCTAGGGTCTGGGATATTTCTGATCGCGTTCACTATATCCTGAAGTGGGAAGAACAACAGCCAGAGGTCGTGGTACAGATTGGTACCAACAACACAGGCAGGAAAAGGGAGGAGGTCCTGAAACCAGACTACAGGGAGTTAGGAAGGAAGTTGAGAAGCAGGACCACAAAGGTAGTCATCTCGGGATTACTGGCTGTGCACATGACAGTGAGTATAGCAATAGAGTGAGGTGGAGGATAAATGCGTGGGTGAGGGATTGGAGCAGAGGGCAGGGATTCAGATTTCTGGATCACTGGGACCTCTTTTGGGGCAAAAGTGACCTGTACAAAAAGGACGGTTTGCACTTAAATCCTGGGGGGGACCAATATCCTGGCGGGGAGGTTTGCTAAGGCTATTGGGGTGAGCTTAAACTAGGATTGCTGGGGGGTGGGAACCAAACTGAAGAGACAGGTTAAGAGGCAGTTGGCTCACAAAAGGAAAGCTTGGAGACAGTGCGAGAGGGCGGATAGGCGGGTGATAGAGAAGGAACACACTTGGACTGATGGTTTGAGATGTGTCTATTTTAATGCAAGGAGTATTAGGAACAAAGCGGATGAGCTTAGAGCGTGGATCAGTACTTGGAGATATGATGTTGTAGCCATTCCAGAGACTTGGATGGCTCAGGGACAAGAATGATTACTTCAAGTGCCAGGCTTTAGATCTTTCAGAAAGGACAGGGAGGGAGGCAAAAGAGGTGGGGGTGTGGCACTGTTGATCAGAGATAGTGTCACGGCTGCAGAAAAGGAAGAAGACACGGAGGGACTGTCTATGGAGTCTCTGTGGGTGGAAGTTACGAACAGGAAGTGGTCAATAACTCTACTGGGTGTTTTTCATAGACCACCCAATAGTAACAGGGACATTGAGGAGCAGATAGGAAGATAGATTCTGGAAAGGTGTAATAATAACAGGGTTGTCATGGTGGGAAATTTTAATTTCCCAAATATTGACTGGAATGTCCCTCGAGCAAAGGGTTTAGATGGGGTGGAGTTTGTTAGGCGTGTTCAAGAAGGTTTCTTGACACAATATGCAGATAAGCCTACAAGAGGAGAGGTTGTACATGATCTGGTATTGGGAAATGAATCTGGTCAGGTGTCAGATCTCTCAGTGGGAGAGCATTTTGGAGATAGTGATAGGAACAGACTAGTTAGGAAAGTGTTTAATTGGAGTAAGGGGAAATATGAGGCTATCAGGCAAGAACCTGGAAGCATAAATTGGGAACAGATGTTCTCAGAGAAATGTACGGAAGAAATGTGACAAATGTTCAGGGGATATTTGCGTGGAATTCTGCATAGGTACTTTCGAATGAGACAGGAAAGGATGGTAGGGTACAGGAACTGTGGTGTACAAAGGCTGTTGTAAATCTAGTTAAGAAGAAAAGAAGAGCTTACGAAAGGTTCAAAAAGCTAGGTAATGATAGATTATAAAAGGAACTTAAAGGAATTAGGAGAACCAGAGGGGCCATGAGAAGGCCTTGGCAGACAGGATTAAGGAAAACCCTAAGGCATTCTACAAGTACATGAAGAGCAAGAGGATAAGACGTGAGAGAATAGGACCAATCAAGTGTGACAGTGGAAAAGTGCGTATGGAACCAGAGGAGATAGCAGAGGTACTTAATGAGTACTTTGTTTCAGTATTCACTATGGAAAAGAATCATGGCGATTGTAGGGATAACTTAGAGTGGACTGAAAAGCTTGAGCATGTAAATATTAAGAAAGAGGATGTGCTGGAACTTTTGGAAAGCATCGAGTTGGATAAGTCACCGGCACCGGACGCAATGTAACCCAGGCTACTGTGGGAGGCGAGGGAGGAGAGTGCTGAGCCTCTGGCGATCTTTGCATCATCAATGGGGACGAGAGAGGTTCCAGAGGACTGGATCATTGCGGATGTTGTTCCCTTGATCAAGAACGGGAATAGAGATAGCCCAGGAAATTATAGACCAGTAGGTCTTACTTCAGTGATTGGTAAGCTGATGGAGAAGATCCTGAGAGGCAGGATTTATGAACATTTGGAGAGGCATAATATGACTAGGAATAGTCAACATGGCTTTGTGAAAGGCAGGCCACGCCTTACGAGCTGATTGAATTTTTTTGAGAATGTGACTAAACACATTGATGAAGGTAGAGCAATAGATGTGGTACATATGGACTTCAGCAAGGCATTTGACAAGGTACGCCATGTAAGGCTTGAGAAAATAAGGAGTCATGGAATCCAAGGGGACATTGCTTTGTGGATCTAGAACTGGCTTGCCCACATAAGGCAAAGAGTAGTTGTATACGGGTCATATTCTGCATGGAGGTCAGTCACCAGTTGGCCTCAGGATCTGTTATGGGACCCTTACTCTTTGTCATTTTTATAAATGACCTGGATGAGGAAGTGGAGGGATGGGTTAGTAAGTTTGCTGATGACACAAGGGTTGGAGGTGTTGTGGATAGTGTGCAGGCCTGTCAGAGGTTACAACGGGACATTGATAGGATGCAAAACTGGGCTGAGAAGTGGCAGATGAAGTTCAACCCAGATAAGTGTGAGGTGGTTCATTTTGGTAAGTCAAATATGATGGCAGAATATAGTATTAATGGTAAGACTCTTGGCAGTGTGGAGGATCAGAGGGATCTTGTGGTCTGAGTTCATAGAACACACAAGACTGCCGCGCAGGTTGACTCTGTGACTAAGAAAGCATACAGTGCACTGGCCTTCATCAATCGTGGGATTGAGTTTAGAAGCTGAGAGGTAATGTTGCAGCTATATAGGACCCTGGACAGACCCCACTTGGACTACTGTGCTCAGTTCTGGTCACCTCACTACAGGAAGGATGTGGAAACCATAGGAAGGGTGCAGAGGAGATTTACAAGGATGTTCCTGGATTAGGGACCTGAAATGGCTAGCATGAAAGGTCACAGTTTTAAGGTGCTTGGAAGTAGGTACAGAGATGTCAGGGGTACGATTTTTTTTTAAAAACACAGAGCGTGGTGAGTGTGTGGAATGGGCTACCGGTGACAGTGGTAGAGGTGGATATGATAGGGTCTTTTAAAAGACTCCTGGACAGGTACGCGGAACTCAGAAAAATAGAAGGCTATGGGTAACCCTAGATAATTTTAAAGTAAGGACATGTTTGGCACAGCTTTGTGGGCTGAAGGGCCTGTATTGTGCTGTAGGTTTTCTGTTTCTATGTTAAATGTTCTACTGGCTTCGCTCCACATTAAATTCAGACCAAGGTCAAAGTTAGAATGTTACTTGATTTGAGTATTTTCTAAATTGATACCCCACTATTAGATGAAGAAATCTGTTGCACTGTCAAAGGTACTGTTGTTTTAATGATTCATTAAACTAAGGCTCAAAGGACTAAATGGGTTTAAATGCATAAACAATGGATGGTGCTCAATCCTGGGGATACGGACAGAACTGTGGTCAATGTTTGTTTCTAATTAATAGTTAAATTACCCTGTTGTTCTTAAAGAAAGAAGCTGTTATTTTGGCAGTGACTTTAATTACATTATAACTGATTACTGGAACATGCACGTGCAGTCATACTGCCCCACCACAAGCGATGTAATACGTGTCATCTTTCTGCACATCATTGTCACTGTAAAAACCGCTGTTCATTTATTGACACATGACTGAGATTTTAACTGGACACCAACTATGTATGTCCCAATTTGTATAAAAATGTGTATAATGTTATAAAATATTAGCTACCTGTGACCATTAATCTCTACCCTCACCTGCGTGGTACTCAGAGAGCCTGACGTTTGGCATTATAGACACCATGACGACTCCTCACAGGAAACGGTATCAGAAAAGTGTAATCTATACCGCAAGATTTGTTAGCTTGTTACTCAGAGGCTGGTGGCAAGTACTATTCTATTATTGTTGACTGAAAGTCTGCACAAATTCAATGTGCATTAATTACACCGAGGACATTCGAAAGGCACAAAGCACGTCATAAATCAGAGCTCTTTGTGGTTTCAACACTCCACTAAAGCAGAAACAGAGAAACTCCTCTCAAATGAAACAGAATTGAGAGTGCAGAGTCGAGTAGGTCGAAGTCCAATGCCTGGCTTTAGACCAATATTGGGAATTAAACATGGTTTACCTTGATTGGCTCTCCAATCCAAGAGATGCGGCTTTTTGACTGTTTCTTTTTTCTACCCTGCAACATTCTTTTAGGAGAAGCTTTGTCAATGATCTCAGAATCATCCTCATCATTCTCATCATCTTCATCAGCCTCCTTCACAGCCAGATTTGGACACCTTAAAAAAAAACATACAGCACTTATTCACACTGCATGGTCAAACAGAGCTTTTGTCTTTAAAGGATCTGCTTTCCATCAATTTTATACAGTGCACCACCATTAGTTGCTTGAACACATTTATATCTTATTCATCCTCCGCTTATAACCCATCAATACATCCAAAACCTGCAAACAAACTGCAACAAAATCTTTGCCTGTGAGCTCACCGATCGCAGCTTGCCCATTTCTTTGACCATGAGAGTATACCTCAAGAGGTTGAAACGATATTATAACCACAAAATCAATTCAATGAAAACCACCGATTCAGATATTCCTGAATGTTTAGAAAATTATTAAGTCTATATTAATCATTAGTAGCTAAAACCATTAAAGTCTCTGGCAGAAAAATGTCACTTCAGTCATGCGACAATAATTTAATATTGTATAATGAAACAAGTTATTTTTACCTTCTTTGTAAGCAGGCTTGTTTGTTACGACCCGAGCCCCCAAACTTCACCATATCCTTACAAGCTTTGCACTTCCCACAGTCAGGCTGTTGACAAACCTATTTCAAAATAATTTAAAACAAGGCTGTGTAAAAGAGCAAACAATAAATGGCTGTATTCTTTGAGTCCTCTTAACTCTTCTTCAAAATTACAGCCTCATATGTCAACATCACTACTGATGGAAGATGATAAGAGATCCCTCCCTCAGTTACATGTCATAGCTTATATTCACATAAATACTTAAATAAACATAATTAAATCATTAACTATAACAATAAAGAAAAATAGAAAATGTCAGAACTACTCTTCAGATCTGGGACTTAGAGCAAGAGAAACAGGCAATCTACCAAGTTGATGAATAATTATAGTCATCTATCTAAAGCATTAATTCCATTCTCTCTTCCCCTACCCGCTGCCACCTCATCTTCTGACTATTCCCAAAATTTGTTTTTATTTCTGACTGTCAGCATCTGCTGTTTTCTCTGGCTTTGAGAAAATGCAAGTGAGGTTGAATGGTAGCCCGATGGCTTATTAAGACTCTTGGGCCAAGAATAATAATTCAGTTATAATTCAGATAATCTTACTCCAAATTATAATTCAAAAAATCTAATTAGCAAAAATAATTGGACAGGATCTGACAGAGACTGACAAGTCTCATTTACAATACAACCTTAAATCATGTAAGAATGTATGTATAAAAAACTTCAGTGTGCAATCTCAGCCACTGAGGTCTATGATCAAGCAGTCAAAGATAGAAATCTTAAGCAGCAGCACCATGCAAGCCATACTTGACTTTGTTATCAAGGGAACCCTGCTATTCTTTACATGAAGAGCCTGACCAGCCTGCAACAATTTTTCTGCAATGAGTATTTGATGGACAGACTGACATCAATGAGAGCAGAGGCCCCTGTTAATTTCTTATTTCATGATCTCAAAGTGAAAGTTGCTTTTGGATTATAACAATCTAGCTTTCCAATAAACTCCTCATAAATACCACTAATCTGTAAAATGGTAATAAATTGTTCTACCAAATATAATACACCCCAGACAACAACATTGATTCACACAGCACATACCTCACACACTCCACAGCGCCTGCGCTTTGAAACAGTATCTTTGTCATTCTGTTCAATTTCTTCAGAGAAGAAGGTATCAAATATCTGATATACCAGTTTGGTGGTAGTGGCTTTTGTGGGCCCCTTGTCCTTATCGATCTTGGTAGGGTGACGTATAGCTTGTCGTCTTGCTGCTCGTCTAGAAACAAAACAGCCAAAGTGAAGGCGATACTCAAAGTCTTGTGTATTCCATCTCTTCAAACTAAAATACTTCCTATGTGGCTACGGTAAGCAAATATCTAATCAAGTACTACTGCCTTGAACAGCAAGTAGAGGCACAATGGATTGCATCAATGGCAAAAATCTGATATGCAGTTCACAGGCAAGGGCAGTATTTCCAAAAGGATTCTATCAATGTAGATCTAATGAGGTAAGTCAACCAATCAGAACTCACCTTTTGCTAACCCTCAGTATCAGGAAGCATCCACCCACTGTGGGATGGAAAAAATAGCTGGGTTGGGGTCTTGAATTCTGCTTGGATCATCCCATTTCTCTACTGCCATGTATCTCTCCAAAGTTTTGGACACGATTTTGTTTCTCCAGCTCAAGAAATCAAATATTTTAGGTCTCAGATATATTGGATTTTGCTCCTTTAATATTTTTCCCCATAGACTTCTAATCAAAGTAATTACCTTTTTCCAAGAGTGACACCAGCCAGCTTGATCAGATCTCTCATACAAGGAGTTATAATAATTGGCTGTTCGTCATCATCACCAGCCTCATCATAGCTCTCCACTTGTTCCACAACAAACTGAGCGTGTCTCAGCAGTGAATCCTCGGTGAAGCGGGAGAAATTCAGTCCAGCAGGAGGCACTGTAGTCTGTCAAAAGAAATTTCAGATTTAATCACAGCAGGTCACCACTGTTCTGAAAGTAACACAACTAAAGATATTGTAAATGTTGAAATAATTTACAAATGACATAAGCAATCTATCCCAGGGCAAGGAATATTTTTCTTCATATTTCCTCACATTTATTATTAAGGTTTGGGCTTGGCTGGGAAATCTTTGTTTGGATGAGGGGACATTGCATATAGATGTAATTACGGAGAAGCACAGACAGCATAGGAAGGTCCTATTTTAGAAGTTATCAAAAACTAATGGACATGGATATAGATAACAGGGGTAAGAGGAGGAGGAAGAAAAATACACTGACAAAGGAAACTTTGTGTGTAACTCCACATCAGAAATGGCTGAAGGCAAAACTACTCATTATTTTAAAAGTTCTTGGAGGAACACTTTCTGAGCTGTAACTTACAGAAGAGGTTGGTTGATCTTTCTTGACTGGGTTGATTATAACAGGTCCCACAAAACATTTTTCTGCTAGTTTTTGTTGAAATTAAATTAGCATAGTACTTACTTCTATCTTGTTTAGCAGGTCTTCATAAGTGGAATCAGGATTATTCTGTAGAAACTCTATAACTATTTTACTTATGTGGATTTTCTCTTGCATCACAGCAAAGATGGTTGCATATTCATCACTGGGATCCATTAATATATAATCAGCAAATGCTAGAGATGGAAGAAACACTTTGATGTTATCAGATCACCCAAAATACTCCTTTACCACTACTGCCCATTACTAAAATGAAGGAGTTGCTCTGCTCAGCACAGGAAGCTAAATTTGTTTTCAACATCCCTTAGCTTAACTATTCAATGTCACATTTGTAGATACCCCCCCACCTCACTTAAATTGGTGTTGATGAAAATCCAAACAAATGTGCCAGTACTTTTACACTAAAAGGGTAGAAATCAGGTGGCAATGAAAGGTACAAGCTTAGGCTCAACAATGCAGTATGTACTGCACACAAGTAATGAAAATATTAACACAAAGTTCTTCAACTATTGCAGAGAAAACAAAATTTAACCAACTAATAAGTGAAGCCCAGACCAGGTTAAATGTCCATTTGTGTCATATTCCTCTCTTAGCAGAGCATCACATCAGCCGGAAAATACAACTCACACGCGTACAACAATGGTTAACAATCAGCCAGGGATTACCATTTTTTATTCTAATCAGCAGAAACTCTCTACAGACAAGGCAAGGAATCATGTACAACAATTGCCATCACACTAGGACATCTAATGCACTTCAAAGTAAAACATTTAGTGCGTGGCTGAAAGTGCCCTCTGTAAGACAGTCCAACTTTGAAATGTTTAAGCGCAAAGCAAGCAAGATGGAATCACCAACTGCAAAGAAGAAACAGAACACTTTCTGCAAAATCACAGCCAAGCTTTGCTGGCAGCAAATGGAACTACTAACAATTCGACTAATTATACTTCCTCCGGACTACGATCACTGTAATCCCCAGCCTGTAATTTCCTGCTGGGAGGTGTTCTGCGGTACCTGGAATATTGAGAATGCAGGTACAACTCAGGCAGCTGTTGCTGGAGCAGGTCCGGGACTGGACTGAAGTGATGGGGTCTGGGCTCAAGAGTGGACAATGAGTTGACGTTTGACCGATTTAAGCGTCGAACCAGATTTAAAAGATTAAGATGTTGAGGCAGAGGACAGACTCACTACTCTGGCTCAGCACTCCGCCTGGCTCCACAGTAGTGGCCTGCTGCTATTGGGCTCCTGGACTGGCCGCAGTGCTGAACCGGTTACATGGCTGTGGACTTACTTTATGGGATCTGTGGTTCATGTTCTGTGAATTGTTTGCTTTTTTTTGATTGCTTGCACAACGTCTTTTTCTTTTTCGCACATTGGATGCATGGCTTCTTTGTAGTGTGGGGTTTTTTATGAATTCTATTGAGTTTCTTTGTTTTACAGCTGACTACAAGATGAATCTCAAGGTTATAAATGGTATACATATTTTGATAATAAATGTACTTTGAAATAAAGATGCAACTAGGATTACAACTAAACCGATCAGCATTTAAGTTGTATCATGAATTCTTGCCCTAGCCAGCTTCACTGTGGCTCACACAGCCTCACCTGAACTCACTGAATGGATCCACAACCCTGTCAGACATTTTAATCTGCTGCACAAAGAGCCACACACAAGTCATAAAAGTTGCAGCAGATGTCTGAAGGAAAACACAAAAAAAATCATCTAATCGTTGTTGCAAATTCCTCATCTTTCAAATCTGCTACACAACAATGCACAAATCAAAACTACACGCTTTAGATCAGAACCAAAACTGAAGTGTTAATGGCCCTACTGTTCCTTACCTGTTGTAAACCCAATCAAAGCCTTTTCTCCACCATCAAAACCCGTTATCCACCAGGCGTTTATTGGTCCTAGTTTTTTTGCTCTGACTCCACCTGTGTAAAAGGGAACAAACAAAAAAAAAACACTCATTTCTCACTGTGCATTATCATACCTCACCATGTTTCCATGAATGGAAGCACCCTAATGAACCCAATATTGGTCACACTCCACAAACAGGACAGAGGCAACGGTAAGCATATGGAAACAAATCAAACTTCAACACCACCAAGGAGATGTTAACCCTAGCATTTCAGTCAGGCATAATGCCTACTCTGATTTTGAAAAAAGTCACCTTGTGAAAGACAGGAACAGGGTGGTCACTTCCAATATTTGGTTTCATTTACTGTGCGATTTAAAAATTCGAAAGAAACACTTCCCAGGAAGTGTATTGCACAACACTTTAGTGGGCAGAGTTCTCTCTTTCAGCAGCACTCCTCCAAGGCAGGGGTTCTCAACCTTTTTATTCAACATGCACCTACCATTAACTACTGGCTGGTGGTGTTCTAACTCTGTTAGTGAACAGAGTGTTCCCTCTTTCAGCATGCTATCAGCACTCCTCCAAGGCAGGGGTTCTCAACCTTTTTATTCAATGTGCAGTCCATGGAACCCAAATCAGGAACTGCTGCTCCAAAGTATAGTAACTGTGACAACAACTAAACTATTGGACTACTAATCCAGAGTATACTGGCTGGTGGCGTAGTGGTATCATTGCTGGACTTTGGGGCAAGAGGTCCTGAGTTCGAATCCGGCCGGCTTGCACGCTCTCCATCCATGCCTGGGTTAAGTGTCAAGCTAGCAACTTGACCTTGTAAAAAAAAAACCTGGAGAGGGATGGGCTCCGCCCAAGACACACCGTACAATGAGCAATCACCAAAAAGATCGGTGCAAAGAAAAAGCTTGTCATGACGGCGCCCCAACAACTCCACCAGGAGTTAAGGGCACACACACACAATCCAGAGGATTGTCTTTTACCAGACATGGTAAAAGCTGGATTGTAATTAAAATCCATCTGATTCAACAAATCACATTGGGAAGAAAACAAGATTTTGATTAAGATTTTTGCCTGTATTCAACTTCAGACCACAGCAAGGTAATTAACTATTAACGGTCCTCAAGTTGTAACAAGCTATCATTACTGTCAGAGTGTCTGCACAACAAAAACTCATATGGCAAAAAGCTCATTACTTAAGAGCTATTAGAATGAAGTTTTAAACCATATCTTACCAATTACAAAACAAGATAAAAGCCCAGAACAAAGTGAGATAAGGAAATGTACTTGATAGCAACACATTACACATAAGGAGGAATTCACATCAAAATTTGCCTTTTAAATGACATGGTGGTAACTAAGTAGGCCCATTCTAGAAGTACATTTGCTAACTAATTCAGCATTAAAAGATAAACTTATTCCTTGCATTGGGGCTGAAGTACTTGGAGCAAGTCCATATTGTATAAAGCATCAATGGGTCAGGCATCTGAAAGGAAACTCACTCACCATCCAGGCTAGGGTTATCATCATAGATTGGCTTTACAACACCACTGAAGTACAACTCCACATTCTTTTCGATCAAGCCAGTATCAAAAGGACACAAGTGGCCTTTCCGATCATAAATACTGAAAAGACAATAGTGATTAAAAAAAACAATTAACATCTTATTACAAAGATGAAATGAAAGTGTAAACTTAAAAAAACTTTTTTCCAATGAATATAATTCATTGGTCTTCCTTGTGCTACTGATCTATAAATCAAATATTACTTCATTGTATATGCATTAGCTATGCTGTTTCAAATTATAAAACAATTTCGCCCCAGTGAAATTAAGCCACAAAGTGATCTGAGGTTACACTACTGGGTGATCTGATATCATCACTATTACCCTTACTGACCTGAAGAAAGTAACTTTATGTTGAGGCAAGTCATCATAACTTTCAAAACCTTCATCGTTTGTTCCTTCAAACAGTGACAAACGCTCATTAGTCAACATCTCGGGTTCTTCCAACTGTTGAATCAATAAGATTTTGTATGGCATTAATTTATTTCCAATTAATGCACTGGAAATTTACCACCATCCAAACAGTTCAGAGAACCAACCAACTCTGAAGCACTTTTTCAAATATTACATACTAGTGGCCACACACAAGAATCTTGTAAGCAGCAGCCTTCTTCAATCCCAAAAGCACTACTTATGGTTTCTTCCTACTTCTTAACATGTTATAACATATTCCTGGAGCACTTTTAGCACTGCAGTGTTCTATAATGTCTAAATCACAAAGAGGACAAAGGTAGATGACCAAATGTTTTTTTTGACCAGTGACATGTAAAGAGCAGTGATTGAAAAAGAGAGGAGGTGGGAGGAGCAAAGTTATTTGTAGATAGAATCCCAGGACCAAAAGCCTTAGCAGCTAAGGGCACTATCACCAGTATAGTAATGAAGTTCATTGATTATCAAGAATCAAGAATAATTAGGCAAGTTAGTGAGGCATGGGAAAGATCAAGGCTCTGCCCAAGCAACCTGTGGGGGTCAATGAGCATAAAGATCTGGGGGTCATTGTGCAAAACTGAACATGATCAATAGGTTAGAATTATGCTAAAATTGTGCAGAGTCACAAGACATTCATTGGAATAGTCAAGTTTATAGAAATTAATGGCATGGAAAGATTATCAATAGATACTGCAGAGTAAAATGAAATGCAAGTTGCTCTGCCTCAACCTCACGTATCATGGAACAGCACATCTCCACTTCACCAGATTCAAATCAACCCTGATATAAGCAAACAGCTTCACAGACTCAAAAGGTCTCAATTCTGTTCCCCCCACCCCCTATGTGTTATCAGCAATAGGCTAGAGATAATGACATTGAACAAAGACAGTTCAAGTACTTCTCTATTGCTTTCAAATAAGGTTATTCATCTCAAACAGATCACTTTCTTATTAGAGTAACAGAAAACAACTGCATGTGGACATCAGACAATGGTCCTCCCAGAGCAGAACATTCCCTTGATATTTGGGGATCAAATACAACAGATACATATTACTCACAGCATCATCAGGATCCCCCTGGAAGTATTTAAGATCTGCATCATCCAAGAGCTGCTTGCAATCTGTGCACTTGGGAGGTGGTGTCTGCAAAAACAGGGAGTGAGAACTTAGAAATAACAGCAGAAGTAGTCCCCTCAGCCCCTTGCTGTTGTGTCATTCAACAACTTCACAGCTAGCCCTTCACCTCAGCATAATTTCACACACCTCATTTCCATTAACCCAGCCCTGCCTCACTTTACGAAATAGATACACACATTTCTAAAGCAAAATGTCATTATTTGAAATGACTAGGTAAAGCACATTATTGATATTTCAGTACATTTCATTTCTATGCATGGAATGCGGCTTCCTATTTGTTTTTAACAACAGAAACTGCAGATGCAACCTAATGTGTTAATGACATTAGTGAAACCATTCATAAAATGAGAGGAAGTACTTTATGCAAAAATCTATCAACCTACATTTTGTATATATTCCATATGGTGCTGGTTTTCAAAGGCACCAGGAAAAAGTTGAACACGATAATCCACTACCCGACTATTCAGAAATCCTATGATTCAGTTTATCAGGTAACAGTTCAATTTCCATTCAGCAGGGCCCCATCCCATTCATTTGTGGTTCTGTTGGCCACACTATCTAGAAACTTAACTGTTTCCTGCATTCCCTTTAAATTTACTGAACGAACCGAAAACTTAACATGTAAAATCTTTAAAATTACAAAATGTATTAGAATATTGATAGAATAACACTAATAATCTGGAAAAATCGGCTAGTCCATTTAATAGAGATTAATAGATCTTTATTCCTTCAGGTTGTTATAGCTGGGAGTGGTAGTGGGGACAAGCTCCCACTACCTATTAAAAGCACCCAATGACATGCGACTCAATAGCCTCTACAATCAAGTCCAGCTCCTTGCCTTCGCGTGTGGCTTAGCTACTAAGCCCAGTGGAACCTTCTGTACCGACAGAAGAAGGGGCAAAGGCTGGCACCTTAAAACCAGTTGCTTCACACATCAGCTGTGGTTGGCAGCTCACCTAGAAGGAAAGATGTGATCTAAACCTCCGTTGCCTAACAGCTATACCCACTCATGGAGAAGGCTTCAGGAGTAAACCCAGAGGGGAAAATCTGGAGCGAGTCCCCAAAGCAGTCCTACATTGAGTTCAATGCTGACTGGCAGCTCCTGTGTCACTGCTGGTGCCAAACCGTATCGGTCTCTGCCCTTACATTGGCTTCATCAGATACATACAGAGAGGGAACTTGCTACATGGGACATATTGTACTGCCCTGCCTTGCCTATCTAGACAGCTAGGACACAACATCCATTGTTGGCCCTAACCAAAAGAGGCCTAATAAACTAGATCTTTGTACACACAGCTACTGAAAATAAACTTGCAAGTACAACAGTTAGGAGGGCAAAAAATATGCAGGCCTTGTTCTGCAAGGGGATTTATTTCATGTTTTGATACAGAGGGTAACAACACCATACTTAAAATTATTGTGCTCGTCTGGTTGAGACTGAAGGATACATCTGCAATTGTTGATCTGCAGCAAAAGTTCACTTTACTGATTCTTGGAATAGCAGGCTTTCGTTTAGGAGGACAATCTCAATGAAATTTTCAAAATTCTTCTCATCTTTTCAAGGTAGATGCAGAGATAACGTATCCCTTGACTAGGATACACTCTCAAAAAAATTAGGCTTTATAGCTTCCAAAGGTTCACTGTGTCAAGAGGCAGTGATTCATTGGAAGTTCCTATCTAACAGGTGCCATGGAGTCGCAAATCAATTTTTTCTTAAGAAGGGAACTGAAGTCAATTGGAAGAAGCACCGAGGTAGAAGATCAACAATGACCCTACTGAATGGAAGTCATGAGGTGGAATTCTGCTTCGATTTCCTATACAACCTAAAATTGGCATACTTATTTCAAATTTTCCCACTAACAACTCCTCAGTCCATATCTGTACATTTCATGTACGATTCTACATGCTCTAGTTTAATAAGCACCTCTTGAAGACATTACAAAAGTTCAATTATAAGGTATTCTTCTGCTTCCCCTTTATCTATCCTATTAATTACAACCTCAAAATAGCAGATCTGTTCAAACTTGACTTTTATAAACGTAGCTTTTGCAAAACCTTGGGAATTGTTAGCTTTGTGTTCTCTAATACTTTAAAAAAATTCATTCAGCTGCACAGTCACACCAAACCTGCAGTTTTCCAACAGGCTTTCTATGGGTTCTTCCTCAAGGGCAAAGCTTGCATAGGGCGCCTCTTTCCTAACTTTTTAATATCCTTTTCATGAACTTATAAAAGCAATTACATGTTTTTAATATTTCTTGCTATACATTTTCTTTTTTTCCCCTTATCAAATACTTTGGTCCTCCTTTGAAATTTGAACTTCTCCCAATTCATAAGCTTGCAGCTTATTTTAGCAATGGTTAAAGATTTTCCTTTGATCTGCTACCATTAACTTATCTTGTCTGCCACAGCTAGACTTACATGACTGGGGTTTTATGCCTATAAAAATAATAAATATTCAATGTAAACTATGCATTAATTCATTTGGCATTAGCCACATTTTATAGTATTCCAATGCACCTCAAATGCACTTCATATTTTTCCAATTTCTTTAGTTTAGATTTAAGACCCTGATTTCAGATTTGAATTAGTATTTCTGAACCCTAAATGCTAAATCCTAATCCACTATCAAATGCATAGCAGACAACAAAAAAAACTATTTGAAGACATATTTTCAAAGACAAAAATTGGTTCTGCTGTGCTGCTGATATTGTAACATGGGTGCGGACATGCAAATGTTATTTATTACCTGTAAATAGTTATTGCAGCCCCTCAACACAATAAAACAACTGCATAAAAAGTGCACTAAGTTTGCAGCGGAACCCCAGAACTTATTTAACCTGTCTCAGTGCGGTGGACATTAGGACCCAGCGTCAGAGCTCTGAATCTGCAGTGCTTCTGTTCACGAAAATAACCACGATCACGATTGAAAATAAAGTGGAAATAATAAAGCAATCGGAAAGAGGTGAAACACCATCGGTCATTGTAAAAACTTCAGGCTACGTTGGTCAATGATCGGAACAATTTAAAGGATAAAGTGAGAAAGGCCCTGCCACTGTGAAAGCTACAATTATTACTAAGCAACGCAGTGGTTTAATTATTGGGTTTTGGGGTTTTGAGTTTTTGATGCTCCACATCAACCCGGCATAGTGGAGAGCACCCTCGGGAGCGGTCTGTCACTGGATCGAACTTGGGAACTTCTGTTCCCGAGCCTGGTGCTGAAACATACGTTCTCAAGTGTTTTATATGCATAGAAAGGTAAAATATATACTAAGACAAATGTTTGACTAACTGACGCTAGATAATACCAGATGTACCTGTTCCGACTTAGTAAGAGAACTTCCGATTTTTTCAATCCCAATCCACAATAACCCACGCACATCCTCCCGTATACTTTAAATCATCTCTATATTACTTATAATACCTAATACAATGTAAATGCTATGTAAATAGTTGTTATACTACATTGTTTAGGGAACAACGTCAAGAAAAAAAGTCTGTACATGCTTGAACAACAAGTGCTGGAAGGACACTTCCCGGTTTTCGCGATTGGTTGAATTCGCACATGAGGAATTCGTGGATAAGGAGGGCCGACTGTAATCATTACACCGTTTGAGTTCAGTTTTTCTACACATTCAAAGTTTTTATTAGGAGCAAAGATAACCCTTCAGGAAGCAAAAAGCTGATTAAAGTTGGAAGATTTTCCCAAATAATATGACCCTAGGTGATCGTCTATTTAAAAATCTTTGTTTGTGGCCTAATTTCATACACCTATGTTTCCTAAATTCTCTTTTTAAAGGAGGTTGGAGAAGTGGCAAGTTTAAGGAACCAGGTCAGAGATCAGAGATAGCCATAATCTTATTGATCAGAAAAACAGGTTTATGAAACTGAACTGTCTCCTGTCTCTATGAAAATATCAGAAACAATTAGATTCTTCTGATATAGTACTAATTTCAGATGAAACACTTGTTTAAATTATTGAGCTTTACGAGAGGTAATGTTGCAGCTATGTAGGACCCTGGTCAAACTCCACTATGCTCAGTTCTGATCACCTCACTACAGGAAGGACATGGAAACCATAGAAAGGGTGCAGAGGAGATTTACAAGGACATTGCCTGGATTGGGGAGCATACTGTATGAGAATAGGCTGTGTGAACTCAGCCTTTTCTTCTTGGAGTGATGGAGGATGAGAGGTGACCTGATAGAGATGTATGAGATGAGAGGCATTGATCCTGTGGATAGTCAAAGGCTTTTTCCCCAGAGCTGAAATGGCTAGCACGAGAGGGCACACTTTTAATGTGCTTGGAAGTAGGTACTGAGGACTTAAAAAAGTTTTTTTTAAAAGCACAGAGAAGGGTGAGTGTGTGGAATGGGCTGCCGTCGATGGTGGTGGACGCGGAAACGATAGGGTCTTTTAAGAGATTCCTGGATAGTACATGGAACTTAGAAAAATAGAGGGTTAAGGGTAGCTCTAGGTAATTTCTAAGTTAAGGACATGTTCAGCACAGCTTTGTAGGCCAAAAGGCCTGTATTGTGCTGCAGGTTTTCTATGTTTACCTTATCCTAAAATGTAATGTATTTGACTGAAAGCCCTTCCCCCCCCCAGGTACTAAACCCATCTTTGATCCTACTCACCTTGGGAGTTTGTTCGCTTTTGGGTTTGCAGTCAGAGGTAGCCTCAATCCCACTAAATAGCCTGTAAAATAAATACTCGTTCATGCTCCTGTGATGAGGCAGCATTTCCCACCATCATGAATACAATTTTCATCCCTTTTACAGCAGAGATAAAATATTATTTGAAGATGGGTTACTTATAACTTAACCTGCATACTTTTCTTTCTCGACTACAAGAGATCCACGACATCAGGGCAATTGCTTTCAAATTGGACTCATATTACTGCTCTCTACTCCAGTATTCTCACCTGAATCATACTTTCCTCACCCTTCTGTCCGTTGTTTCGGAAAAAACTTTAAATTTCAATAGACATAGACAATAGGTGCAGGAATAGGCCATTCGGCCCTTTGAGCCAGCACCATCATTCACTGTGATAATGGCTGATCATCCACAATCAGTACCCCGTTTCTGCCTTCTCCCCATATCCCTTGACTCCACTATCTTTAAGAGCTCTATCTAACTCTTTCTTGAAAGCATCCAGAGAATTGGCCTCCACTGCCTTCTGAGGCAGAGCATTCCACAGATCCACAACTGTCTGGGTGAAAAAGTTTTCCTTGAACTCCATTCTAAATGGCCTACCCTTTATTCTTAAATTCCAACTACCTGGCTTTAG
The DNA here is from genome assembly GCF_030144855.1 of Hypanus sabinus. NCBI lineage: Eukaryota > Metazoa > Chordata > Chondrichthyes > Myliobatiformes > Dasyatidae > Hypanus > Hypanus sabinus. The sequence continues at coordinate 84,536,867 of NC_082721.1, forward strand.
TTCCTCAGCAATGTTCCCTCAGTTCCACCAAGAAGGTCCTTTCTGTCATCAAAGCATCTTGCTGGTCTGTCACCTAGGTTATCCCTTATGCTTACAATTCCAAAAGATAATTTCAAAATGCAGTCTAAATTGGCCCTTGACAATGCATAAAGTGCACCAAACATCATTCTCGTATCATCAAAATTACTTACTACCCCTTATAGGAGGAAAGTCCCAGACCTAATCCCTTATTACACAGTTCTGTCTGATCTTACATGAAGCGCGAGTATTTATTCATGTCTTGTTCCCAGCCAGGCCACTTTCTAAACAGCCACTTTAAAACTCACATTGAAACAATTATAAATAACTATAGATAATCAGCATTCCTGAGTTATAGCTCACTTCCAGCATTCACTGTTTTTGTTTCCTTCTGGTACAAAAATTTCCTCCTACTCTGCCTTTCCAGAAATAGCTTGTGTTATTCTTCTTTACTGTTGTCATTCAAAGCCTACCATTTAATCTACCACAGAACTTCCCATGTTTTCCCTACACTGCCTGATGCATTTCTCAAAACCTTAAACCTTTTATCCCTAACTTTTTCTAACTCTGATGAATTGTAAACAACATAAAACATTAAATTCTGTTTCTTGGCAGATGACTAGCATTTTGTTTCACCTTACAACATGTGAATATAACAGTCATTGCTAAATTTGGTATAAATAGAGAAAAAAAAAACAAAACTAAGACACTCACATTTGTTCTGATTCAACTTTTACTTTCTTTTCCTCTTGCTCCTAAAAATGGAGAACACCCCAAAACAGTAAGACCTTCAACAAGAAATCTTCAGATGAGCACTTCAATTTTTCACATGTAATGTATTAAAACTATAATAACATATACAAAATGCTGAAGGAACTCAGGCAGCGTCTATGGAAATGAAGAGAATTGACGTTTCAGGCTGACTTCATCAGGACTGGAAAGGAGGAGGGAAGAAGCTAGAATGAGAAGGTGGGGCAGGGGAAGGAGATCAAGCTAGCATGAGATAGGTGAAACTAGGTGAGGGGGGAAGGTAGGTTGGTGAGGAGGAGGGAAGGAAACAAAGTGAGAAGTTGATAGATGGAAAAAGGACCAAGGAACTTGATAGGAGAGGACCATATAACAATCACAGCACGGAAACAGGCCATCTTGGCCCTCCTAGTCCATGCCGAACTCTTAATCTCACCTAGTCCCACCTACCCGCACTCAGCCCATAACCCTCCACTCCTTTCCTGTCCATATACCTATCAAAGACAGTGCAGCATCTAAGAAGGGGAAGAAGGATGGGCACCAGAGGGAGGTGACAGGCAGGCAAGGATAAGGCAAGAGGGGAGCCAGTATGGGGAATGGAAAAAGAGAAATAGGAGGGGACAGAAATGACCAGAAAATAGAGAAATCGATGTTCATTACATCAGATTGGAGATTAACCAGATGAATTATGAGGTGTTGCTCCCCTAACCTGAGAGTGGCCTCTTCTTGGCAGTAGAGATCATGGATTGATGTATCGGAATAAGAATGGGCAGTAGAATTAAAATGGTCAGCCACTGGGAAATCCTGCTTGTTGCTGATGGAGTGACAAAACTGGTAATTCTGATTATAAAAGATGAAATGTAATCTCATCTAGAAGTTACCAGGCAAATAGGCCAACACTTTAATGGGAATTTTTTATAGCAGATGACTAGCTTGTTGAATCATTGCAGGAAAGTTAGTTTGACATGTAAAGGGGCCAGAAGTGACTTGATGAAATATTGAACAATGTGCTGCAGTGTCCTCTTTATCAAACTTAATTAGCCTCGACTGTCAGCATTCTCAATTTAAAATAAGTCTACCTAGACTAGCACTAGCTAAATCTACGAAGTTTTCCAAATGGAAGTTGTGGTACTAGATATTGCAGTAAAATCTTTTTATTCCAAATGTGTACTTCTTTCAGCACCTTCTAAATTCCATGGCAATAGACATTCTTGTGCGACAGATGTTACGTACTCGTGACAGATGACAGTGGTACCCTTGTCACGTGACTGGGGTTGAAGCTATACTGGACTTGAGGTAATGGTCTTGTGATGGTGGAGTGATGTCATTTTCCCACCAGTAGAGATCATGCGACAGGTTTTTTTTTACAGGGTTTAAAAGGAAGACCCCACCCTGTGAGGAGGGGCAGATCATGGCTAGATTTGCCATGTTGACTTCATACCACTGCGTGATTTAATGTGATGACGCAGTTTAGTTGAAAGATGAAGTTTTATCTAATGCCTAAAGTTTAAAAGGTCATTGCCAGCAGTTTCTTTACAATACTGCTAGTTGAGAATCAGTGGAGAGTGAAGATCGGAGTTTGGGAGTTAAAGATCGAGGAGAATCGATTTACGACGGTGAAACGGGTTCGACCCTGTTTGATCCTTATTCGGAAGGAATTCGTTGACTGTTCTCATGTTAATCTCTGCAGGATAGCAGAAAAGATTGAGGACAGTGATAAAGGAAAGGTCAGTGCCTTTAAGCCGTTTCGTTTCGTAAATTCTTCGTGAGAAAAGTTCGACGTCGGGGATCGAAGCAAAACGATGTGAAAGAGAATTTAAATCGTCTTAAAAAGCCTCTCCCTTAAATGGACTGTGAGCATTTTGAACTTGAGGCAATACTACTTTAAAGAACTGTTTTTGCAACATCGCTTTAAGAACGGTTTAAGCTGCCGCACAGCAGCTGATTTCCGGTTACGTTAGTGTTTGTTTACTTTTGGGGGGTGTGTTTTCAGTGTTTAATAAACGTGTTATTTGTTATATAAACCCTTGCCTTACTCATATATTTATTGTTGCCTGAATACGTAACACAGATTAGATATGGCAAAGTTATTTTCCATGGTAGGGGAGTCCAGGACAAGAGGGTACAACTTCAGTACTGAAGGACGTCTATTTAGATCTGAGATGTGGAGAAATTACTTTAGTCAGAGAGTGGTAAATCTGTGGAATTTGTTGCTACATGCGGCTGTGGAGGCCAAGTCACTGGGTGTATTTAAGGCAGAGATAGATAGGTTCTTGATTAGCCTGGGCATCAAAAGGTATGGGTGAAAGCAGGCGAGTGGGGATGACTGGAAGAATTGGATCAGCCCATAATTGAATGGCAGAGCAGACTCCATGTGCCGAATAGCCTACTTCTGCTCCCTATATCTTATGGTCTTATACCCTACACCCCCTAATAGCAAAGGAATAGTATTAATGGAACAGTTGGTGTAACATTCAAAAGACCAAGCCCTTTTGAATCATGTCTATATGCAGACAGTAGCCAGGTTCAACTGTTAATTGTGCTCAGTGACTGACCCCCCACAACAACTAGCAATAACTTTGATGGGTGTGATTTTCCTCTAACATCCCTGGCATTCAGCACTTTTCAGTGTAACACTACAACATGGATTGCCAGCAAGCATCAACGGGCAAGTAAAAGGAAAGAGGAAAAGCAAGGAAAATGAAAATTTTACATCGGTTTGCTTGTAAAACTTAATACCATTACCTGCTCATTATCACATTCGTCTGCAGCAGTACTTTTTGATTCTACTTCATTTAGGTCCTCTGATTTGCGTTTGTTTGCTCTGGAACAAAACAATATCAAAAACTCGTGTTTAGAACATCTCCCATTTATGTAATCCATTCTGCACATTGGCTGATGGAATAGATTTATAGGCTTGAGTTTAACTGGCATTGAACTGAGTGTCTTGCAAAGATATTTCAGCAGGACATGGGCCTGGAGTTGTATATATTACATCAGGCTAGGATATTAACTTTCCTGAAGGGCACTGGGTAACAAGATTGTTTTAAAAATAACCTGGTAGCTTCAAAGACACTAGTATTAATGCTAGCTTTGTGAAATTTCAGATTCTTATTAAAATGATTTAAGTATTTCTCACCAGTAGTGTTCAATTTATGATTTAACTTAGCCCAGTAACAAGAGCCATCTCAGAAACAATTAATTCATCCTATTGCCCCTTAATAGGCAACCGCTGTAACTTTAAATATGCCAAAATCAGATTTCCTCCTTAAAGGTTAACTAGAACTAAATGTAATCATGTTTTTCTAACACCGACACTTTCCAGCATAGCATGGTGCTCTTGAAGGTTTCCATGCACAGCATCAAGTATTCTCACAGTAGCACTATACTTATTCCAATTCTTGTACAGGTAACAGACTGGCATTACTAAAATTGGATAGCTCAGAATCAGGTTTATTATAGCCAGTATGCGTCATAAAATTTGTTAACTTAGCAACTGCAGTCCAATGCAATACATAATCTAGCAGATAGAAAATAATAAAAAAAAAATAATAATCATAAACAAGTAAATCAATTACATATATTGAATAGATTTTTTAAAAAGTGCAAAAACAGAAATACTGTATATTTTTTAAAAAAGTGAGGTAGCATCCAAAGATTCAATGTTCATTTAGGAATCGGATGGCAGAGGGGAAGAAGCTGTCCCTGAATCGCTGAGTGTGTGCCTTCAGGCTTCTGTACCTCCTACCTGACGGCAACAGTGAGAAAAGGGCATGCCCTGGGTCCTGGAGGTCCTTAATAATGAATGTTACCTTTCTGAGATACCGTTCCCTAAAGATGTCCTGGGTACTTTGAAGGCTAGTACCCAAGATGGAGCTGACTAGATTTACAAAATTCTGCAGCTTCTTTCGGTTCTGTGCAGTAGCCCCTCCATACCAGTGATGCAGCCTATCAGAATGCTCTCCATGGTACAACTACAGAAGTTTTTGAGTCTATTTGTTGAGATGCTAAATCGCTTTAAACTCCTAATAAAGTGTAGCCGCTGTCTTGCCTTCTTTATGACTACATCAATATGTTGGGAGCAGGTTAGATCCTCAGAGATCTTGACACCCAGGAACTTGAAGCTGCTCACTCTCTCCACTTCTGATCCCTTTATGAGGATTGCTATGTGTTTCTTCGTCTTACCCTTCCTGAAGTCCACATTCAGCTCTTCTGGCTTACTGACGTTGAGTGCCAGGTTGTTGCTGCAGCACCACTCCGCTAGTCAGCATATCTCACTCCTGTACGCCCTCTCGTCACCACCTGCGATTCTACCAACAATGGTTGTATCATCAGCAAATTTAAAGATAGTATTTGAGCTATGCCTAGGCACACAGTCATGTGTATATAGAGACTAGAGAAGTGGGTTAAGCACACATCTCTGAGGTGTGCCAATGTCGATTGTCAGCAAGGAGTATATATATCACCAATCCGCACAGACTGTTCTCTGTGGTTGGGAAGTCGAGGATCCAATTGCAGAGGGATGTACAGAGGCTCAGTTGTGCAATTTCTCAATCAGGATTGTGGGAATGATGGTATTAAATGCTGAGCTAGAGTCAATGAACAGCATCCTGACGTAGGTGTTTGTGTTGTCGAGATGGTCTAAAGCCATGTGGAGAGCCATTGAGATGGAGTCTGTCGTTGACCTGTTGCGGCATTAGGCAAAGTGCAATGGGTCCAGGTCCTTGCTGAGGCAGGAGGAGTTCAGTCGAGTCATGACCAATCTCTCAAAGCATTTCATCATTGTCGATGTGAGTGCTACCGGGTGATAGTCATTAAGGCAGCCCACAGTATTCTTCTTAGGCACTGGTATAATTGTTGCCTTTTTGAAGCAAGTGGGAACTTCCACCCGTAGCAATGAGAGGTTGAAAATGTCCTTGAATACTCCCGCTAGTTGGTTGGCACAGGTTTTCAGAGCCTTACTAGTAACTCCATCGGGACCTTCTACCTTGCAAGGGTTCACTCTTTTTTAAAGACAGACTAACATTGGCCTTGGAGACGGAGATCAAGGTGACTTGGCCTCATAACTTATTACCGTGGCGAACTATCACTTATCGATAGTGATTGAAAGTCAGTTTTTACTTGGCTCATTTTGGGGCAATTCAGTTATTATGATTGTTTAGCAGAGAATACACTTTGGAAAACTTAATAAAACACTTTGAAAGGTGCATCAGCATTTGCACTCTACAATCAACTACAACTAGATTAACAATCCCAGTAATATCTTCACATTCATATTTGTCAATTGGCAGCCACATGTTATTATTAACTAGACAACGGGGTGACCCGTTGGGGCACCCATTGAGAGAATCGAAGTAGAGCTGCCCTGTTGCTCTGCGTGGTGTTGCTGCTGGGGCTGGCCGTGCGCATGCATCATGGTGTCTTGTCCTGATTTTCATGATGGCGGATCAGCATTCAGATGAAAGCAGGGCTGTTGATTTTGGCGAAAGAGCAATTTTATATCAATAGATAACCCTGAACTTTGCCTGCATTCTGTAAGTTAGCGCATCTTATGTTGACTTAGCCAAAAAAAGTGCCGCTGTAATGCACCATTTGTGCTAATTGGAGGTCACAAACAGATAGATAGAACATAAGAGTTTTAGTAGTATATAGATCTGTCATCCCCATAACCTACTGACTCTTGCATTTACAACCAGATGCAATATATCATGGTGGATGACTGTTCGTCAGGTTGGAGGCCTCAGGGATCTGTTCTGAGTCCAATGTTGTTTGTCATAGACATTAATGATCTGGATGATGGGGTGGGAAATTGGATTAGTATGCAGATGATACTAAGATAGGTGGCATTGTGGGTAATGAAGTAGGTTTTCAAAGCTTGCGGAGAGATTTAGGCCAGTTGGATGAGTGGGCTGAAAGATGGCAGATGGAGTTTAAAGCTGATAAGTGTGAGGTGCTACATTTTGGTAGGAATAATCAAAATAGGACATACATGGTAAAAGGTAGGGCATTGAGGAATGCAGTAGAACAGAGTGGTCTAGGAATAATGGTGCGTAGTTCCCTGAAGGTGGACTCTCATGTGGATAGGGTGGTGAAGAAAGCTTTTGGTATTCTGGCCTTTATAAATCAGAGCATTGAGTATGGGAGTTGGGATGTAATGTTAAAATTGTACAAGGCATTGGTAAGGCCGAATTTGGAGTATTGTGTACAGTTCTGGTCACCAAATTATAGGAAAGATGTCAACAAATTAGAGAGAGTACAGAGGAGATTTACTAGAATGTTACCTGGTGTCAGCACCTAAGTTACAGAGAAAAGTTGAATAGGTTAGGTCTTTTTTCTTTGGAGTGTAGAAGGTTGAGGGGGGTCTTGATAGAGGTATTTAAAATTATGAGGGGGATAGGTAGAGTTGACATGGATAGGCTTTTTCCATTGAGAGTAGGTGAGATTCAAACAAGAGGACATGAGTTGAGAGTTAAGTGGCAAAAGTTTAGGGGTAACACAAGGGGGAATTTCTTTACTCAGAGATTGGTAGCTGTGTGGAATGAGCTTCCAGTAGAAGAGGCAGAGGCAGGTTTGATTTTGTAATTTAAAAAAAAAATTGGGATAGGTATATGGACAGGAAAGGAATGGAGGATTATGGGCTGAGTGCAGGTAGGTGGGACTCAGTGAGAGTAAGCATTCGGCACGGACTAGAAGGGCCGAGATGGCCTGTTTCCGTGCTGTAATTGTTATACGGTTATATCAGTAAACCATGCACAAGATCCCCCTTGCAAAAGCCACATCTTCACAGAAACATATAAACCTACAGCACAATACAGGCCCTTTGGCCCAAAAAGCTGTGCCGAAAATGTTCTTACCTTAGAATTTACCTAGGTTTACCCATAGCCCTATATTTTTGAGCTTCATGTGATTGTCCACGAGTCTCTTAAAAGCCCCTATTGCAGTGGCCTCCATCACCGTCGTCAGCAGCCTATTCCATTCACTCACCACTCTATGTAAAAAACTTACCCCTGACATCTCCTCTGTACCTACTCCCCAGCACCTTAAAACTATGCCTTCTCGTGCCAGCCATTTCAGCCCCGGGAAAAAGCCTCTAACTATTCATATGATCAATGCCACTCATCATCTTGTACACCTCTATTAGGTCACCTTCGTCTTCAGCCGCTCCAAGGAAAAAAGGCCAAGTTCACTCAACCCATTCTCATAAGGCATGCTCCCCAATCCGGGCAAAATCTTTGTAAATCTCCTCTGCACCCTTTCTATGGTTTCCACATGCTTCCTGTAGTGAGGTGACCAGAACTGAGCACAGCACTCCAAGTGGGGTCTGACCAGGGTCCTATATAACTGCAACATTACCTCTGAGCTCCTAAACTCAATCCCATGATTGATGAAGGCCAATGCACTGTATGTGGTTCAGAAAGCAGAGTTAACCTGCGCAGCTGCTTTGAATATCCTATGGACTCGGACCCCATAAGTTCTGGGATCCTCCACACTGCCAAGAGTCTTACCATTAATACTATATTCTGTCATCATATTTGACTGACCAAAATGAACCACCTCACACTTATCGGGGTTGAACTCCATCTGCCACTTTTCAGCCCAGTTTTTCATCCTATCAATGTCCCGTTGTAATCTCTGACAGCCCTCCACACTATCCACAACACCTCCAACCTTTGTGTCATCAGCAAACTTACTAACCCATCCCTCTACTTCCTCATCCAGGTCATTTATAAAAAATGACAAAGAATAAGGGTCACAGAACAGATCCCTGAGACCGACTGGTGATCAACCTCCATGCAGAATATAACCCGTATACAACCACTCTTTGCCTTCTATAGGCAAGTCAGTTCTGGATCCACAAAGCAATGTCCCCTTGGATCCCAGGTCTCTATACTTTCTCAATAATCCTTGCATGGGGTATCTTGTCAAATGCCTTGCTGAAATCCATATACACTACATCTACTGCTCTACCTTCATCAATGTGTTTAGTCACATCCTCAAAAAATTCAATCAGGCTCGTAGGGCATGACCTGCCTTTCACAAAGCCATGCTGACTATTCCTAATCATATTATGCCTCTCCAAATGTTCATAAATCCTGCTTCTCAGGATCTTCTCCATCAACCTATCAACCATTGAACTAAGACTTACTGGCCTATAATTTCCTCAGTTATCTCTACTCCCTTTCTTGAATAATTGAACAACATCTGCAACCATCCAGTCCTCCGGAACCATTGATGATGTAAAGATCATCGCCAGGGGCTCGGCAATCTCCTCCCTCACTTCCCAAAGTAGCCTGGGGTACATCTCGTCCAGTGCTGGTGACTTATCCAACTTGATGCTTTCCAAAAGCTCCAGCACATCCTCTTTCTTAATATTTACATGCTCAAGCTTTTCAGTCTGCTGTAAGTCATCTCTACAATTGCCAAGATCCATTTCTATAGTGAATATTTAAGCATAGTACTCATTAAGTACCTTCGCTATTGCCTCTGGTTCCATACACACTTTTCCACTGTCACACTTGATTGGTCCTATTCTCTCAATCTTATCCCTTTGCTCTGGCTCTAATTTCTTTCTTAAGCTTCTTCCTGCTCACCTTATAATCTTCTAAATCTCTATCATTACCTAGTTTTTCGTACCTTTCTTAAGCTCTTTTTGACCAGATTTACAATAGCCTTTGTACACTATGGTTCCTGTACCCTACCATCCTTTCCCTGTCTCATTGGAATGTACCTATACAGAACTCTATGCAAATATCCCTGAACATTTGCACCATACATTTCCCTGAGAACATCCGTTCCCAATTTATGCTTCCAAGTTCTTGCCTGATAGCCTCATATTTCCCCTTACTCCAATTAAGCACGTTCCTAACTAGTCTGTTCCTATTCCTCTCCAAAGCTACAGTAAAGGAGATATGATTGTGATCATTATCTCCAAAATGCTCTCCCACTGAGAGAATTAACTAGGTTCATTTCCCAATACCAGATCAAGTACAGCCTCTCCTCTTGTAGGCTTATCTACATATTGTGTCAGGAAACCTTCCTGAACACACCTAACAAACTCCACCCCATCAAAACACTTCGCTCTAGGGACATGCCAATCGATATTTGGGAAATTAAAATCTCCCATCACAACAACCCTGTTATTCTTACATCTTTCCAGAATCTATCTCCCTATCTGCTCCTCAATGTCCATGTTACTATTGGGTGGTCTATGAAAAACACTCAAGAGTTACTGACACCTTCCTGTTACTAACTTCCACCCACAAAGACTTCGTCGACAATCCCTTCATGTCTTCCTCCTCTTCTGCAGCTGTGACACTATCTCTGATCAACAGTGCCACACTCCACCTCTTTTGCCTCCCTCCCTGTCCTTTCTGAAACATCTAAAGCCTGGCACTTGAAGGAATCATTCCTGCCTCTGAGTCATCCAAGTCTCTGGAATGGCTACAACATCATATCTCCAAGTACTGATCCACGCTCTAAGCTCATCCGCTTTGTTCCAAAAACTCCTTGCATTAAAATAGACACATCTCAAATCATCAGTCTGTGTGCGTCCCTTCACTATCACCTGCCTATCCTCCCTCTTGCACTGTCTCCAAGCTTTCCCTATCTGTGAGCCAACCACCTCTTCCTCCATCTCTTCAGTTTAGTTCCCAACCCCCAGCGATTCACAGCAAAAGCTGACAATAATTACAAAATAATAAATTGATTACATAATTGCAGACAAGTAAAACCCAGTCAGCAAATCTCTTGAGCTTTACTCTTTCCTTGTGTTACCCTATTAGATCATAAGATATAGGGCAGTAGGCCAATCGGCCCATCGAGTCTGCTCTGCCATTCAATTGTGGGCTGATCCAATTCATCCAGTCATCCCCACTCCCCTGCCTAATCAAGAACCCATCCAGCTCTGCCTTAAATGCACCCAATGACTTGGCTTCCACAGCCACTCGTGACAAGAAATTCCGCAGATTTACCACCCTCTGACTATAGTAATAACTCGGCATCTCTATTCTAAATGGATGTCCATCAATCCTGAAGTTGTACCCTCTTGTCCTAGACTCCCCTATCATGGGAAATAACTTTGCCATATCTAATCTGGTCAGGTCTTTTAACATCTGGAATGTTTCTATGAGACTCCTCCTCTCATTCTCCTGAACTCCTGGGGATACAGCCCAACAGCTGCCAGATGTTCCTCATATGGTAACCCTCTCATTCCTGGAATCACTTCCATGAATCTTCTCTGAACCCTCTCCAATGTCAGTACATCCTTTCTAAAATAAGGAGCCCAAAACTGCACACATTACTCCAAGTGTGGTCTCAGGAGTGCCTTATAGAGCCTCAAAATCACATCCCAGCTCTTGTATTATATTCTATACCCCTAGAAATGAACGCCAACATTGCATTCGCCTTCACCACCATCAACTCTACCTGGAGGTTAACCTTCAGGATAGCCTGCACAAGAACTCTCCAGTCTCTTTGCATCTCTGCATTTTGAATTCTGTCTCCACCTAAATAATAGCCGGCCTGTTTATTTCTTCCACCAAAGTGCACGACCATACACTTTCCAGCATTGTATTTCATTTGCCACTTCTTGCCCATTCCCCTAAACTATCTAAGTCTCTCTGCGGACTCTCCGTTTCAACAGTACCCGCTCCTCCACCTACCTTTGTGTTAATTGGCAAATTTAGCCACAAATCCACTAATCCCATAGTCCAAATCATTGACATTCATCATAAAAGCAGCAGTCCCAACACCAATCCCTGTGGAACTCCACTGGTAACCGGCAGCCAGCCAGAATAGGATCCCTTTATTTCCATTCTGTTTTCTGCTGATCTGCCAATACTCCACCCATGCTAGTAACCTCCTTGTAATTCCATTGGCTCTTATCTTGCTAAGCAGCTTCATGTGTGGCACCTTGTCAAAGGCCTTCTGAAAATCTAAGTACACCACATCTACTGTATCTCCTTAGTCTACCCTGCTTGCAATTTCCTCAAAAAAAATTGCAGCAGGCTAGTCAGGCAGGATTTTCCTTTCAGGAATCCATGCTGGCTTTGGCCCATCTTGTCATGTGCTTGCAGGTACTCCATAATCTCATCCCTAATAATCGATTCCAACAGCTTCCAACAGCTGACTGATGTCAGGCTAACAGGTCTATAGTTTCCTTTCTGCTGCCTCCCACCCTTCTTAAATAGCAGAGTAACATTTGCAGTTTTCCAGTCATCCAGTACAATGCCAGAATCTATTGATTCTTGAAAGATCATCGTTAATGCCTCCGCAACCTCTCCAGGTACTTCCTGCAGAACCTGAAGGTGCATTCCATCAGGTCTAGGAGATTTATCCACCCTCAGACCATTAAGCTTCCTGAGCACCTTCTCAGTCGTAATTTTCACTGCACGTATTTCACTTCCGACACTCTTGAATGTCCGGTATACTGCAGATGTCTTCCACTGTGAAGACTGATGCAAACTACATATTCAGTTCCTCTACCATCTCTGCGTCTCTCATTACAATATCTCCAGTGTCATTTTCTATTGGTCCTATATCTACCCTCAACTTTCTTTTACCCTTTATATACTTAAGAGAGCTTTTAAGTATCTTTTTTGATATTAGTCACCACCTTCCTTTCATAATTCATCTTTTCCTTCCCAATGACCTTCTTAGTTTCCTTCTGCAAGTTTTTAAAAGCTTCCCAATCCTCTATCTTCCCTTCTCGTTCTGGCTTCGTTTCATGCCTTCTCTTTTGCTTTTATTTTGACTCTGACTTCACTTTTTTCAGCCACGGTAGTGTCCTTCTTCCCTTTGAAAATGTCTTCTTATTTGGAATATATCTGTCTTGCACTTCCCTCATTTTTCGCAGAAACTCCAGCCACTGCTGCTCTGCTGTCCTTCCTTTAGCCAAGTTTTAGAGATGGCCACAACATCATACTTGCCAATCTGTAGCTGAATTTTAAGATTGTCCATTTTGTTTCTTATGCTGCGTGCATTCAAAAGCAACACTTTCAGTCCAGTATATGTTGATTCCTGTTTTAACTGCATCATACCTTTGTTGCCCTGTAACTCATCCCACTGGCTGTGATTATGCCTCATATCCTGCCTGTCCTTTGTTACACGCTATCTTTGATTTATTTCTGTTTTCCCATTCCTCAGCCCTATCAGTCCAGTTCCCATCCCCCTGCCAAATTCATTTAAACCCTTTCTAACAGCTCTAGTAAACCTGCTTGCTAGGATATTGGACCCCTTTGGATTCAGGTGTAACCCATCCTTTTTCTACAGTTTGTACCTTCCCCCAGGAGATGCCCCAATGATCCAGGAACCTGAAGCCCTGCCCCCTACACCAGTTGTCAGCCACACATTAATATTCCTGTGATTGATCAACCAGGAAGAGTTAGAACACTCACACTTTAGCAAACATGGATATAATCGTAGCTTGTTGCTTTGCTGAGTTCCTGGTGATCCTTGGACTTCCTGATAATCCTAAAACAGATCATACAGAAATTGTTAAAATCAAAAACAGCAAGATCTGGAGAAATTGCAAATGATAGAAGCTCGTAAGCCCACTGACATTTTGGCATAAAAATTATATACAGAAGGACATCTAAACTGTAATTATTTTAATATGGAAAATCCAGCACAACAAGGTCCCACAAATAGGTTTTTGGAAGATTAATGGATTCTACACCCGCAGCAACAGAAAATGCACTATCACCAAGTACAAAAAGGCAACACAGAAAACCAGCACAGGTTAGTGAACTCAAGCTTACGTTTGCTGTCTCCATTGGATTTACTCAGTCGCTTTCCACGACCCTTTGCTGCAGGAAAAACCACTGCATCTGTTTCCATATTGCTCTCCTCTTGGCCATTTGGCTCATCAGCAGCACCGTTATCACTGTCCTTGGCTCCATTTTCTGTGCAACCATTTGAATTAATACCAAGCTCGGAATCTCCATTCCCCATTGAAAGCTCTTGGCTGAGCAATGCTTTCACTTTGGCTAGATAACCCTCCTGGGAGGAAAAATAATTTGCATCAGGGTAAATATGTCATGTAAGCAGGAAGCAATGATAGATTACTTATAAATAAGTGAGGTGAACAAGTCCAAGTGTCAACCCAACTCAGACTATTTTATTTTTATTGAGATATAGCGCAGAATAGGACCTTTGAGCCACACTGCCCAGCAACCCCCAATTTAATCCTAGGCTAATCACGGGTCAGTTTACCATGAACGATTAACCTACCAACCAGTATGTCTTTGGACTGTGATCCATGTGGTCACAGGTAGAACATACAAACCCCTTAGAGGCAGTGGTGGGAACTGAACCTGGGTAGCCTGTACTGTAAAGCGTTCTACTAAACACCATGCTAACGAAGACCCTAAGCCTCATTGTCAAGTGCAAACCTATCATCAACTGTAATTCACTAGGCTATTCTCACCACAGGTCACAAATGTGTGACCGTTCTCTGAAAAAAACACAAGCAAATGGGAACACCGCTTGCAGATTCCCTAACCTCACACAGAATAATGACTTGGTAGTGTAATGTCATTCCCACAAAAACTCAGAACTCCCTAGCTAACAATATCTTGGAAGTATCTTCAATACACGTGTTTAATGATTCAAGATGATGGCTCAACTACCACCATCTCAAATGGTATTTAGGAGTTGATGATGCTCTTGCCAACAATGCACTTGGACCCCTAATCTCGCAGAAACGAAGTGCGGTATAACAATCCGCAATCATGCCCTCTTACATTTCCTATTGCTTACATTTTGCAAGAACAGCAAGTGAAGACGCTCATCTAGGCAATAATCTGACAGGTTCTGTAGTCTGAAATCACCCAATTCCAATGTTTATAACAATTGCAGCACGGAAACAGGCCATCTCAGTCCTTCTAGTCCATGCCGAACGCTTACTCTCACCTAGTCCCACCTACCTGCACTCAGCACAAACCCTCCAATCCTTTCCTGTCCATATACCAATCCAATTTTACTTTAAATGACAATATTGAACCTGCCTCTACCACTTCTACTGGAAGCTCATTCCACACAGCTACCATTCTCTGAGTAAAGAAATTCCCCCTCATGTTACCCCTAAACTTTTGCCCCTTAACTCTCAACTCATGTCCTCTTTGTTTGAATCTCCCCTACTCTCAATGGAAAAAGCCTATCAACATCAACTCTATCTATCCCCCCATGATTTTAAATACCTCTATCAAGTCCCCCCTCAACCTTCTACACTCCAAAGAATAAAGACCTAACCTATTCAACTTTTCTCTGTAACTTAGGTGCTGAAACCCAGGTAACATTCTAGTAAATCTCCTCTGTCCGCCATAAGACCATAAGACAAAGGAGCAGAAGTTGGCCATTCGGCCCATTGAGTCTGTTCCACCATTTCATCATGAGTGATCCAATCTCCCCTTTAGTCCCATTCCCCCGCCTTCTACCCATAACCTTTGATGCCCTGACTACTCAGATACCTATCAATCTCTGCCTTAAATACACCCAATGACCCGGCCTCCACTGCCGCCCATGGCAACAAATTCCACAGACTCACCACCCTCTGGCAAAAAAAATTTTTTGCATCTCTGTTCTGAATGGGCGCCCTGCAATCCTCAAATCATGTCCTCTCGTACTAGACTCCCCCACCATGGGAAACAACTTTACCTCATCCACTCTGTCCATGCCTTTCAACATTCAAAATGTTTCTATGAGGTCCCCCCTCATTCTTCTAAACTCCAAGGAGTACAATCCAAGAGCGGTCAAACGTGCCTCATGTTAACCCTCTCATTCCTGGAATCATTCTAGTTAATCTCTCTGAACCTTCTCCAATGTCAGCACATCCTTTCTTAAATAAGGAGCCCAAAACTGCACACAATATTCCAAGTGAGAAATTACCAGTGCCTTATAGAGCCTCAACATCACATTCCTGCTCCTATACTCTGTTCCTCTAGAAATAAATGGCAACATTGCATTCGCCTTCTTCACCACCGACTCAATCTGGAGGTTAACCTTAAGGGTATCCTGCACGAGGACTCCCAAGTCCCGTTGTGTCTCAGAACTTTGAATTCTCTCCCCATTTAAATAATAGTCTGCCCGTTTATTTCTTTTACCAAAGTGCATGACCGTACACTTTCGGACACTGTAATTCATTTGCCACTTCTTTGCCCATTCCCCCAATCTATCCAAGTCTCTCTGCAGACTCTCTGTTTCCTCAGCACTACTGGCCCCTCCACCTATCTTTGTAACATCAGCAAACTTAGCCACAAAGCCATCTATTCCATAATCCAAATCATTGATATACAATATAAAAAGAAACAGCCCCAACATGGACTCCTGTGGAACACCACTGGTAACCGGCAGCCAACCAGAATGGGATCCCTTTATTCCCACTTTTTCCTGGCAATCAACCAATGCTCTATCCACGTACGTAATTTTCCCGTAATTCCATGGGCTCTTATCTTGTTTAGCAGCCTCATGTGCGGCACCTTTCAAAGGCCTTCTGAAAATCCAAATACACTCTTGTCTAGCCTACTGTAATTTCCTCAAAAAATTGCACTAGGTTTGTCAGGCAGGATTTTCCTTTAAGGAAACCATGCTGAGTTCTGCCCATCTTGTCATATGCCTCCAGGTACTCAGTAACCTCATCCTTGACAATCGACTCCAACAACTTCCCAACCACCGATGTCAAGCTAACAGGTCTATGATTTCCTTTTTGCTTCCTTGCCCCCTTCTTAAGTAGCGGAGTGACATTTGCAATCTTCCAGTCCTTTGGAACCAGGCCAGAATCTAGTGACTTTTGAAAGAACATTGCTAATGCCTCCGCAATCTCCACTGCTACTTCCTTCAGGACACGAGGGTGCATTCCTTGGGTTACTAAACCTGCAAGCTATATTGTAAGGCCACATATCAAACTGTGGGTCAAGGGGTAGCATGCTTCCCTGCACATTCAGCCCGACATAGAATTCTAAAAGACAAAACACACTCTCCACTACCTTACTTAACCCAAATTCTTTACCAACTTACTTCAGACAGTTCTTCTTTTTGAAATTTTGTTTCCAGCTCACTGAGGTCATTTTGTGCACCTGATTGTAAGAAACCATGCAGCAAACTCAGCTTTTCTTTCACACATTCCTGAAAGAGAATTATTATTTTTTTAAATTTTGTGCTTTGATGACCATTAAACCATTGAAATAAAAACATCATAAAGGAAGAAACAGAATACGGCAAGAAAATAAAAGAAAGAAATAAACTCTTCTCAGCCATCCAGTCAGGTACAGGTAACAATTTTAACTGATGTTTAAAATCATCCCTGATGAAGACTGCAGAGTTTGTTATCGTAACATCCGTTCAAATTGATACCTATACCTGGCTGGAAGTCCAAGAGTTTACTTGTCATATAGGTCAGGAAAGTACGAGATCCTTCATTTTCCCTTCAGAAAAGAGGTCAAAAGTACCAAAGGGCAAAACAGCATGGTGGCAAGTTCATACTGTAAAGAGAAAGAACTTAATACTGAAAACTCTGAGGTAATAATAATTTGCAGAAGCCTACAGAAGCAATACCATAAAATGCAACTGATTGATCACGTTCATCACAGGTAACCAGTATTCAAATTTTATCTGTTTGCTCAAATTTTGATTGGTGGATTACTACTGACAAGACCCTTTTGAAACCATAAAATACAGATTAGAAGACAATACTTAATATTTCAACATACCTTCTCTGTGAGGCCAACTTTATCCTCAAGGTCTTGAAGCCTGAAAAAAAAGGTCAATGATCAAAGTACATCACATATATAAACTGTACCCTCAGCATTTAGCAGGTTTACCTTCCAATCTTGCCGATCACAGATTTACGCCACATTAAATAATACACTGAAGGATCTAATGTAGTTTCAGAGGGAACAAGAAAGGTATTAAAACTGGGACAAGCCATTTAAGCACAACTCTAAATCCTCCCCCCTTCTTGTTACACAATTCATTGTCCCTAGAAATTTGTTATAATCCATGTAATTTTCAAACTGTCTTTGTAACTAGACCCTAGCAAATAGAATCAGCTCCAAAATGGAAAGCAACTGCAGTGCGCATACATTACATATTTTCGAAAAATATTTAGGTGCAAGAACTTACAGTGGAAACAATGGCTTGGAATGAAGACAAGAATGAATCATTCAATGCCGAGTCGCTTTCCATTCAATAGGTCATGGATATTTCAAACATACTATTGCCCCATCCCTTTTACAAAAAAAATAATAAAGCAAGTATAAGATTTAAAAGTTTCTAAGGATCCAGGTAGGGAATTGAAGAAACATCACCCAGTTTCACCAACGATTGGTAAGGCTCTAGTTGAGCTTATAGTCTGAATTCTAAATCCAGAAGGAATGTTTATCTTATATCCAAGTGTTTATTTTTCAAGTATCCCAATCATCAGATTACAAGTCAAATGGGAGATGGCTTGAACAGCCGTATTGTAACAATTTTCCATCAGTGGGAAATTCATTTGTTGAGTAATTTCCATACTGAGCAACAAGTGATGCAAAGTGAAAGAGAAATGCTGATAATAGCTAGTGGATCCAGAGCAATCTAGAGAGAGCAAGAGTTTACATATCAATGACCTTCCATCAGAACTAGAAATAACATTAGAAGTCAAATTTATTGCAATTACTGTATAGAACAAAGGAAATATCTGTGAAAGGGCAGATCAGCTAAGTGGGAGTGGTAAAGATTTCCTTATCACATTTGGGGCCTGAAGAGCATCTAAAGATAAGATAATTACAGTAGGTTTAGAAATCCAAATGAAAGCAATAAAAAGCCTGGAACCACCACACAAGACAATTCAGTTGCTGGAAATCTGGAATGAAAATGCTGGAATTACTCAGCGGGTTGGATAGCAGGGAAAAGGATTCATTGAACAATACTCAAAGGATTTGAAGTACATTTATTATCTACGTATGCAGTACAACCACCCTGAGATTCATCTTCCCCACAGTCACGAAACAAAGAAAACCATGGAAACTATTCAAAGAGAAAAATCAGGTCTCCTCTTCTGTGCAAATGACAACTAGAAAAAACAATAATGAGTGAAAACACAGAATACATACATTTTTTAAAAAACCTAAGAGTCCTTATTCAGGAGGTGATATGACAGGTTGGCAAGGCTTTTATTAGAACTGGCCTGTTCTTAACGCTAAATGAAAAGGGTGGAAATCCAAATTAAATTCAAAGTGTGATCTGAGCCATAACATACCTATGTTACATGGGCCTCTTACACTATTCCAATGAAGCACAATGTGGGATGAAGAATTAAAGGGGCAGTAACTGAAGCTTGGGATAATCCTTGCATAACATAAGGGAGCTGGTGTGGTAAAACTACGGACTGGCGAGTCTCACGTCAGTTGTAGGGAAATTGCTGGAGAAAATGCCTAGGGATAGGACACATGAGCATTTGGAAACACATGACCCAATTAGGGAGAGCCAGCATGGTTTTGTGTGGTGCAGATTGTGCCTTACCAACTTGATTGAGATTTTTTGACAAGGTGACGAGAGATGATGATGGTAGGGCAGTGGATGCAGTCTACGTGAATTTTAGTAAGGTGTTTGACAAAGTCCCTTACTGGAGGCGAATCCAGAAGATTAAGATGTATGAGGTGTGCGGCAAATTGGCTGTTTGGATTCAGAACTGGCTTCTGCGTAGAAGACAGAGAACAGTGGTTGAAGAGTCTTAAATGAGTTAGAGGTCTGTAATTAGTGTGTTCCACAGGGATCTGCTATTTGTGATGTATATAAATGACCTGGATGAAAATGCAGATGCGTGGGTTAGTAAATTTGCAGATGATACCAAGACTGGTGGAGATGTGGATCGTGTAGAAGACTGGCAAGGAATATAGCACGATATACCGTAGATTCCGGACTACAGAGCGCACCTGATTAAAAGCCGCACGCTCTAATTTTAGAAAGAAAATCAATTTTGTTCTTGTACAGGCCGCACCAGACATTCAAGAGTGTCAGGGTAGTGGAGTACATGCAGTGAAAATTATGGCTGAGAAGGTGCTCAGGAAACTTAATGGTCTGAGGGTGGATAAATCTCCTGGACCTGATGGAATGCACCCGTGGGTTCTGAAGGAAGGAGCTGGAGGGATTGCAGAGGCATTAACAATGATCTTTCAAGAGTCGATAGATTCTGGCATTGTACCGGATAACTAGAAAATTGCAAATGTTACTCTGCTAAGAAAGGTGGGAGGAAGCAGAAAGGAAACTATAGACCTGTTAGCCTGACATCAGTGGCTGGGAAGTTGT
This sequence comes from Hypanus sabinus, assembly GCF_030144855.1. NCBI lineage: Eukaryota > Metazoa > Chordata > Chondrichthyes > Myliobatiformes > Dasyatidae > Hypanus > Hypanus sabinus. The sequence continues at coordinate 84,556,916 of NC_082721.1, forward strand.
TGGAATCAATTATTAGGGATGAGATTATGGAGTACCTGGAGGCACACGACAAGATAAGCCAAAGCCAGCATGGTTTCCTGAAAGGAAGATCCTGCCTGATAAACCTACTGCAATTCTTTGAGGTAATTACATGCAGGGTAGACAAAGGAGATGCAGTAGATGTGGTGTACTTGGATTTTCAGAAGGCATTTGACAAGGTGCCACACATGAGGCTGCTTAGCAAGATAAGAGTCCATGGAATTACAGGGAAGTTACTAGCATGGGTGGAGCATTGGCTGGTTGGCAGAAAACAGAGAGTGGGAATAAAGGGATCCTATTCTGGCTGGCTGCCAGTTACCAGTGGAGTTCCACAGAGGTCAGTGTTGGGACCATTACTTTTTACAATGTATGTCAATAATTTGGACTATGGTATTAAGGGATTTGAGGCTAAATTTGCCGATGATACAAAGATAGGTGGAGGAGCAGGTACTGTTGAGGAAACAGAGAGCCTGCAGAGAGGCTTAGATAGTTTAGGGGAATGGGCAAAGAAGTGGCAAATGAAATACAATGTTGTAAAGTGTATGGTCATGCACTTTGGTGGAAGAAATAAATGAACAGACTATTATTTAGATGAAGAGAGAATTCAAAATGCAGAGATGCAAAGAGACTTGGGAGTCCTTGTGCAAGATACACTAAAAGTTAACCTCCAGGTTGAGTCGGTTGTGAAGAAGTCGAATGCAATGTTGGCATTCGTTTCTAGAGTTATAGAATACAAGAGCTGGAATGTGATGTTGAGGCTCTATAAGGCACTCATGAGACCACATTTGGAGCATTGTGTGCAGTTTTGGGCACCTTATTTTAGAAAGGATATACTGACATTGGAGAGGGTTCAGAGAAGATTCATGAGAATGATTTCAGGAATGAGAGGGTTACCATATGAGGAACATCTGGCAGCTCTTGGGCTGTATTCCCTGGAGTTCAGGAGAACGAAGGGGGATCTCAAACATTCCAAATGTTAGAAGGCCTGAACAGATTAGATATGGTAAAGTTATTTCCAATGATAGGGGATCCTAGGACAAGAGGGCATGACTTCAGGATTGAAGGACGTCCTTTTAGAATTGAAATCCAGAGAAATTATTTAAGTCAAAGAGTGGTAGATCTGTGGAATTTATTGCTACAAGCGGCTGTGGAGACCACGTTATTAGCTGTACTTAAGGCAGAGATAGATAGGTTCTTGATTAGCCAAGACATCAAAGGGTATGGGGTGAAAGCAGGGGAGTGGGATGACTGGATGAGTTGGATCAGCCCATGATTGAATGGTGGTGCAGACTCAATGGGCCAAATGGCCTGCTTCTGCTCCTAAATCTTAGGTCTTATGGATGTAAGGAGGATGGAGGGATAAGGCTATGGTGTAGGTAGGAGGAACTAGTGTTTGGGTGTTTTTGATTTGCTTTTTAGCTGGTTCACCAAAACACTATGGTCTGAATACCCTGTTCCTGTGCTGTGCTGTACTATTCCATGTTCTATGTGAAGACACCACTCAACCTGCATTGGAGTTCTCCCAAATACAGATATGAATGTATAACCAAACTGGAGGTAATACTGGACTGCTGCTTCAACTGAAACAAGTGTTTGGAAACCCAGATTGTGGGAAGGATGGAAGCAAGAGGACAGAGGATGCATTTCCTGAGGATGTGAAAATGACCAGGAAGTACAATGAAATGCTTAAAGGTGAAAGATGGAGAAGGTGTGTCTGGTGAGATACAAGGTGAGAAACGCATTTACGGTAGCGTCACAGTTAGTATGTTATTACCAACCTTTTTGGTCAAGTTGCTCCCTCCACAACTGCTATATAGCCTGGTGAATATGTTGAACATTTAATGCCCATTTCCAGCACTTAAAAAAAACATTAAGAACTCCGAAATGTTTTGCCATGATACAAGGAGCGACATACCAATATATATGCTAGACAAAGTTAGCTGTCAGAAGTGTGCTCATCCCACACTGTTCTCAGCAGACAGCACTTACACAACAACAAAGCTCTCAGTCTGTGATTATGTGGGTTGTTCAGATTGGCAGTAGGACAATCTTTAGTTTGCACCCAGCATTCAGAAGTAGAAGTTTGAATCAGACAGATTGGTGCCAGTATTTAAATCTGGTTAAATTCATTGGCTATGTGATATTTTTCGGTGCTACATCATAGCTTAACACTTTAATGCATGAGCTGTGTTAAAGTGTCAAGTTATAAAGAAACAATAAAAAAGAACAAAATAAATTGGGACAGTTGAGAAAATATTTTACATCAGCTAGATACTCAATTTGTTCACAAGCAATGATATGTTTGAGCTGGTTTTAACTTGTGCACTGGATTTTCTGTCAAAACAGTGAGGCGTTTATTCAGTTTCATGCACAGCAGAAATATATCCTTTTGCTACAATTCTGTTTTTAGAAATAGACTCAGGGTGCAAACTTAGTGAAACTAAATCCTGTGTTGAAACCACAAAAAGCAAACAATGGCGAACAAGAGAGAACAAACTGACTGACTACCATGTATTGGAATGAAAAAATAAACTTCCAGGATGATGGAATGTGCTAGAAAATGGGACTGTCTATAGCTTTTACATAGGTCCAGTGGATTAACATGTTGGCTACACAATAATAATTCAGATTTTATTTTTGAAAGGGGAACAAAGATAGTCACAATTAAAATGTTATTAATTGAATCAACAATTAAAGTCAGTAATGCACCTAGATATTCTGTGGGATATGTGCACCAACTTTTGTTTCAGTTCTAGTTGGATCTCCTCCCTCAATACCCCCACCCCCATTAGCATTTTATTACTCTTGCTACCCATTTCCTCCCAGCTGTAACCCTCACACAGTCACTCTCTGGATTGAGGGACAGACTCAACTATCTGGTCTTTGCTTCTGCTCGCCCTGCCTCCTGCAGGAACTCCATTAATTCTTCCTGTTCTTCTATCTCCATTAAATTTGCAACACACAAAATGCTGGAGGAACTCAGCAGCCCAGGCAGCATCTATGAGTACAGTCGACATTTGGGGCTGAGACCCTTCGGCAAGAGTGGATTTCCAGCATCTGCAGATTTTCTCTCGCTTGTAATTCCATTAAATTTGCCATGATTCCACACAGGAACCTGCAATGTCCTTCTTTCTCCTGAACCATGGCTATTGTCATCATTTCCCACTTCTCACACCTGCCTTGTACAAAGCTGCAGTAGAGATCCTGTCTTCACTCCACTCCACCTAGTTCACATTCAACAGATCATCAATCGCCATTTCCACCCAAAAAAAGTCTTACTTGCCTTCCTAAATATTTTAAAGGGACCATGCCCTTTGAGAATCTGCTTTTCCATCCTCATCAACCACTGCCCTTCTTTTGGCAGTTTTCCACACACCCACCTTTTCTTCTGCTTTTTCCATCATGCAGGGACAATCCTTCCAAAAGCAGCAGCAACTCATTTAATCTTTGTACTGTTTTCAGTGTTTGAAATGTGGCTTCTTATTGAGAAGTCAAACACAGCATCTGCAGATTTCCTCGTGTTTGCACATATTGTGTGACTGCTTTGTGGAACATTCAGCCAGCAAGATACATCACAAGCTTTAGGACAGCAGCTCAGCTTCGGTCTCGGTACATTGCAACCTACCATACCAGGTTACTTATCGAATTCTAGATAATTAATTTTGTGTTTTTGAACTGCTTAGTTTATTTTCTCACCTATTAGCACCTGACCCACGAGGCACGTCCTACTTCACTGCATATTGCAATGTTTATGTTCTAGCTCTCAGTCAACAATCCACAGCTTTTATCACCAGTCCTAAAACACAACTGACTTGCTGGGTTCTCCCAGCACTTTGTGCAGGTTGCTCCTGTGTTTATAATTTTTATATGCTCCTTTCTTCAGATTCTCTCTGACTGCCCCCTTTTAATTCACTGACTGGGTGACTGTTTATATTTAACCCCATGGCAACTTGAGACGTGGTAAAGAATGGGTTAAATTAGTTCCCCTTTATATGCTAATATGAGCAGTATAAAATGGAAGTTTTAAGGCAAAATGGTGTGAGTATATTTTGAGAAAGTAATGAGGGAACTAGTCCACAGCCTTGTTTTGAGAACAGTGCAAGTACCAGTCTCGAGCCTTGAGTGCAGATAACGGCGAAAAACGTGTTTGTCTGGATGACTACTGGGGTAAATGTTAGAGATCTTGAAGAGTATAAGAATAGGCAATTTCTTTAAGCAAGTAGGAATCTTCTGAGGCTGGGAGGTATGAATTGGATAAGAGACAAGGAGAGTAAGAGATAGTGCATGAGAAAAAGAGCTGTCGGGCATCTGTGGACCCCTATATTGTGTGGAGTGGCTTAGTGATTGGCTGATGTGTTATTTTGTCTCCCTTACTACTTTACTAACCACCTTCTTTGAACTGGAACATCAACTCAATGTCTCTTTCCACTGATGCCTAACGTGCAATGATAACTAGAGCTTTCCTTTTACTTTGTATTTCCAGCATCTGCAGATTTTACATTACATTTTCAAAGCACCCTCGTTGTTTGGCATGTCAATTTACTTAATTAATTTTGGGGAACACTTCCTAATGCTCCATGTTGAGTTCACTACCAATACTTCATATATTGCTCCAGAATGACGCACCTAATTCAAAATCTACGTCAATCACTTTTAAAAGACAATGATTTTGTAGCATCCACATCAATTTTAACAGTCACTTGCCCAAATTCAATAAAAATTTAAAATATTTAAATTCAGAGGTTTTGCTTGCATTATAGTAGGAGAAAAAGAGAAACTTAAATACATTCACTGCCCAAATTATTTTTCACCTGCTTACCAAACTTTCCACTGAAGAGTCTAACAGAGTCAAATGAATACCTCTCTAATAGAATCAGAATACTACTTCATCCTAATTTGTAACCTATCATTCCTCTGCTTACTACTGGTCCATCAAAAGCTTGTGTTTTAAATTCCCCCACTGTGTGTCCAGGTCACTCCATGCACTCAGCATTGTAAAGTAATTCAACATTGGCCGTGGTCACATTCCGATACCACCACTAGCAGCTAACATCACCTACAAATCTTTCAAATTCCCCGCCTAATCCTCTCCAGACTCATAGACAGCTTTTGTCACACTGTTATGTGTTTATTTAGCAATGTAGCCCTCTGAGTAGTGCCACCACAGCAATCCCCAACCATCCCAATTTAACTCTAACCTAAGCACGGGACAATTTATAATGACCGGTACGTTCCTGGACGGTGGGAAGAAACTGGAACACTCAGGGAAAACCCATTCATTCCAAAGAGAGTACCTACAGACACTCCTTCTGGGGGACATGAGGATTAAACTCTGACACCCCAAGCTGTAAAAGCATCATGTTAATCACCATGGTGCCCAAATTGTTACAGTCATGAATAGACTTCTCATACACTATAACAACTCCTGATCTCCCCATTTACCTCATCATGGTGTTTGCACTTTATTCTGTATTTTGCATTCTGACTTTTTTTTTAATGCACTTATGTATGGCGAGAGCTGACTGGATAGCACTCAAACGGAAGGTTACAGAAGAAACTGGACAAACTGGGGCTCCCTCCCCCGAGCAAAGGAGGTCGAACTGTAACCTTACAGTGGTTTATAAAATTATGAGAGACATTGATATAATAGTTGGTCTCATACCCTCGGAGTGTGTCTAAAACTCGAGGGGATAGGTCTGAGGTGAGACAGCAAAGGTTCAAAGGTGATCTGAGGGACTGGTGCAATGTGGGAATCTTTCCCACATGGAACAGAGCCACCCGAGGAATGGTAGCAGTAAGTAAAATGACAACGTTTGGACAGGTACACGAATAAGGTTTGGAGGTACGGGGGCAGGTGAGGGGTGGGAACAGGCAAGTGGGATTAATGTAGATAGGGATTGTGGTCAACACGAAAAGTGGAGGTGAAGGGCATATTCCCATGCTTCTTCTACTATGCATCTGTCAATTTGCAACTTTTGACATCTTTTACGCTAGAAAAACAGAATTAATTTGCAGTTTCCTGCAGCATGGATCTTTGCAAGAGCTTTCTAATCAACTGTCATTAAGAATGCAAGGTGGGTAAGCACATTGCACCAAAATGTACAACTGACAGAAGAAACTATTCACAAACGTTCACAAATAAGTCAAGGGATCAGATCCTTTTTTGAAGAGGCAAAATTAATAGGAGGCTGAACTACATACATGTAAGGCAGAGAGCAGCATACGCCACTTGTTTACCTCAAAATCATTGCATTTCCTTCCACAAAATGCACCAGTACTCAGCACTTCTAATAGCACCTTGCACCATGCAAGGACATGCTGAAAATTATTCACAGCCAGTAAAGGTAGCTCTAAAGTGTGGTCACAGTTGTCATGTTGGAAAGTAAATGTGGTACCGTTCATATATCTATACACCATCTTCCTTTTAACATTAACTGGTGAAAATGGGCCTCGGGGGCATTTCTTACAAAGTAAAGCCAAGTTTCTTTTACATACTGTATACCCAAAGCAAGCAGATGGAACATCATCTTAAACATTTCATTCAATAGGAAACTCAATGTCACTGCAACAAATAATCTGCTGGAGAAACTGAGGTACAGTAAAGGAAGTTGACATGTCGGGTCAAAACCTTGCATCAGCACAGATGCCACAACCTGCTCAGATCCCCCGCATTCAGTATCTACACTCCCGTGTCCTTAATGTCACGGATCTGCACAGGAACTAGTCCGCATTTCTGCCTTGTCTCCACAATGGGACTTGAACTTATTTGAGTCATTCGTGTGACCCATATACGTATGGCTACCGGTGCAAAACCAAAATCCGCCCTGGATATTTCAATCATTCACTTTCTTGAGTGAGGAACCAACAGCCCGTGCCTGGGTGGCTCTCCCTCGGACTTTTAATTCAAAAGGCCCCCAACCCAGAAACAAAATTCACCCTGCACCCCTGAGGAAGTACAACACTCTCAAGGGCGCAGTCCTTCAGTTTAAACCTCTCTCTCTGCACCTTGGGGCAAGAAGCCACACAGCGCCAGTAAGGGGGGGGGGGGAAGAAAGGCCGGTTCCACTTGGCAATCTGTGTATCAATTGGGAAAATCTGCGCGGCAATTGCGAGCTCAGCCCCTTATTAATCCTTTGGCGACAATGAAATGGCGTTGCGGTGGAAGGGCCGGGGAACTCAACGACCCTTCCTTGTCTAACCCCCGCCCCCCTCCCGGATTTGGCGCCAAAACGCTTGAGAGCGAGAGGGCTGGTAAATCAAATGTCTAATCAGTTATTAGTAACACAAACACGCCATAAATGGAAGGCAGGGGTGTCGATAGGCATTGGAGGGAAGGGGGAGAAGAGCCGAACCCTTAGATCGGCAGCCGCGGCAACGGGCACGGGTAAAACAAAAACCGGCGGGAGGCCTCAGGCCCCGGGGACTCCATCAGCTAGAACTCACCGCTTCTTGACGTCGTCGGGCAGGGGGCAAGAAGAGGATTTCCGGGTCCTGCCGGGCATGGTGGCGGTGTCCGCAGGGGAGCGGTGCGGGGAGAAACGGCCGACACCCGCCGCTGGGCACAAACCGACCGACAGGCGGGCGGGCAGGCGGGCAGGCGCGAGCGCGGGGGTTTGGCGCGCGAGCCCGGCCCCGGGAACAGGGCGGCGGCACGGAGGGGTGCGATAACCGACCGCCCCTGAACTCTACCTATCCCCATCGACAACCAGGGCGCCGTTTCTTACCACATCCCCTGATAATGCATACTACAAAAGGAACACAAAAGATCATCTTAGTTTCTATCAAAATTGCAACCGATTACAAATGTATTTCTTTTGTGCTCCCCTCAGTTCCGACTTATTCCGTTCCAGTCTATTACTCGACAGACCCGCAAATTAACGAAGGGGGAGAGAAGATTTACACTAATTGACAGTGTTCGCTAATCTATTCGTTTTATCATTGGGCATATAATTAGGTATTTTATAAAATTCATAGTAATTTTTAAGTTTTTGGGAAAACCACAAGGGTTATAGCATAATATTTGACGGTTGGTGTTGTTGTTTAAGAGTTCCCCTTTAATGAAATGGATTCACTCACACAAAAGATGAATGGGACAGAAGAGGGAACGATCATGATGTGGTGTAGAGGGGTTCCTAATATTTATATTTGTGTTAACTGGGCTAAAATCTTCCGGACCATGTAGTCTTCTATATCATTAAAATTAAACCGTTCAAATGTTGTTCTTGTTTGAACCAGCCTGCGTTATTCCGCTTTATATGTTAATTTCTATGTTGTACTTCAGCAACTCTCCCTCCATGGCATTTGAACAAATCCACAAGTTGGGATCCACCCTGGTCTTCCAATGACGTCAGACGGGGGAAAACCGAAAATCCCTCTTTGTCGTTGCAGCAAAGTGTCACAATGGGCACATGCTCCTTAAGCTTACAAAAATAATTCATTTCATTGCAACAGTTTTGTTTTGTTTTGCATCCTTCCTCCTTGTGCATAATGGATCGTTCATTCTTACAACACTGAATATCGCTGCCGCACAGGAAAACAAACAGGAGTGCTCTAAAGAAGTTGACTGTGGTTCTGCTCTGCAAGGTTTGTTACAATGTGAAATACACCTGCAGGAAAATCCGTAGAAACAGAGTGCGTGCTGTTAAAGTGAGCTCGTTAAATAATTAAAAAAATGTATACAGGAAGTGGTGCTTCTTTTTAAAGTAAGAAGTATCAGGAAAATGTCAGACAGGGTCACTGGATAGACGTAGTTATAATCCAATTATTGCGGAACGGAAACTTGCTCATGGGTGGTTTCTCTTTGTGTGGGGTCTAGTGACGGTAAAAGCTATACTCCGCGGCGGGGGTGCCTGGGTGCCTGGCACCGAGCTCCCAAAACAGACCCGAGTGTGAACACAAACATGAGAGAATCTGCAGATGCTGGAAAATTGAGAAACACGCACAAAATGTTGGAGGGACTCAGCAGGCCAGGCAGCATCTATGGAAAAGAATAAACAGTCGACGTTTTGGGCTGAGACCCTTCATCAGGGCCGAAAAGTCGACTGTTTATACCTTTCCATAGATGCCGCATGACCTGCTGAGTTCCTCCAGAATTTTGCATGTGCTGCTACTCGAGTGTGAATTCTGTTGCAGAAAAAAACCTGGTGGGCAGAAGAAATAATTCAAGAATGGGCTAGAAAAATCACAACATCTTCTGATCCCCTGACAATACCTGGCCCACGACGGCACTGAGAACATCGAGTCACGTAAACAGCAGGAGTGCAAGCCCTCATGAACAGTCAGTTTGACTGTCCCGTCCGCCCTCTCCTGGCCAATCCGTCGAAGATCCTGAGGTTCCTCCTTCGGCTTCATTAGTCACCCCAGAACTGGAGTGGAAGAAAATCATCCTGCATACTTCTAAGAAGAATGTAGTTATTATTTCCCAATAAAACTCATTTCTTGCACGACGATAATACACTAGCTGGATTCCTGCAATTAAGATATTGCGGGAAACATTGAGACGTGTCAAAAATTGTAACCACACTTTAAAATTTGAAAACCAGCAGGTAATTGACCATGAGCAGCACAACCATTGTCCATTCTGACCGTGTAGAAACTTTAGCAGGAAATGTAGTCAATTGTTTTCCCTTGATGAAATCTCTGTTATGCTTTGTTGAACAATATTCCATCTAACTACACGCTTTATAATTATTGAAGAGAGATTTTCAAGGATGTTGTGGAATAATAGCAGAATGGTTATTTACAGACCTGGACCAATGGAGTGGTGACATGCATTCAGATTCCCAGTAGGAACATTCTCCTGACTCCCACAGGGCAGAAGATATAAAAGCCTAAAACCGTGTACCACCAGGCTCAAGGACTGATTTTAGCCCATTGATATGAGATTATTAAATGGTCTAAAATCTGGAAATGGACTCTTAAAAATGTTATTTATTGAGATAACAGTGCCAAACAGGCTATTCCGGTCCTTCGAGGCACACCGCCCCACAACCCCCCAATATGATCTGAGACTAATTACAGGACAATTTACAATGACCTACCAATTGATACATCTTTGGACCATGGGAGGAAGTGGAAGCACCTGGCAGAACCCATGCAGTCACGGGGAGAATGTACAAACACCTTGCAGGCAACAGCAGGAGTTGAACCCAGGCCAATTGTACTGTATAGTGTTGTGCTAACCACAATGCTACCGGTTAAGCTCAGAATCCACCTCATTATGATCTTGCATTGTATTGTTTATCTGCACTGCACTTTGTGTACCTGTTAATCTTTTTTATTATATTCTGTTGCTGCTTTATCTTATACTACCTCAATGCACAGTGTAATGATTTGATCTGTATGAACAGCATACTGATTTTCACTGAACCTTGGTACATGTGACAATAGCAAAGCAATTCCAGGTTTTGTTATTTGCACAAGTACCTGTATTCATTGCACCATCAGATCAGCAGCACTCAGAAGGAAAAACGATTAAAAATGAATTATACACAATTGCACATTAAAATATTTTAAACAATGTTAATTTTAGTGCAAAGTGACCAAAGAGGTCATAGCAGTGATAGGTGTTGTTCAGGTTGGTTCAAGAACTGAATGCCGGAAGGGAATTAACTGTTCCCAATGAAGCATTTGGATGAATAAAATAACAATTCAAAATGAGAATGATGGTTATCACCGGCCACGGCTGGGAGAATTCTATTTCTGGGAAAGAATTGACAATCACTCATTGTTACCTGTAACTCTCCAAGACCCAGCCACAGTAAGCCTTACCACAGATAAGCCTTTAATATGCGGATGAGCTATAACCCTGAGGAAGCATCAGTACCACACACATATTTGCTGTGAAATTCTGTGAGCCTTGATTCATCTCCATTGCTTGAAACTTGACTCATTTATTTTTTAAGAAAAACAACATTGGTGCCTTTTAGTCCAGTGATCTGGGTTGCTCTTGACTTTGGGTGCTGTCTGCGTGGAGTTTACAGGTTCCTTGTCTGGTTCTCATACATTCTCTGGTTTCATTTTTTCATTGAGAATGGTCCGTCCAGTTTCGAACCTCACCGCCCAGCAATCCCCAATTTAATCCTAGTCTAATCACAGGACAATTTACAATGACCAATTAACTTACCAATCACTACGTCTTTGGTCTGTGGGAGGAAACCGGAGCACCCGGAGGAAATATGTGTTCACAAGGAGAATGTACAAACTCCTTCCAGACAGCAGTGGGAATTGAACCTAGGTCACCTGTAATGTAAAGCATTGTGCTAACCACTACACTACCTGCCGCCTCACATATCCCAAAGATATGGCTAATATGAGAGGACATAATTTGAAAGTAATTGAAGGAAAGCATAGAGGACTGACAGAGGTGTCTGTTTCCCCCCCCCCCCCCCCATAGCATACAGGGTGTGTGGAACATGCTACCAAAGGTGCTGGTAGATGCAGATACATTAGGGACATTTAAAAGATTCTTAGATAGGCACATGGATGAAAGAAGAATGGAGGGTTATGCTGGAAGGAAGCATTAGATTGGTCTTTGCATAGGTTAGAAGGTTGGTACAACAATCATGGGTAGTACTATACTGCACTGTTCTATGTGCTGTAAGCTAATTGTCTATAGTATAGGCAGGTGAAAGAATTAGGGCTAATAGACATGAGTGAGGAAGTGTTCATGAGTTTATTATCCATTCAGAGATCTGATGGCGGAGGGGAAGCTGTTATTGAAACATTGAGTGCACATCTTCAGGCTTTTGTACCTCCTTTATGGTAATAATGGGAAGAAGGTATTGCAGGGGCCAAATGGTTACCTTGAAAGTTGATTTCCTGAAATCTGCAACCCATATTCTAACACCCACCAACTCCATTCAAGTCTCAGTTGAGTTTATTGTGATGTGCACAAGTATGGTGAGGTACAGGCACAGCTGAGGAACTTACACAGCCCACTGCTGACACACAACTGTATGCTTGATCCAGCTCAGCCAACAACAGTATACAATCAGCAAACTTGTATATGGTGTTGGGGTTGTACTTAGCCACACAAGCATAAATGTAAAGCAAGTAGAGGAGGGGGCCAAGTACCATCACCATCTAGTATGGGAATTGTAGGGTATCTGGCCACAAGAATCTACAAAGGATTTAGAGAACGACAATTAGTGTCTCTCTTCCAACTATCTGGGATATTTATTGTCAATGATCCCTCTCATCTGTAACACAGTCACTTTGAATTCATTCCATCAGGCAAAGAGGTACCATAGCATTAGAACAAGGATTGTTAGGATGAGGAACAGTTTCTTCCTCCAGGCTGAATCCTGAGCTCCTTGCCACCACCATATGGAAAGTACCAGTGGTATTATACTGTTCACTTTTTAAACCTGTGTTGTAAATACACCTTGTGCTAAATGTCAATCTTATGGTATACATTTTATTATAGGTTAATTTATATATAGGTTACTTTGTGTTGTGTGTGAATCATGCTTAGTCTTGTGCACCTTGGTCCAGAGGAACATTGTTTTATTAGATTATCTACATGTATATGGTTGAATGACAACAAATGTGAACTTGACCTTACTCGCAGCAGCACATAGGTTCAGACAACAAACAGAATATAGAACACCAATCTTTCCAGCATTCTCTTACCTCATGGGTTCAGATTATTTTTCCAGTCCCTTTTCATCCCTTGCAGGGACTGCAAGGGTAAAAAGACCCTGATGAGAGTTGTATACAGACCCCCCCCCCCAAAAAAAAAACAGCAGTAAGGACATGCCCTATAAATTACAATGGGAGATAGAAAATGCATGCCAAAAGGGCAATGTTACAATAGTCATGGGGACTTCAATATGCAGGTAGATTGGGGAAAAAAAAATCAGGTTGCTGCTGCATTACAGGGTAGAGAATTTCTAGAGCCCCTATGAGATGGTTTTATAGAGCAGTTCATGGTTGAGCCCACTAGGGAATCAGCTATCCTAGATTGGGCATTGTGCAATTAACCAGAATTGATTATAGAGAGCTGAAGGTAAAAGAACCCTTCAGGGAAAAGTGATTATAATATGATCGAATTCATCCTCAAATTTGATAAGTTAAAGTCAGATGTATCAGTATTACAGTGGAGTAAAGAGAATTAGGGGAATGAGAGGAGTTGGCTAGAATTGATTGCAAAAGAACACTGGCAGGGATGATGGCAGAGCAGCAATGGCTGGAATTTCAGGAAGCAATTTGGAAGGCATAGGAGAGGAGGTAATACCCAAAAGGAAAGATGACACAACCATGGCTAACAAGAGAAGTCAAAACCAACATAAAAGCCAAAGAGAAGGCATATAATAGAACAAAAATAGTGGGGACTTAGAGGATTGGGAAGCTTTTAAAAACCAACAGAAGGCAACTGGAAAAAAGTCATCAAGGTAAAGATGGAATACAGAAGTAAGCTAGTCAATAATATTAAAGAGGATATCAAAAGTTTCTTCAGATACTTAAAGAGAAGCGAGAGTGGATATCAGACTGCTGGAAAACAATGCTGGATAGGTACTAATGGGGGACAATGAAATAGCAGATGAATTAAATGAGCATTTTGCACCAGTCTTCACTATGGAAGGCACTAGAAGTATGGTGGAAGTTCCAAGTGTCAGGGGGTATGAAGTGTGTGAAGTTACCATTACTAGAGAGAAAGTTCTTAGGAAACTGAAAAGTCTGATGGTAGATAAGTCACCTGGACCAGATGGTGTACACCCCATAGGCTGATGAGATTGTGGAAGCAATAGTAATGATTTTTCAAGAATCACTAGATTCTGGAAGACTGGAAAATTGCAAATGTCACTCCACTCTTTAAGAAGGGAGAGAGGCTGTTGGAAACTATAGGCCTGTTAGTCTAGTTAGGTTGGGAAGATGTTGGGGTCGATAATTAAGGATGAGGTCTCAGAGTAATTGTAAGCATATGATAAAATAGGCCATAGTCAGTATAATTCCCTCAAGGGAAAATCTTGCCTGGCAAATTTGTTGGAATTCTTCAAAGTAACAAGCAGGACAAAGGAGAATCGTTTGATGTTGTGTTCTTGGATTTTCAGAAGGATTTTGACAAGGTGCCACACATGAAGCTGCTTTAACAAGCTATGAACCCATGGTGTTACAGGAAAGATTCTTGCATGGATAAAACTGTCGTTTGGCAGGAGACAGAGTGGGAATAAAGGAAGCCTTTTCTGAACTGGGAGTCTGTGTTGGGATCAATTTTTATGTTATATGTCAATGATGGAATGATGGCTTTGTTGCAAAAAAGTAACAAAGCCACCTATGAAGATAGGTGGAAGAGCAGTTAGTTTTGAGGATATAGAGAAGCTACAGGACTTAGATTAGGAGAAATGGCAAATGGAATAGTGTTGGGAAGTGTACAGTTGTGCACTTTGGTAGAAGAAATGAAAGAGTTGACTGTTTTCTAAATGGAGATAAAATATAAAAAAAGTGAGATGCAAAGCGACTTGGGAGTCCTTGTGCAGGATTTGCTAAAGGTTAATTTGCCAGTTTTAGTCTGTGATGAGGAAGGTAAGTGCAATGTTGGCATACATTTCAAGAGGACCAGAGTATAAAAGCAAGGATGCAATGTTGAAACTTTATAAAGCACTGGTAAAGCCAAACTTGGGAGTGTTGTGAGCATGTTTGGGCCCCTTATCTTAGAAGGGATGTGCTGAAACTGGAGAGGGTTCAAATGAGGTTCATGAAAATGATTCCAGGATTGAATGGCTTGTCATATGAAGAGTGTCTGATGGCTCTGGGCCTGCATTCACTAGAGTTCACAAAATGAGGGGCAACTTCATTGAAATCTAATGAATAGTGAAAGGCCTTGAGAGAGTGATGTGGAGAGGATGTTTCCTGTTGAGGGTATCTAAGACCAGAGGATAGAGTCTCAGAACAGAGGGGTGTCCATTTAGAATGGAGATGAGGAATTTTTTTAGCTCTAAAGTGATGAATCTGTGGAATTGTGTCACAGGCAGCAGTGGAGGCCAAGACTTTATGTATATTTAAGGCAGAGTTTGATAGATTCTTGATTGGTCAGGGCATGAAGGGATACAGGGAGAAGACAAGAGGGCGGGGCTGTGAGGAAAATTGGATCAGCCATGATGAAATGTCAGAGAAGACTTGAAGGACTAAATGGCCTAATCCTGCTCCTATATTTTATGGTCATTTCTGTAATATCTCTGAGCTCCCAAACCTTACAAAAGCTGGAGCTCCTTCCATTTCTTGTGTTTTGCTCATCCCAAGTTTCATCAGTGGCCCTTGTTGGAAACAACTTCAGCTGTGAGATGATGAGACTCTGGAATACCCACCCTTAATCTGTCACTTCACCCAAGATTTTCTTCCAAACTCATCTGTAGTTTTCCTAACCTAGTTGTATTGTAGAAGCACTTTCAACACAAAGTTCAAGAAGGCAACCCACAACCGCTTTAAATCAAAGTAAGGTCTGGGTAATGAACAAGGACTTTGTCAGTGATTCACAGACAAGTTTAAAACAAAAATGAACTCTAAGCTTACGAAGGGTCTCGGCCTGAAACATCAACAGTTCTTCTCCTTATAGATGCTGCCTGGCCTGCTGTGTTCCACCAGCATTTTGTGTGTGTTGCTTGAACTCTCAGCTTTTGGTCATTTGCATGATGTATCCTTTTGTGTCTGAACATCGTTTTTTATTTTATCATATTGGACCATTTATATAAATTCTTAACCAATATATATTCATAGAAACACATAATCATAGAAAACCTATAGCACAAACAGGCCCTTCGGCCCATGAAATTATGCCAAACATGTCCTTATCTTAGAAATTACCTAGGGTCACCTATAGATCTCTGTTTTTCTAAGCTCCATGTACCTGTCCAGGAGTCTCTTGAAAGACCTTTTCGTATCCGCCTCCACCACCATCGCTAACAGTCCATTCCATACACTTACCACTCTGTGTAAAAAAAACTTATCCCTGACATTTCTTCTGTACCTCCTTTCAAGCACCTTAAAACTGTGCCCTTTCATGATAGCCATTTCTTGGGAAGAAGCCTCTGACTATCCACACGATCAGTGCCTCTCAACTATATTCATATCAACTTATGAAATGAAACAAAAAGTAGTATAAATCTATTTTGCAAAACTTAAGTGCAGGGCAGCACAGTAGCATAGTGATTAGCACAATGTTTTATAGTATGGGTAGCACAGGTTCAGTTCCCACTGCTGCCGATAAGGAGTTTGTACGTTCTCCCCGACTGCGTGAGCTCCCCTCCCGAGCATTCTGGTTTCCTCCCACAATCCAAAGATGTACCGGTTGGTAGGTTAATTGGTCATTGTGAATTCTCTTGTGATTAGGCTAGAATTAAATTGGGGGATTGCTGGGATGAGTGGCTGAAAAGGCCTGTTCCATGCTGTAACTCAGTAAAAAAATAAATAACGTAGCTAAGTAGTAAATAGCTAAGTAGAGTTGGTTTGATTTATATTTAAAAACACAAAATGCTGGCAGAACTCAGCAGGCCAGACAGCATCTATGGGAGGAGGTAGTGACGATGTTTCGGGCCGAAACCCTTCATCAGGAGGGTTGATGAAGGGTTTTGGCCCTAAACGTCGTCACTACCTCCTCCCATTGATGCTGTCTGGCCTGCTGAATTCTGCCAGCATTTTGTGTTTTTATTTATTTCCAGCATCTGCAGATTCACTTGTGCTGCCTTTGATTTATATTTGATGTTTTTAAAATCAGGGCACAAGATGGCAGTGTTCTCCATCGATTTAGTGCTTCAGTTACGTTCACACTCAGTTCTGGGCTTAGGAATTATCCCATCTATACGAGAACCAGTAGCAAATAAAAACTGTATCAACGTCATAGCATTAAAGGAAATCATACTTGGCAAAGAGGTAAGTCTTTACAACTGTGAGATGTGACCTAGGCTTTAAAAAATCCTAATTAACAGCAGCATGGAAAAGAACAACAGTAATATGTATAGACATTCAAACAGTAGCCATACAATAGGAATCAACAACTAATTGTAGCATGTAAAAATGGCAATTATGGTAGGTTTTAATGTTCATGTGGATTGGGTTAATCAAATTCAAAAGAGTAGCTACAAGGTCAAATTCATAGAGTGCATTCATAGACCTACACATTAACCAGGGAACAGCCTATATAAACGGGTAATTTGCATCAAGAGTGGAAGATACTACAAATAACAGATTTATATTGAGTAATGCAAGGGTGGAGTTCAATACTGTACCACCATAACCACTGGAGAATTGGTACAAAACAAAACTAAGATATACATTGATAAGTCCCTGAACAACATAGCTTGATTCTTAGAATGAGAATTATTAACATTGACTTATGCAGTATGATGTGAAATTACAACCACAAGGAAATCTGCAGATGCTAGAAATCCGAAGCAGCACGCACACAAGAAGGGTCACAGACCAAAACATCGAGTGTTCACTCTTTTCCATAGCTGCCTGGCCTGCTGAGATCCTCCAGCATTTTGTCATGTGAAACTAGTTGTTCTGCAGAATAGAAAGCAACTAATTTTCAGGAGACTAAGGCGGCTGTATTAGTTATTAGTCTTCTGAAAGCCCTTATATTCTGAAGTGGTACTAGCGTTTCAGAAAACTGCAGTCCCAGAGAGTGAACAGCTGTTTTTGTGCCAGCCTGACAGATCATGCCATGTACAAGTACAAAGAGTAAAAAAAAATATTCTAAGTACACTGTAGGTAAACAATGAAGTGCAAGGGTTGTGATGAGGTAGACTGGGAAATCCAGAGCTCCTTGTTAGTGTATGGAAGCACTATTCAAGGGTCTGGGAAAGGTGGTATGAGAAACCATCTTTGAACAAGTCCAAAAATCAGGTATTAATAAGCAAGCACAAGGAAATCTGCAGATGCTGGAAATCCAAGCAACACACTCAAAATGCTGGTGGAACACAGCAGGCCAGGCAGCATCTATAGGAAGAAGCACTGTCGATGTTTCGGGCCGAGACCCTTCATCAGGACTAACTGAAAGATAGTAAGATATTAGGGGGGAATGTGAAATGATAGGAGAAGACCGGAGAGGGTGGGGTGAAGCTAAGAGCTGGGAAGGTGATTGGCGAAAGTGATACAGAGCTGGAGAAGGGAAAGGATCATGGGACGGGAGGCCTCGGGAGAAAGAAAGGGGGAGGGGGGAGCACTAGAGGGAGATGGAGAACAGGCAGAGAGAGAGGAAAAAAGGGGAGGGGGGAAATCTAAATATATCAGGGATGGGGTAAGAAGGGGAGGAGGGGCATTAACAGAAGTCAATGTTCATGCCATCAAGTTGGAGGCTACCCAGACAGTATATAAGGTGTTGTTCCTCCAACCCGAGTGTGGCTTCATCTTGACAGTAGAGGAAGCCATGGATAGACATATCAGAATGGGAATGGGATGTGGAATTAAAATGTGTGGCCATTTTAATGTGTGTCCAGACCTAACCAGTTTCCCTCTACCACCACTCTCCTCCGTCTTCTTTTCCTTTCCCTTCTCCAGCTCTGTATCCCTTTTGCCAATCACCTTTACCCCACCCCCTCTGGTCTTCTCCTATCATTTTGTATTTCCCCCTCCCCCTCCTACTTTCAAATCTATTATCTTCTTTCCTTTCAGTTAGTCCCGATGAAGGGTCTCGGCCTGACACGTTGACAGCTCTTCTTCCTATAGATGCTGCCTGGCCTGCTGTGTTCCACCAGCATTTTGTGTGTGTTGCAGGTATTAATAAGCAGGAGTTTAGGAAATCATAATTAGTTTTGCTAACTAACAAAATAATCACAAAACTATCCACACTAGAACTCTCCATGCAGCCAGCATCATGATTCTAACTAACTTTATCTATTATTGTCATTTTATTTTGGCAACTCACACAGGAAGCAGTGCATCCAGCTAAGGTAAATACACAAGGAAGGATGCAAAAAGCCTCACTGTGATTGCAGGGATGAGGACTTTCAACTTGATTGCTGAAGCTAGGGATTTTGTGCAGCAGTAAAGACTTGAGAGGAAATGTGTAGGTGGTGTTCAAAGGCATAATAGTTTTTGGTATTGTAAATAGAAAGACTAGGAGACATAACTAAACGATGGGGCAAAGAATCAGGAGGAATGTGTTATTTTTTAATGATCCAGAACTTACGGTCTGAAATCAGAGCTTTCAGAAGGAAATACAGAAAGGAAAATAAGTCAGCCTCCTTTACTGTAGTTTAGATTCCATATACAAGTTTTTCATTGCATTTAATGTTATCCAGTACTGCAAAAACAGCCACAATGTCAACACATTCAAAAGTCAGCATCGCCAACATATACTGCTGCAGAATCTTCAGACACATTCATACTAAACACATTAAAAACTATTTATAAAATGGTTATGTGTCTGCATAAGGTGGTTTTGGCAAATTATGTACCAACAATACCTCAGGTTTTAGAGGCTTCAATGAGTGAAACTCTTGAATTTTTGCAAGTCTTGGAACTTTGATTTCATATATGTGTAACCTGCAGCCTTTTCCCCATCCTGAATCTTTCTTATTGCAACTCCAGACAGAAAGTCAACAGCAACAGGGTTACCAGAGAAGGTTGAACATCAAAATATTTTAATCTCTATCAGATCTCCCACTTTAGTGGTAACTCCATGCAGCAATCAAAACATAGTTACTAGTTACTTGGTAAATTAGAATATCCAATGTTTAAACTTTTCGCTGTGCTCTCCTGGATTGACACTCTACAGAATATAGGCACTTCCAAATCAATAGGGGAAGAGAAGAGGAAGACTGCAAAGCACCAGTCCATCATACTTGCTTGTTGCTTAACGGCAAAGGCAAAATAGGAGAACTTTTGATTTATAAAATATGACCAATAAAGATAATTAGCACTCCAAGGATGGAAAAGGTAGCTAAGGAGTTAATAAAGAACAAGCAAAACAGAATTAATAACAACCATTTTAGGTACAGTGTCTGCTAAAAGGTTGTTTAAGGGTTACACAAAGCTTGGCTCCAATTGGGTACTTGACTGCTTATTCAGTCAGTCACAGTGTACAGGTATTGTGCCCACTCATTATTCAGTTGCCAGGTGCTGACTTCCTGAAGACACTTAATTAAAACAATAAGAGCAAAATCAAACATTTGGTCTTCAGACTGGCCAGGAAAAGGACACAAACAGTCTTAAAGTTGCCTTCAGTGTAAGAACTAAGTTGAAATTCATAACAATAACACGTTATAGTGCAAGGCACTTCAAATTGTAATAAGGTCGCTGTTCCATGTTTTAAGGTTCATAGCATTCGAATACTTACTTAGTTTGAAATGGTCAAATGACAGGATTTTTGGATCAACTGGACCAATGTAATAAGATATACAGCAGTTATTTTATGTATGATAGCATTTGAAATGAAGGTGTGAGATTGAGGAATGTGTGAGAGCCATCATGCCTTCGATGTCCGTCTTCACTATTAAACCTAAGAGACTATTCTAAGTAGTCATGAAGTCACCTTGCTAATAGAATTCATTAAATAGATTGTCTGAAATGTTGAAGAGGAAGGAAGTATCTCCCAGTCAATCAGCTTCCGATACTGTCTGAGCTATGAAAAAGATTGTACCAGCTGACTGCTTGGTAAATTTTGGCACCAATTTTAACACAATTTAATACCTAAATACTGCAGCGAAGGGAAAAAAATGGATGTGTGGTTTTAAAATTTCACATGAAAGAAACCAGGTGAAAAAAAGTCTTCAGACAGACACTTCACAGTTGTAAAAATAATTAAAAAATTACACAAATATATATTTATCTTTGCAGGATACCCATCACCACTTCTTTTTATGTTCGTCCATCGAGACTCCACCAGGCCCCAATGCTACAACCAAGAGAAGGCCTCCAATTACAGACATGGTTTGGAAAAAGTCATACTTTAGAAAGTCATGCAGGGGTCTGTAAACAGGAACTTGCCAGAATGGATTCTGAATCACATTCAACACAAAGAGCCAAATGACCAGTGTAAGCGCAGCCAACTTAGTTTTGAATCCAACAGCCACGAGAATGATCAAAGTAGTGCCAATGATATCTTGAAGAATCTAAGGAAGGAAAAAAAAGGAAGGAACGTTTAGGAAACATTCCACTTTTTAAATAAACTCTCATATCATTGCTTCCCACCAATGTGACTCCAGACACATCAAGTGCTTGAACTTCTCCTGAAACAGCCTATTAGACCACTTTGCTCAAGAGTATTAAAAGTAAAAGTTCCATTTTCCCTTTCAGAAAAGCACGAACAATACTCCTTGCAATTTTTATAGTCTTTTACTACATGATGCAACTGAGAGCGGTACGGGCAGAAGTGGTCCATCAACCCTGTTTCACCATTTAGTCAGCTTATAGCTGCTTTGTATCTTAAACTATCTGATGACTCACACCAGTAACCCATATTCTTGCCCAATAATCAAATTTTTATGGATTTTTAGTTTTCCTGTTTCAACAGCACTTTAGGGTATAAGTTTTAGAATCTGACCACGTGAGGTGCTACCTGATTAATCAAGATACATTTTTTGTTATTCCCAGAGAAAATTTTGTGTATGTTGGCATATATCCAAAAATCTATAGCTATGGTAATACCTCAGATTGATAATGAATGGCACTGAAAGCACGTAAGATGCAAGGATATGGAAGCTTTGGAGAGGGTGCAGAGAAGATTTACCATGGAGCAGAGTGCAGGTGCTACAACGTTAGATAAACCTGAGTTATTTACACTACAGCAGTGGCAGCTGAGCAGAGATACAATAGAAATATATAAAATGATAAGTAGTATAGGTAGATTAGATAACTTCTTTTTCCCTGGGGTTGAAATTTAGAGGGCAGGCTTTAAGATGAGAGGGGGAAAGCTCAAAAGAGATGTGCAAAGTTCCCCCCACCCCATATAGAGTGGAGGGCATCTGGAAACCGCTGCCTGGAGCAGTGGTGGTGTCAAGATACAATACAGGCATGTAAGATGCCAAACAAACACATGAATGGAGGGATGTTGACCAAGTGCAGTAGAGGAGATTAGTTCAAATGGGTACCATTAGCTTAATTAGCTTGGTACAATATTGTGGACTGAACAGCCCGTTCCTGTTCTGTAGGGTTCTATGAGATTTGTCATTCTTCTGAATTCCAAAAGAAAACGGCCAAATCTATTCAAGTTGTCTTCATATTGCAAAGCAATCATTCCTCTAAACAGTCTGTAGAATTTTTCCTCTATGACAAGTATACTCTCTCATGGCAAAGGAGACACATCTGTAACTGAGTTTTTGTCCGCAGTGTATACTCCAAGTGTTGTGTAATTGAGGCCCTATGTGTAAAATCTACAGATGTACTCAAATTATTTTGTAATCAATATATCATTTGCCTTGCTAACTGCCAGCAGCTGGGTGCTGTCTCTCAGTAATTTGTGTACAAAGACACTTCAGTCCTTTTGCATATCAACATTTCCCAATATCTAACTGATACTGGTTTCCTATCTTGAACACCAAAGTGGGTATCTTCACATATTTCCACATTACACTGACTATTTTCACCCACTGTGCCTGTCTGTCTGGGGCTAGGTATACAGCTTCAGAATACAAGGATGTCCCTTCAGAACAGAGATGAGGAGTAAGTTCTTTAGCCAGAGGATGGCGAATCTGTGGAATTCATCACCACAGACAGCTGTGGAGGCCAAGTCATTGGGTATATTTATATGGAGGTTGATAGATTCTTGATTAGTAAGGGTATCAAGATTAATGGGAAGAAGGCAGGAGAATGGGGTTAGAGGGATATTAAATCAGCCACGACTGAATAGTGGAGCAGGCTCAATGGGTTGAGTGATTTAATTCTGCTCTTATGTCTTATAGTCTAAGATTGATAAGAACAATTACTCAAAGTGAGGACAGGAAACTAGTTCTGCTGTTTATATATGTTAGAATTTTCAATTTAATAATATTATGACAGGCCATTTGTATCTAGGGCTGTCCATAGTTGGATGTTTGCAACCTGGTATTGCCTGTATATGGATAATAACATCATCTATTTGTTCAAGCTTTTTATGATGCAAAATGTTCTAAAGTAATTCCCAGGAGCATTGACAAAAATAGATACCAAAGAAACAGGCTGAAAGCATGGTTAGAGAAGTGAGATTTAAGGAGTACTTTGAAAGATATATATTGAGAGGCTTAAAGAAGGATTTTCTAAGCTCAGGTCCTCAGGAACTGAAGACATGGCTGTCAATGTTGGAGCAATTAATTTTCACTGAGATCCAGAAACCTGAATTACATTTCAGAGGGCAATGAGGTTGGAGAAAATTACAGGAGGATTGAAACTACAAAAGAACTTGAAATCAAATACAAGGATTTTAAAAGCAAGAAGAATATATTAATCAGGAACCACTACAGTCCAATGAGCACAATGGCTGATGGGTGAATGGGACCTGGCATGAGATGAAATGGACAACATATTTTTAGATGACTAACTTTACAGACAGTAGAATTTGGAAGACTGAAACAGCTAAGTTAGGAAGCAACAAACATGCAAGTAAGGAGCAAAAGGTACATTCACAGATTGAGGAACATTACAGGTTCTCCAGTCTTTGTTAGGCACCCAAATATTTTCACTTACACACAAGTCCTGGGACATACAAGCAGAATTACGATATTTGGCCTATTGAATCTGCTCCGCCACTCCATCATGGGTGACTTATTATCCCTTTCAGCCTCATTCTCCTGCCTTCTCTCCGTGAACTTTGAGGTCCTGACTAATCAAGAACTCATAAATATACCCAAGACTTGTTCTGCACAGCTGTTTGTGGCAACAAATTCCTCAGAATTCACCACCCTCTTTTTAAAGATTCCTCCTCATCTTTGTTCTAAAGCGATGTCCCTCAATTCTGAGACTATGCCCTTTGATCCTAGACTCACCCACTATAGAAAGCATCCTCTCCATGTCTACTCTATCTAGGCCTGGAATGGAATCATGTGCTCCTCAAGCTTTATATCTGTCTTAGCACGTAAAGCTAAGCTGAGAAGGCTAATAGGAAATGTAAATTGCTAACAGAAATCAAAGCTGATTGGACAAAGTCTGGCAAATAAATTAGTGTGGATAAGCATGGTGATTCAAGCATTCAAACTGGGATCAGAATATCCTCTATATCAACTATAAACCAAAAATTAAATCCATATTTGGCTGATACTAATTATTAAAATATAAGACTTAAATTTGCTAAGTTTTAATTTTTGAATCAAAAGTCACATTAATGAAAATCATTAGTAGTATTGCAGATGACACTATTTACTCAACAAGCTAGGTATTGACTAGTTTCAAAACCGATATTACACTCTTAAAACCAAACCATCCAGGATTATTCACAACTGGGATTGGAAAGTGACAGTGCAAAATCAAAGACTTATTTCTGCTTTGTAATTGGATCCAAAATTTGAATCCATTTCTGATAATGATAATACAGGAAACTGCAACTTATTCAACAATATTGCTATTATAATCATTCAGTGAAGTTTACTATATGGACCAGACCTCCCTTGACTAATATATCACAGCTTAAGATCTTGCACCAAATTAAAAATTGGCAATTTATAGAGAGATAATTTTCAAATCACTCACCATTAGCACATTCAAGGAGAAGTGCAACAAAGTCATAAACATCAGGACAAGTAGGACACGACCGCCCAGTTGCATGTACTGACGTGGGGAATTAGTACCCATGGTGGGCACACCCGCAAACATAGTCTTCCCTTCTGATCGAAATTCAGCCAAGAGCAGTAGCAAGCCACCTCCAAGAGCAAGACTCCTGAATAGTGTCAAAAGGAATTCCTTGTCATTAAATGCAATAGTTAAAATCTGCAAAACAAAATATAGTCTTCCTCCAAAATTTCTCTAGTGTCCAACTCCTCAAGTCTAGAAAGCCAGGATAAGACATTGTGACATCTAATCTCTTCATAAAAATGGTTCTAATCTCCAGGTTCTAGCACTTCTCTTTCATTACAAAGTGGCAACCTTCACGTGTGACCCTGGAAGCAAGTATCATTAAGGCCAAATAACAGAGTAAGCATAACCTACTCTTGTTCAATATACATAAACACATAATTCAGAAGACACAAGTCAATACAAATCAAATTCAGGAAAGCAGGTTAATATCTCAGTAATTCTGGTATGGCTTAGACAAGGCATGTATTCTCTGGAGTTTAAAATGAAAGCAATTTCATTGAAACACACAATATTTTTAAAGAGCTTGAACATTAGATGCAGAAAAACGTTTCGCTTGGCTGAACAAGTCTAGGATTGGGAACATAAAAATAAATCTGCGGATGCTGGAAATCCAAAGCAGCACACACAAAAATGCTGGAGGAACTCAGCAGTTCAGGCAGCTTCTATGGAAAAGAGTAAACAGTTGACATTTGGGCTGCGATCCATCATCAGGAATATAGTTTTCAAATAAGTGGCACACCCTCATTTAGACTGGAGGTGAAAAATAGCTTCATCACACAGGGTAGTGAACTTAAAAATCTATATATTTCTGGCCAAAGATTACCGGGAAATGACTGAGGTAGAAGATTAACCTCGATTTACTGAAGCAGGCCGGAAGGACTGGATAGCCTACACCTGCTCCTATTTCTTCTACTCTTTAAAAGTTTATATACAAGTGTGGGTGTGTACACAAGAGTGGATCACCTCGTTTCTACAATGGATTTCAAAATGTCCTTATCACAACAAGTTTTAGGAAAAGAATAATATGGATTACAAAAACCTTTTATCTTGATTCTCAGCCTTAGTCATCACAAGGAATCATAAGAATATAATATCACACTCCAAGCTTACAATGATGTCTAACTTACCTCATAATGAATTTCAAGTCCCAGAGAATATTGTATGCAACAGTCTGGAAAAAAAAATACAACAGAGCTGCACTATTGGCTTGAAAACCTAACAATTATGGCAAGTAGCAAACATAATTCATCAAAAAAAACCAAAAAATGCTAGTTGTTGGGATAGGAAATCTTATCATGCAAGTATGAATCTCTTATCTTTTTCTGTATCCCCTTTCCTTTCTCCTTCATCCAGTACTATACATCTACATTATAAATTCTGCTCCTGTGTTACAAATAAAAGATTCCCTTATGCATCCCTTTCCTGTTATTGGTCTCAAATATCTTTTATTAGTGTATTTCCCCCCCCCCCCCAACAAAAAACTGTTTGCTGCTTTGTCACAATCCTGACCTCAGAATGCTGCTAAGTTATATGTTTACACTATTTGAGTCATTTCCAGGATGTTTGTATTAATGTCAATAACTCTGAAATATAGCAAAAACTGGAGTCAATTTATGTGCAAAGCTCTCATAACAATTATAACCATATAACCTGTTCTAATGAGATATAAACATGACCCAGGACACCAAGGATAACGTTTCTCTTCTTTGAAGGATAGGAATTTTACTTTACCAAGGGTAAAATCACCTTTACTTCATCGAAAACAAACAGCATCCTGAGGTGTAACCCCCCCCCTCTACAAAATGTATTTCTGTCTGGAATGGGACTTGAACTGAGAGCCAACTGATACCATATTGCTCAACAAGTCACAGCTCACTCTTATCACTTTGTTTATAATATTGGATGGAAGATTTATGTTTTGTAAACTTTACCATATTATATTTAAATTTTTCAGATACATCTTTGATTAAATCTGTTTGGGATGAAGCAGAAGGCTCAATGATATTGCTCTGTCATTTTCATCAAGTCTGCTTATTAGACCATTATAGACAACACTCAGAATCAGGGGAAGTGCTCTTTAGGGCATGTGGAAACTATTATTATTTCAGCTTTTAAGGTATCGGTCAACCATAACCAAAGATGGATAGGGGGAAATGTCAAGCATGTATAAAATCCAAGAAAACCCAAAAGGAGAAATAATTTTAAAACCAGGGTCAAGTCCCTGTTTGACGACATGCTAAGAAATTTATTTCTGCATGGAACATGGGGAAGGGTTCATTTATTTAACAAGATGTTGTATCTTACTAAGAGCACATCAGTTGAATAAGACCCAATAAACTCAGAAGGAATACTAAATTTGATTTTAAACATTTTCTTCAACATAAACAAATATAATTCATGGAGGCACACAGCCTTTTTGCTTAAAAGGTGGAATGTGTTAACTGCACAGCTTCAACACATCCTACAGACTATTAATTCCAGTGTATAAAGGTGGAAATGAAGAAAAATTTTAGTCTATAATTCAGAAGAGAAATTCAGAAGAGATTTTCTGCGTTGTGTGAGTTTTGGAACTTACCTGCAAAACAATGAGTGAAAATAAACCACAGCAAGCATAAGGTACAAACTTCCGAGTCAGCACTAGAATGCAACCACCTGTTTAGAAAGAAAGAAGTGACTTACGAAACACATTTCACAGTAACAAATTTACACACTTTTTGCAAGAGTTTATCTAAAACATCTTCAATCAACACTTATCTATTTCAGTCAGAAATTTGAAAAGGACTGCAGAAAAAATGTATACGTATGCTCAATATCTCCTACCACATCTCTTAATGTCCCGTGAGTTTTACAGCATAGTAAACAGGCCTCAAAGCCCAACTCTTTCATGTGAATCAACTTGCTAACTAAGCGAATCCTATTTGCCTGTGTTTGGCCCATATTTACTTATATAAAGTGAACAAAGTCATAGAAAAGTACAACACAGAAACAGGCCATTTGACCCATCGAGCCGGTGCCAAACAATTTAAATTGCCTACTCCCATTGATCTGCACCATAGCCCTCCATACACCTTCCATCCATGTACTTAACCAAATTTCTCTTAAACATTGATATTGAGATTGAATGCGCCACTTGCACTGGGAGCTCATTCCACATTCTCATTACTCTCTGAGTGAAGAGATTTCCCCTCACGTTCCCCTTAAACTCTTCATCTTTAACCCATGATCTCCAATTGTAGTCCCAACCACCCTCAGTGGAAAGAGCCTGCTTGCATTTTTCCTATTTATGTGCCTCATAATTTTGTATACCTCTATCAAATCTCCTCTCAATCTTCTACGTTCCAAGGAATAAAGTCCTAATCTATTCAATCTTTCCTTATAACTCAGGTCCTCCAGACCAAACATCCTTGTAAATTTTCTCTATAGTCTTTCAACCTTAATTGCATCTTTCCTGTAGGTAGGCTAATAAATCCATTGACAACACAAAATATGTACTATTAATTGTTTATGACTGCAAATGCAAACTCCTCTGGTTCTTGATTCAGTTTCTCTCCATAAACTCGGTCAGGACCTTTGGATATTTGTTAAATCCTATTTCCTTCCACTCTAGGAGCAGTCTACCTAGCAAACAGAAGTATCACATTACTGGAACCATACTAACAATTGAGTCCTTCCTATAGTGTGTATGGGTTTTCAGCAGTTTCATTTCTCATCCTCTGAACTGCCACCCACTTATACATTCTTAGGTCCCTCTCTACATAATTCCATAACTTACTGAAGAGATGCATCCTGGAAAAAAAATTCTTTAAATGAAATTTTGTACCTCTAAAAAGGGAAAAATGAATCTTGGATACTTCTGCACAGTGTTTTTCTATGTAGAGCAAACAGCAGTTTCACTGCAGAGCAAGCTTTGTTAGTTAAAGCAATGCCCTAAGGCAGGGGTCGGCAACGTTTACCACTGAAAGAGCCAATATGGACCCATTTCCCACAGAAAAGAAAACACTGGGAGCCACAAAATGAAATAACACTGCATACAACGGGTTTTTTTTTGCCTTTATGCTATGTATAAACAAACTATAATGTGTTGCATTTATGAAATTGATGAACTCCTGCAGAGAAAACGAAATTACATTTCTGCATGCAACAAAAACATTTTGAACTCCGAAAAAAAGACGTTGGGTTGAAGGTTACTCCGTAGGTAGCCTACCTTGGATCGAAGAATTAAAAGAAAGCGCGCACTGGCGGGTGTCAGGCATTGGCAGTTGTGATGTATATTAATAGCGATAAAAAACACGTTGTAGCGGTGTAGCGCTACACGCAGCGCTAAAATAAAGACTGCAGTCAAAGATAACTTTATCCGAACTAAACAGCCTTGCTTTAAAGCCTCCCTCAACCCGCCCCCCGTGGGCGCGGATGCTCCAAAAGACACGTACTCACAAACCCCCGTAGGCTATCTCCCTTAGTCGGAACGGTGGCTAATTCGGAGCCGGTTCGGATGTGCCAGGAAACGGTGTCTCCGCAAAGTTTTCATATTGTACAAGATCACCATAATCTTCAAATTTCGAATTACATTTCAAAAGCTAACAAACCACGGGGAGCCGCATCACAGAGATCAAAGAGCCGCATGTGGCTCTGGAGCCGCAGGTTGCCGACCTCTGCCCTAAGGAATAACAGTATTCAGACAAAAAGTTGTAAACTGAGGAATATCTGTCATTTAGTTGGGATTCCAAAGGGTTGTTAGAGCCCCCACCTCACCCAAACAGTTGAGATTATTACACCAAGTGCTGCTGGTGACTAGATGGATATTCAGAATACTGTCCATAATGAAGCCTGTATATTACGGATGAGACTACTCACTCCCAAAAGCACAGTGCAGGTGAGAGAAGAGCCGAAAAGCACAGTACAGGGAATTTTTCCCTTCACACTGATATGCTTACTTTGTCTTTTTGGATCATACTTGTTCTAATGCGTGCAGCATACAGGTAGGGTGTTTAGATTTCAGATTTAGTAATCAGATACTCAAACTGGTTGAATCTTCTGCACTTCAGAAAATTGTTAATGATTAAACTGGGATTAAGAGTGATGTACAAATACAAATAGCCAGTGATGCTTAACTATAGAGCATTAACTTCTGTAGCATGGGGATTTCCAGATTTTGTCACCGCTGACTGGCATGTTTTCTTAGCATACTTGAGTGTAGGTTCTAATAAGAAGATTTGCTGAGCGAACATTGTGTGTTTCTCTGGTACTCTGCTGCTTGATTTTGAGGTGGCAAAGAAAGGGGTTGTGTTTTGACTTGTGAACCACTCAGTGTACCAGACTAATGCTACTGAATTAAGTGATTGCTTCAAATAACTTCATAGCTATGTTGGAGCAACAGTAGATAGAATCTACGAGCTCAGTAAGGTCTTTATAACCAAAATGATCACATCCTACTAATTAAATATTACTTTAGATCTCTCCAATTTTCTCCTGTAGTCGAGACTGTACAACACTTCCCTGAGAGGAATAAAACTAGAAACCTGGAGAACTCTTCATCGATAATCAATAAAAATTAACTGAGTGCTGTTATCTGAGTGTGAGACTCATCCAGGTATGCAAATCCTGAAAGAAAATAAATTTACCTACATGCATGTTGGTGGGCTGAGAACCTGGTACAAACCTCACCCCTTCAATGGCACAGCCTCAGCAATGGAAAGGGGATCTCATTGCTGCAAGAGCAAACCACAGCCAATGAGCAATGGCTGACCTTCATCACTGGCGGTGTGCCTCTGACAGAGACGCGACGGGCAGAGATGGTTTCTGGACTTTGAGCCTGTTACCAAGGAAAAGGGGAGATAGCAGTTTGTACCACAACCTATCAAACCCTGGCAGCTAACGTACATTGCTGCTGTCTCACATTGTACAGAGCAAGGCCAGCAGAAGGCTGAGACTGCAACCAGGTTCATAGCATGGTAACGTAGCAGTAGGCAGGGCAGGGCTTTCACATTCCCAACACAACAGCACATTTATAATTGCTATAATAAGCCATTTTAGTATCAATTCCTTTAATTAGCACACTTGTCCCTAGGAATAAATCCAAAGCATTTATCAGAATGCTAATATACACTTTATAGATGTTTGTTGCTCACCTATATTGGAAGAATGAAATCAAAACAAAAGATAATGACAGTGAAGAGGAGGGCAAGGCTAAAAAATTCCTCCTGCAATACATCATAGCAGATATCACTATACAACTTCTTTGACATAGAATTAGTGTTGCAACTTCTATTTGCTCATAGCAGGGGGTTTTATTAAACTTTCTCCAGGCAAAAATCTTTCCAAGGCAAAGAAATAATTGGACTAAAGTACAAAACTGAATATATAGCTGCAAGTATGATGTAGCTTTCACATCATCTGCAAAACCACATTTCAATGGGTGGTTGCGGGTCTATGTATTAAAATGCCACTCTCCTGGCCTGTACACAGCATTCTATTCAAAAATCGGTTCAGATTTGTTTTTAGCTTTTCTCTAAAATACAATTTTCTGTAAATATTTCCAGTAACCTACACCTTTATGCTGTTGCTTGCTCAAATCCGTTAAGTGAAGAATTCCCACTATTTGATTACAAACATAAAGAGACACAAATTTCCAAGGCAATTGAGACTGAAGTGGAAAATCATATTAAGGGGTTCAGAAGAGTAAAGGAACAATGTAAATAGATAAATGCAGGGTTAAAAAAAAAGGCCAATCCCCAATGTGGGAGAGTGGTACAAGAAGGTAAAGAGTCAAGTGGGGGAAGACAAGGAGTAGCATGGAAATACCCCCATAAAAATAGTGGTTAGAGGGATGGTAACAATGAACAAAGCTGATAAAATGTTAGGACAATGGTAGCATTCTGGAAGGAATATAGGACAATACCTGGGAAGGGTACAGATCTAAAGAGTAAAACCTGCATTCCATGCAGAGGGGAACTTGAATGGTGAAAGGGTGCTACTAAGTTGCGTGCTTGTATGTTCTCATGAAGCATGATTAAAAACCTAAATCTGATGTGACAACTGAGTGTGTATGATTCACATTCAGTATTAATTCCTGAAAGCTCCAAATTTTCTTTCAATTCAATGATGTTAAAATTAAATTCTTTTTATGAGACTTCCCCAATTTCTTGGATTTTCTGCTAGTGTGCCTTTCCAGTCATCCCTCATGTTAAATCAATAGCTCTAGCTCTTCAACACCATTCAATAGTTGTTCAAAAGTCAGTTGTATAATTTCTATGAAAATAGTTGCAATCTTTGAACATTGTATTGCATGCCTGCTCCTAAAATTTTGACTCTTCTCCAAAGTTGTCCTCCATAAATTATAATTTATTTAGATTCCTGTGGCCCTCTAATCATAAGCCTCAGGTAATTATTTTGTTTGAAGAGAAGCTTCAAAACCCACATCCTCTGCAACATTAAGATGACCTACTTTTAGGAGTTTGGGTAACACTTTTAGTATAGCTGTACTGCAGCAGGTTTTCTGCTCTTTAATACCTCAAGGCTTCATTTGAAATTCATTCCCACCTGCTTCCCAAGCTTAACATAAACTCTCAGCCTAGCAATACTGTTGATACTTGCTTTTCATACATATTGGCTCTTTTCAAAATCCTGTTCCCTGTATCTCAGCTAGCTGATATTCTCCTGGTTTCCTCAAACCTTCTCAAGCTATCTTCTACTGCAATGTATTTATACAAGCCATTTTTGACATCACTATATGCCTCTATTCTGTGACAGTTCTTTAGTTATTTTGCCTTTGCCTTGTGGAATATTTCATAAAAATAGACATCACCACCTACTCTTTAGTGGCCTTTTCCTAATTTGCTTTTCTTTGTGCTTCTGCTCAGAGCTCCCATTAGATCAAATATCTACTGCTGTTTTCATGAGTACTTCATTTCTTCTTATCCATTACATTCTTTTTTTCTGTAACTGTTCAGTACTCTGGAGGGTAGAGGCAGAGGGTAGATCTGATAGAGGTTTATAAGATTATGAAAGGCATAGGTAGAGTAGGCAGGGAGTACTTTTTCCCAGGGTAGAAATGTCTAATACCAGAGAGTATGCATTTAGGTGAGGGGGGAAGGTTCAAAGGAGATGTGAGGAGCAAGTTCTTTTTTTAAACTGAGAGGGGTGGACGCTTGGAATGCACTGCCTGGTACAGTGGTAGAAGCAAACACATTAGAGGCTTTTAGAAGATGTTTAGATAGGCATATAATTATGAGGAAGATAGAGGGATAAGGATATTGTGTAGGGAGGAGAGATTAGTTTTTATATTTTTGATTTATCTTAGCTGGTTCTGTTCCTGTGCTGTACTGTTCTATGTTCTAAAATAAATATAATGCTCACAGGCTATTGTCTTACCTCTGTCATCATTTAGCTAAGGAAACTGGGTAATGGAAAATCTACAAAGCTGATTTTCCATGCAAAAAACCACTTATTCCCCCCTGCATTACCATGGTACACAGATGAGAAAGATGCAACTTCAGTTCTTTAGTCTGCATCAAGTTAGTTGACCTCTGTTTAGCCACTGCATTAAGCTATAGTGTCTTCTACTGAGTGCTAATGAAAAGCTTTGACAGTTGCTATGCCAATGAAAGACAGTCATGAACTGTACTGATGCGCATAATTGTTTTATTGCTGGACAATATTGGTTTGACTTGTATACACTGAACAATCATTTCATGAGTAACATCATGGATGTGTGCATCAGGTAAGTGCTAGGTCAATGGAAAAGTTGAAGACAGATTGAAAAGTATCATAAACATGAGAAAGCCTGCAGATGCTGGAAATCCAGAGCAACACACAAAATGCTGGAGGAACTCAGCAGGTCAGGCAGCATCTATGAAGAATAAAAAGCCGGCTTTTCCTATCAAGACCCAACTTCAGGACTGAAAAGGAAGGGGGAATATGGCTGAATTATAAAAGGTGGCGGAGGGAAAAGAGGATAGCTGGAAGGTAATATGTAAAGCCAGGTGGGTGAGAAAGGTCAAGGGCTGGAGAAGAAGGAACCTGATAGGAGAGGAGAGTGGACCAAAAGAGAAAGGGGAGGCAGAGGGGACCTGGGGTTAGTAAAAAAGCAGATGAAAAAAGGTAAAAGGTCAGAGTTTCAGTAATAGCTGCAGGGAACATTGTAGGGACAAGGAAAATTGGCAGTCTTCCAGATAAACCATGAACTAATAGAATGGTCGAGTAAGCTTATAAGAAGTGCAGCCAGGGAGGTGTTGGGAAGGTCGGGGGGTGGGGGGGAGGTGAAGAAATGGCCTAAGCTTCTTCCTTACACTCAATGAATATGGTGGCAAAGCAGTGCTCTTACTGGACCTGTGAAGCAAAGGTTTGGAGATGAGATCAAATCTCACCATGGAAAGTGGGGGATTTAAATAGTGAAATGAAAAATAGGGAGTTAAAAGTGACAATGAAAACAGGTTACCCTAATTAGTGCTCTTTAGGAAAGAAGATTTGCAATTCTTGCCGAGCCTGATCTTTATGTGTAGGTTTTCAAATTATTGGCATTTTATGTTTAAAAAACCTGTAGCAACTCATTTACTGAGCATCAAAAAATGAACACAAAGTGCAGTAAGAGTAATTACATCATTGCATTGGAATGAAGTGAATCTCAGCGCAATGTCAGGGGTTGTGAATTCTGTACACTTCCATCAATTACGTTACCTGCATATGCAACACTGAATTTAAAGCAATGTGATTTACCCTAACCAACTCCATGAACTTTGCTCAGCAAGATGTTCAGTTCAACCAAAACTACTACACACCAGCAGGAACACCTTCACTACACTCACTGCAACATGAGCAAGGCAATGGCTCAACACTATCAGCTCACGGCTAATTGTGGATGTACAATAAGTGTTTACTTTTCCAGTGGCATCCATATTCAGTAAATATACAAGCCAAAGTACTGTGAGGTTATACAATTCAAACAAGATCTTGTATTATGCCTTTGGATCTGAACAGCTGATCCAGTTTGTAGCCAAATACAGAATCTTGCACCCTTCACCCGATAAGACCAAAAAACGCAGAGTTGGACATTCTTCACCCCATTACAATAAAAGGCACCACAGTAGCATAGCAACTAGTGCAATGCTATTACAGCTCGGGGTGTCAGAGTTTGAAGTCCGTATGTTCTCCCTGTGACTGAGTGGGTTTCTTCCGGGTGCTCTGATTTCCTCCAGCAACTCAAGATGTACCAGTTAGTAGGTTAACTGTCCTGTGATTAAGCTAGTGTTAAATTGGGGGGCTTCTGGGTGGTGCAGATGTTGGGCCGGATGGGCCTGTTCTGGGCTGCATCTCTAAACAAACAAACAAGTAAATAAATGACTCACCAATCTGACCAATCATGTTAACCAAAACGAACAGAATGCCAAAGAAAGCCCCACAGTGCCAGCTATTGCTGATGTAATCTCGCTGATCATCCCACTGGAACCACATGCGAATCCCATCTTCCAGGAATGTGCTGATCAGACACAAGTGTGCAACGTGAGGCAGGAAACGCTTTGTTACTCGCAGAAACTGGAAAATTACAGAGATATAATTATTCTCAAAACAATATACACGTTTAAGACTAAAGAGTGTACCTATTGATTTCCCACAACTGATCTTTTGTACTCTCCCTGTGCAATATAATTCCTGTTGCACCAGGTTGTTTGGAAGTTACCTTACCTTTAAAACAAAAACAGAAAAATGTTGGAAACTTGCAATAAAAGCCAGAAAATGGAATGCACTGTTCTTTAATGAAATTACTCAACTGAGGAACAAATACATTTTTAAAATTGACATCACTTACAAAAATCAAAAGTAAAACATTATATATATATGAAAGTCTTAAAACACAGAAGTTTAGGCTTTAGGAATCAATTTACAGAAGTTCAAGGAGTATAAATAACCTTGGGGTAGAACTTGACTAACATTATTCTATGCTCAAAAAGGCAATAAAAAAATTCACCAAGGAAACATAAAACATACTTCTGTGAGCTGTAAATTGAAATTTTATCTCAAAACTGGCCAGGGTGCGGGACAAGCATGTACCCATGAGGGAATAATGTCATGATGGATTAATCCATAGGAACAGTTAACCAGTCTTCAATAAATAGCAACAACTTTCAGACACCACCAAATATCAGAAACTAGTAAACTCTCGAAAACTAGACCAATTGCAGCTCATTGAAGGATATCATTCCATTTATCTCGCAAATATGTAGGTTTTTTTTAAAAGAAAGATTACTGATATGGTTCCTGGTAGAGAATCTCCTTCTGCATTATAATGTCTCTTTTAACACTCACAGTTTTATACATAATCATTTTCAGACTATGATGACATTCATGTTTAAAAGTTGGTATCTCCACAATATACCAAATAATTGGCAAACCTGTGTCATCAATCTTAGAATGTGGCCCTTTCCAGCCTGATAAGACAACTTGCTTTTAGAATATTGTGGCTACATGGTGCACTGCTCCCACCAACACATCTCCTACAATTTAATACGAGTAATTTCACCATAATTCCACTCAGCAGTAACATATAATTTGGTGCCTGATTTGATGAACCCCTCTTTTGTGACTGTGATCAAAGTCACTGGACAGACATGTAAGCTGGTGACATAGACATCTTTATTCATCTCCTGAAAGCATTCTTGTGGAGACACTCATGGTAAAGTTTCATAAATCCTAAGTACATCACATCACATTGTTTACCCACAAGATCAAAGGTAACAGCAGGTGATTCTATACAATTTCAATCATTACAATGAGATTGTTTACTTCAATATTTTGGTTTGACAATGCTTCCTTTGTATTACATCTTTCGTGGAGAACACCTCCGGATGTTCAAGGCCCAGCTACTAATCACAGCTACCAATTGCTTTTGCCCACAATGCACTAGAATATGTAGATCCTGAATCTGCCTCTACAGCTACCTGAGGACCCACCAACAGATATGGAGAACGTCATCCTCAACTTGAATGATCACTCTACTACCATAGGAAACGTCAAATGAGGATGACAGGTTTCTCTCCCTGAAGCACATCAGTGAACCAGATGACAACCAAATTATTTTATGCCCCGATTACTGATACAACATTTATATCCCAGGATTCACTAGATGTCCCAGCTGCCATAGTATGATTAAACAAACACCTCATGAGAAACAGTCCAGTATAAACCACCATGCTACAGTATCTTCTAAATATCAAATTATTTAATCTGTAACAAAACATTAATTTCTATCTTTGACAGTTCCTCAGGGTCAAGAATTTACATACTTTCTCTCCAGAGTTAGACCCGCTCAATGACAAGATCCCTGTTAAAAATCTATCAGATAGGTTTTCCTGCTCTAAAATATTTTCACTTTCTTTTAGAGAATAGAATCTGTCATCTTTAACCTTTCTGGAGTGTTTGATTCCACATCCTTTGCAATCCTTCCCAATTCCAGTAGTTCTACCTTCCTTTCCTATTTCAATCCCATCATCTTCAGTCCTTTGATACCTCCATCATCTCCCAGTCTCTATCACTATTTCCACCCTTCTCTCATCTCCCAAACTCCACCTGTC
Organism: Hypanus sabinus; assembly: GCF_030144855.1. Classification (NCBI taxonomy): domain Eukaryota; kingdom Metazoa; phylum Chordata; class Chondrichthyes; order Myliobatiformes; family Dasyatidae; genus Hypanus; species Hypanus sabinus. The sequence goes on from NC_082721.1 coordinate 84,594,205, forward strand.
AATCAAACACACTCAGATCCACCTATTCCAGTCCTTTCCACACCCCACTCCTTCACCACTTTATACTGCCCACCTGCCCTCTATCATTCAGTTCAAATGAGGGCCAAGACCTGAAACCAACTATCTGGCCCTCAAAAGATGCTGCCTGACCTACTGAGTTCCTTTAGCTCTTCACTTTTTTTTTGTTCCAGGTTTTAGCACCTGCAGTCTCCTTTGTCTCCAGTGGTTCAAGGTGGTGGTTCCCAGGGAAAATTAAGATCAGGCTATAAAAGTTGGGCTTTCCAGCACAGAAAATACAACACAATTTACAGTTGTGGTCCAACAAATTGAATTTTTCATTCCTAACCCTTTGAACATAAGCCATCTTTCATGTTACTGAGAGCTTCATGCCAACTTTCATGACGAAAGGGCATACAGTGGTGAAATGTACCAGCTAGTTGAGCAGTCTTGTAGCAACAACCTTGCACTCAACGTCAGCAAGACCAAAGTGCTGATTGTGAACTTCAGAAAGGATAAAAAGAGGGAACACAAACCAATCCTCATAGAGGGATCAGAAGTGGAGAGTGAGCTACTTCGCGTTCATAGGTGTCAATATCTCTGAGGACCTAACCTAGACGCAACATATTGATGCAACTATAAAGAAGGCAAGATGGCGGATATATTTTATTCAGCATTTGAAGAGATTTAGTTTGTTAACAAAAATACTTGAAAACTTCCACAAATGAAAGTGGAGAGCAGTCTGAGTGGCTGCATCTCCATCTGGTAAGTGGTGGGGGGGGGCTACTGCACAAGATTGAAATAAGTTGCAGAAACTTATAAAATTAGACTGCTCCATTATGGGTAAAAGACTTCAGTATTCAAGACGTCTTCAAGGAGCAATGCCTTAGGAAGACGGCATCCATCATTACCGACCCCTACCACCCAGGATATGTCCTCTTCTCATTGTTACCTTTGGGAAGGAGTTACAGAAGCCTGAAGGCATGTAGTCAGCAACTCAGGAACAGTTTCTTCCCCTCTGCCATCTGATTTCTAAATGGACGTTGAACCCATGAACACTACATCACTACTTTGTCTATTTCTGGGTTTTTTTGGCACTAATTTTAACTAAACTATTTAATAGACATATATACAGTGCCTATAAAAAGTATTCACCCCCCCCCAGAAGTTTTCATGTTTTATTGTTTTACAAAATTGAATCAGAGGATTCAATTTGGCTTTTTTTGACACTGATCAACAGGAAAAGACTTTTGAGTCAAAGTGAAAACAGATCTCTACAAAGTGATCTAAATTAATTACAAATATAAAACACAAAATAATTGATTGCATAAGTAGTCATCCCCACACAAAATCATCACTGCTGCAATCAATTGGTTTTAGAAGTCACATAATTAGTTAAATGGAGATCACCTGTGTGTAGTCAGGTGTTTCAATTGATTGTAGTGAAAATACACCTGGATCTGGAAGGTCTAATTGCCGGTGAGTCAGCATCCTCGCAAAAACTACACCATGAAGACAAAAGAACACTCCAAGCAACTCTGTGAAAAGGTTATTTAAAAGCAAAAGACATGAGATGGATACAAGAAAATTAATTTCACTGAACATCCCTTGGTGTACAGTTAAGTCATTCATCAGAAATGTAAGTAATATAGTACAGCCATATATCTGCCAGGAGCAGGCTGTCCTTGAAAACTGAGTGACCGTTTAAGAAGGGGACTAGTGAGGGAGGCCATTAAGAGACTCATGACAACTCTGGAAGAGTTAACAAGCTTCAGTGGCTGAGATGGGAGAAACTGTGCATACACCTGTTGCCTGGGTGCTTCACCAGTCGTAGCTTTATGGGGGAGTGGCAAAGAAAAGCCACTGTTGGAAAAAAAACTCACATGAAATCTTAGCTAGAGTTTGCCACAACCCATGTGGGAGACTCTGAAATCAGCTGGAAGGTGATTCTATAGTCCTTTTTGGCCATCAGACTAAATGTTATGTTTGGTGTAAGCCAAACACCACTCATCATCAAAAACACACCATCCATACTGTTAAGCATATTGTTGGCTGCATCATGCTGTGGGGATACTTCATTGCAGCAGGCCCTGGAAGACTTGTGAAGGTACAGGGTACAATGAAATTGTGGAGGAAAACCTGATGCAGTCTGCAAGAGAACTGTAACTTGGGAGAAAATTTGTTATCCAGCAAGACAATGACCCTAAGCACAAAGCCAAAGGGGAATGGCTTAAAAACAAAGTTAATATCCTGGAGTGGTCAAATCAGAGCCTAAACCTCAGTCCAATTGAGAATCTGTGGCTGGACTTGAAAAGGACTGTTCACTCATGATCTCCATGCAATCTGACAGAATTTTGTAAAGAAGAATGGGGAAAAATTGTGTCGATGTGCAAAGCTGTTAGAACTGTATCCAAACAGACTCAAGGCTGTAATTGCTGCCAAAGGTGAATCTACTAAATACTGACTTGAAGAGGGTGAATACTCATGCAATCAATTATTGTTTTATATTTGTAATTAATTTAGATCACTTTGTAGAGACCTGTTTTCATTTTGACACAAAAGTTGTCCTCTGTTGAGCAGTGTCAAAAAAGCCAAACTGAATCACGATGGATTTAATGTTGTAAAACAATAAAATACAAAATTCCAAGAGTACTTTTTGCAGCACTGTAATTCAGTTTCTGCTCTTTTGTGTACTTCATTGTACTGCTTCTGTAAAGTTAACAAACTTCATGACATGCTAATGATATTAAACCTGATTCCAATTACTCGACATTATAACCAGACAATGTATTCACTCTGAAAAGTTAAGATGGAACACAATTTCTCAAACAGCTACTTGGCTTAACCCATTGTGGAAAATATGTCAGGCCATTTAACATACATAAACTGGTGTATCAACTTAAGATGAGGTCAAAAATCTGCATTGCCTAGAATTGATCAATTAGAAAGGTTAGTTCCACCTGGAGTAGGTAAAACACCTTATATACTGGCTGGGTAGCCTCCAACCTGATGGCACTTCTCTAACTTCCGTTAATGCCCCTCCTCCCCTTCTCACCCCATCCCTGACATATTTAGTTGTTTGCCTGTTCTCCATCTCCCCCTGGTGCTTCCCCCACCCCTTCCTTTCTCCTGAGGCCTCCTGTCCCATGATCCTTTCCCTTCTCCAGCTCTGTATCACTTTCGCCAATCACCTTTCCAGCTCTTAGCTTCATCCCACCCCCTCCGGTCTTCTCCTATCATTTAGCATTTCCCCCTCCCCCCACTACTTTCAAATCTCTTACTATCTTTCCTTTCAGTTAGTCCTGACAAAGGGTCTCAGCCCAAAACATCGATGGTGCTTCTCCTTACTGATGTTGCCTGACCTGCTGTGTTCCACCAGCATATTGTGTGTGTTGTAGGTAAATCATTTGATTCAGACAGGTGTTCTTGATAGTTATAGGAATTAAAGGAGGAAGTTGCACAAACCCTGGCTACTAAATGTCTAGAGATTCGGGGATAGTGCCCGAGGACTTAAAATTGCTAATGTGACACTCTTGCTTTAAAAAAAAGGATTCAGGCATTCAGAGCAGTACATGTAGTGTATATGGATTTCAGCAAGGCATTTGATAAGGTCCCCCATGCAAGACTTATTGAGAAGGTAAAGAGGCATGGGATCCAAGGGGACATTGCTTTGTGGACCCAGAACTGGCTTGCCCACAGAAGGCAAAGAGTGGTTGTAGGCGGGTCATATTCTGCATGGAGGTTGGTCACCAGTGAGGTGCCTCAGGGATGTATTCTGGGATCCTTACTCTTCATTTTTTTAAAAATAAATGACCTGGATGAAGAAGTGGAGGGATGGGTTAGTAAGTTTGCTGATGACACAAAGGTTGGGGGTGTTGTGCATAGTGTGGAGGGCTCTCAGAGGTTACAGTGGGACATTGATAGGATGCAAAACTACGCTGAGAAGTGGCAGATGGAGTTCAACCCAGATATGTGTGAAGTAGGTCACACTTCTGGTAGGTCAAATATGATGGCAGAATATAGTATTAATAGTAAGACTCTTGGCTGTATGGAGGATCAGAGGGACCTTGGGGTCTGAGTTCATAGGACGCGCAAAGCAGCCGTGCAGGTTGACTCTGTGGTTAAGAAGGCACACAGTGTATTGGCCTTCATCAATCATGGAACTGAATTTAGGAGCTGAATGGTAATGTTGAGGTTATATAGGACCCTGGTCAGACCCCACTTGGAGTACTGTGCTCAGTTCTGGTTGCCTCACTACAGGAAGGATGTGGAAGCCATAGAAAGGGTACAGAGGAGATTTACAAGGATGTTGACTGGATTGGGGAGCATGCCTTATGAAAACAGGTTGAGTGAACTCAGCCTTTTCTCCTTGGAGCAATGGAGGATGAGAGGTGACCTGATAAAGGTATATAAGATGATGAGAGGCATCAATTGTGTGGGTAGTCAGAGGCTTTTTCCCAGGGCTGAAATGGTTGCCACAAGAGGACATAGGTTTGAAGTGCTGGGGAGTAGGTACAGAGGAGATGTCAAGGCTAAGTTTTTTCACTCAGAGTGGTGAGTGCATGGAATGAGTGCCAGCAATGGTGGTGGAGGCGGATACGATTGGGTCTTTTAAGAGACATTTAGATAGGTACACGGAGCTTAGTAGGGCTATAGGTAAGCCTAGTAATTTCTAAGGTAGGGACATGTTCGGCACAACTTCGTGGGCCAAAGGGCCTGTATTGTGCTGTAGGTTTTCCATGTTTCTGTAAACACAGTAACTGTGAACCTGTCCATTAGGTGTCATTATGGCAATAATAATCAAGCACAGAACAGCAGTTACTTGGATACATGCAGATTAATTAGAGAAAGCCAGCATGGATTTGTTAACTGCAAATTGCATACAACTAAATTGCTTTTGATGAAATAACATAAAGTTAATGAGAGATAAGTGGATCTGGTGAATATGGGCTTCCAAAAGACTCATCCCAGCACATGATAGGGCTATCATCAAAACTGAAATTCGTGGAAATTCAAGGGTCAGAGGCAGCTTAGATAGAAAACTGGCTGTGTAACAGGAAACAGTGGTGAAAGATTGTTTTCAGATTCAATGGAAACAATCCCAAAGATCAGTCACAGCACCACAACCTTCAAAAGTATCTATTTATGACACAGACTTGTGTTTGCAGGCCACAATTTCTAAATCTGCAGAATTGCACAGAACTTGGGAAGCTCAGAGTAAAATGAAGAGGACAAAATGCACTTTCAAGAGATAAAGAGGGCTTACTGGAATGCACAATTAGGTATAAATTAATGGTAAAAATTAATGTTGAGAAACCTTTCGATGTATAATAAGCATTTAAATGAAAGGGCACAAATCTAAATGGATACAAGAACAGAAAGATCTGGACTATGTGTGCTTTGTTCATTTAAGAGGCAGTGTTGATAACTAATGTGGTTAAAAAACTGTTTACAGAACATGCAGACATAGAGGGAAAAAATATGAGGGCAAGAAAATTAAAAATATGGCCATCACTAGAATACTGTTGTGGGTGCCACACATAAGGAATGTGGTAGAGAAGAGAGTAAAATTATTTCAGAGATGAAAGATTTTAAGTACTCAGAAAGACTGGGAAAGCATTGTTCTCCTTAGAACCTAGGAGGCTGTGAGGAAATATAATAGAGGTTCACAGAATTATGAAGGGTTTAGGCAGAATAAAGAGAGGAAATTCTCATTGGCAGACAGATGGATGACTAGGAATCAGGTGATTGGCTGCAAGTGATACAAAGAGAACTTTTTTTAAAAACAGGGAACAGTTTGAGTCTGAAACAGTGGACACAGATTCAATTGCAGTGTTCAAAAGGAAGCTGGATTAGAATCTGGAATAGGAAGAATTTGAGGGCTTTGGGGAAAAAGATGGGGAGTGGCACTGAATTCAATGGGCTGAATAGCTCCTTTCTTGCTGTAATCATTCTCTGATTCTGAGCAGCCACAGCATGCACTAAATGAAACACAGTAGTAGCAATAACAGATAATTTCCAAGTTGGAAGGCTATGTCTACATACTAAGGGTGTCTCTGAAATTAGTGATGGGATTCAGATACAACAGCAAGATGGCTGAAGGAACTAACTGGAATACATTCAAGCTTTTGATGGCAAAAAGCTACATGGCAGCGCTAGTCATTAAGATGCAGACATACCAAGGGGATTAAAGACAGGCTAGCTGAATGAGCAAGGACATGGTTAATAGAAAATATTGTGGAGATATATTAAATCATAACAGCAGAAAAACATGGATAGATAAAACATTTTTTTCCAAATGGCAAGAGGCTGAAAAACACCAAGCATTCATACAGAAATGTTTGCTCATATTAGCAAAACATTCAAAGCTCATGTGCTGATACAGAAAGAAATTAGAAAGATAAATTAAATTTGGGCTCTGAGTGCAAGAGAACTCATGCCAGATTAAAAGTATTTTAATAAAATTATACCCAAGTATGGTATAATTCTCCAGGAAAACTGCATATAGCTCATCAAAGAAGGGTATACTAAATGTTACAATACAACAAAGGTCCCTCCAGGCTGAATTTTAGGATGTGAAGATTATCTGAGAGGGAGTAAGATACATCAGAGCTAATCTCACTGAAATGATTAACTTCTAAAGCAGTTTTACAGGGCTGATATTTTCTTTGGCTGGAGAGTCCTAATTCAGATATCAGTCAAAGGGGTCAGTCATTCAGGTTTGACATGAAAACAAACTGGTGAGAGGGTTGAGAGTTTCACGTTCCTAAAAAATGAATGTCATCAACAGCCTCGCCTGATTCAGCCACGTTGACACCATGACCAAGAAATTTCACCAGCACCTTTCCTTCCCCAGGAGGCAAAAGAAATTTGGTGTATTCTCTTTGATCCTCACCAACATTTTTGTTTACATCGATGCGCCATAGAAAGCATTATGTATAGATGCATGACGGCCTGGTATGGCAGCTGCTCGGCCCGTGACCTTCAGAAACTGCAGAGTTCTGGGCACAGCTCAGCACATCACATAAACCGGCAACTCAACCATTCTGTATCGACTTCTCACTGCCTCAGTAAAGCAGCTAACATAACCAAAGACCTCCAACCCACCTTTGACATCGACTAGTCCCACCCATCCCATTGGGAAGACACAAAAGCCTGAAAGCAGGTAACTCCAAGGTCATGGATGCATTCCATTCTGCTGTTGTAAGGCTACGAATGATCCCCTGGAGTGATAAGATAGACTCTTGACCACTATCTACCTCATTATGACCGAACACCCTATCATCCACCTGCAGTGGACTTTGCCTGAAATGGCAACTCTTCATTTGGTACTCTGGTATTACTTTAGCTTGTACTACCCAGTCGAATGGTACACAAGACAAGTTTTTCATTGCATCTTGGTACATTTCGTAATTATACACAAAATGGGCTACTTCTCACACTGTTTTAAAATTAAATGACCTGTTTGCCACTTTGCTGTGATATTTGATCCTGCATTCATTTTTAGATCCTCAAATTAATGCCACCATGAAGAATCAAATCTATTTATTTATTAAGATAAAACACAGAGCAGACCCTTCTGGTCCTTTGTGTTGCCCAGCAATCCCCAATTTAACCTGAGCTGAATCAAGGGATAATTTACAATGACCAATTAACCTACCAACCAGTAGGTCTGTGGGAGAAAACCCACATGATCACAGGGAGAATGTACAAAGCCCTCCCAGGCAGCAGAAAGAAATGAACCTGTCACCAGTACTGTAAAGCCTTGTGCTAACCACTATGCTTTTTACTGACACTAGTACAGGTAGCTCACTGACAGCTGAAAATCTCTTAATTCCTCAAAGTCTCTAAATTAGATCACCCCAATACATTCCAGAATACACTTGAGGCTATTCAAAACTCTTGCTGCCAGTATCTCAATTCACACCAAACCTTCCTTATATCTCTGCTTGGAGCCAAGTTCAGAAAAGCCTTGATTAAAAAAAAACATTGACTTGCTCTGTGCTTTTCTTCTGACCCCGACTTTCTTGCAGTCTACAATTCTCCAATTCCCTTTAACCTTGACTTCTTACTCACCCTCAATTTCCACTATTGATAGTTGTGTTTTCAGCCACCAGTGCACCAACCCCCCCCCCCCCCCATCACTAGACGACTCCTCTTGACCAAGCCTTTGGACACCTGCCCTTCTATCTCCTTATGGAGATTTCTGTTGGGAGAAACAGTTTGCAATACTAACGGAAATATGTAAATAGGCCTCAAATGAAACTTCTGAGTAATGCTACCCTCCGAATAGTAACATTTCTTAAGTCTTTTAAATGATTAATGTAGATCTTTAAGGTTTGGTTCAGAAATCTCAACTTTTGCTTTTTGAACAAATGTTCCACAGCACCGACCGTACAGTTATTTCCAACTGAATGGAACTGGGACCAATACTAGATGCAACCTCATCAACAGCCAGGGCAGCCCTGGATCGACGGGATCACAATACCCTGACGGACTCTTGATGATAATGGGGGGGGGGGGGTTAACGACGCGGAGCCGAGGCTATTGCCCCCCGACTAGGCCATGGGAAACGGGGAGAGAGAGAGCAGACGCTGCGGCCCCGACCAGGCGTGAATGGCGAGGGAGCTCCGACGGAGCAGGGTGTGAGGAAGCCAAGGGGCAGGGCGTACCTGGTCAGCGACATCCTCGGCGGTCCCCAGGAGATCACTCAAAGGCGCCATGTCGCTCCTGCCTCTCGCTCGCTCCGCGCTCGGGCTCGTGCGGGGGGAAGGGGCGGGGCGTCCGCGGAGGGGGCGGGGCTCCAGCTCTGCCACGTCGTAGCGGGGAACGCGGTCACGTGCGTCTGTCTGTGCCAGGTCTGACTCTATGTCTGTGTGCGTCTATATGTGCCTGAGTCAGTTTTCTGTGTTTATTTCTGTCTATATGTCCCATGAGGGAGAATCCTATCTGCAGGCTGAGAATAAACGGGGAAGACATAAAACAAGTACAGAACCTTTGCTACTTAGGAAGCTGGGTGACATCAGATGGCAGGTGCGACATGGACGTCAAAAGAAGAATAGGGATGGCAAAAGATACCTTTACGGGAATGAAGAGTATAGAGTACTGACTAACACTAAACTAGGCATGACAACCCAGCTCAGAGTACTGAAATGTTACGTTTATCCAGTTATTTTAAATGGCTCAGAATATTGGACAATATCTAGTAACACGAGGAAACGAATTGAAGCAGCAGAGATGTGGTTTTTGAGGAGGATGCAAAGAATCTCATGGACGAAACGAATATTTAACGAGGATGTCATGAACAGAGCAAAGCACAAAAAGAGAAATAATGTATGAGATCATAAAAAGGCAACGTAACTTCATTGGACATGTGATTAGGAAAGAGGAGTTAGAATGCACGGTAATTCTGGGAAAGATTGAAGGGAAGAAAGCAAGAGGAAGGCAAAGACAAATGATGATGGAGACAGCAGCCAGAGAACTGGAAATGAATACCAATGAATTGATCCACTTGACCTGAAACAGGAGTGTGTGGGCCATGGCAGTCAAAACTCAAACTGGGCATGGCACCTGATGATGATGTCTGTATCAGATCTGTGTGCATGTGTCGTTGTCAGGTTTCTGAGTCTCTGTATTGTGTCAGGTGTGTATGTCTGTAGTAGACTTTAAAGCGAAAGAGAGAGATGGTCTGAGACGTATGCGATCGGAAAGCGGACGAGAATTGGATCAATTGGGTCAGTTTTACAGCGCGGACCCGAGAATTAGGAATGCGGGCGAAAACATGGAAGGGGAGTTGCGAAGGGACGTGAAGGGTAGAGTGCCGCAGGGCACAGCGGCAGCAGGAGGGAAGCGGGGTGGGAGAGAGCGTCCACTGTGGCGCGCGTCTTCTTGCGGGACCATTGGGACAGCAATACGTGGCGAGAGGTGAGGCTGGTGCGAGGTTGAGCCAATTCAATGTGGCTGTTGGGGGAGGCTTGCCGACCGTTCAACTGATTTCTCGAGGTATTACTACAGACGCGGAAGTACTGTTGTCGTGTAATTCCTTGTGAAATGCAAGGAACGTAGGAGTCAGTAATTGTTACAGCAATTGCCGCGAATCTGTCAGCGCACTGGGCGAACTGTCTGTTTGAGATTTCTTTTGGAGCTCACCATTCGAGAGTTGTCTTTTCTGAGAAATTTTCTGAATTTTCTGAGAAAATGTCTTTTCTGAAGGATTGCACAACAGCTATGCACTTATTCCTAGTCACACCTAACGCTGAACTACGACCCCACGGTTGAACATGAGTCTATTGTCTCCCAAAGTTCAAAGTAAATGTATTATTAATGTTTCTGTATGTCACAACCCTTTGCGGGCAGCAGTAACTACGGGAAACACAATTGAACACGGTGAAAGACTGCATCCAGCAGGACGACGACAACAACCAATGCGCAAGTATTAGGGGCATTGATGCAACCAGTCCATATACATTCCAACGCACAGCTATAGAAGTTTGTCCAAGTTTTAAATGACATTCCAAATCTTCACAAACTTCTAAGTAAAATGTTCTACCTGTTGCATATTTACTATTGCTGTACTATTTGATTAATATTGTGAATATATTGTTTAACTAGCTATACTTTGTTAGCTACATAATTCATGGTAAATTATATGTAAAAGTAAGTGGGTGGCATTGCCATGATGCCATCATGTCATATGTGCACACCTCCCAAAACTGAAACAAGGTAGACAGACACCTCCTGTCTTCTTTCAATTAATTTCTGGACTTACAAAGTATAACAGATGATGAGTAAGTTTTAAGATAAACCCCAGACTACCTCCTACCTGTTAAAGCGCAGCATGTGTTTTTTTTTGATGCAAGTGGGAGAGAAACACCTGAGCTTTTGAAAAAAAAGCACAGCACATTTTTTCCCTTCAGAATTGCAGTGAAGCATTAGATTTTAATAAGGCAGAAAACAGATGAAATTCCTGAGTTGATAATCAGTGAGTACTGGGGTGATAAGAAATAAAAACAACAGAAATGGCTGTCTCCTTCAGAAAGATGTGTTTGATTGCACAAGAGATAACTGGATATTGTACACTGGACAAATAGAGCAATATTTTGAAGCAAATGGCATAGACAATGGGAATCAAGTGCCAGTTTTTCCTGAGTGTAATTGAAGGAAGAGCACACAATTTGCTTGGAAGTTTGACTTGTGCAATGAACCAGAATTGCTCCACACAGCTCCAATCTGCTAATTAAATTTGCTGACGACACTGCACTGATTGGCCTAATCTCAAATAATAATGAGGCAGCCTACAGAGAAGAAGTCATCACTCTGACACAGTGGTGTCAAGAAAACAACCTCTCCCTCAATGTCACAAAAACAAAGGAGCTGGTTGTGGATTACAGGTTGAATGGAGACAGGCTATAACCCCTAAAGACGTCAATGTATCTGGGGATGAGAGGGTGAACAGTTTAAGTTCCTTGGCATAAACCACCAAGGATCTCACGTGGTCTGTACATACCGACTGAGTGGTGAAAAAGCACAACAGCGCCTCTTTCACCTCAGATGGTTGAAGAAGTTTGGTATGGGCCCCAAATTCTAAAAAGTTCTACAGGGGCACAATTGAGAGCATCCTGACTGGCTGCATCACTGCCTGGTATGGGAACTGTACTTCCCTCAATCGCAGGACTCTGCAGAGAGTGGTGTGGACAGCCCAGTGCATCTGTAGATGTGAACTTCCTACGATTCAGGACATTTACAGAGACAGGTGTGTAAAAAGGGCCCGAAGGATCATTAAAGACCTGAGTCACCCCAACCACAAACTGTTCCAGCTGCTACCATCTGGGAAATGGTACTGCAGCATAAAAGCCAGGACCAGCAGACTCTGGGACAGCTTCTTCCACCAGTCTATTAGGCTGATGCAACCATATTTCTATGTTACATTGACTATCCTGTTGTACATAATATTTATTACAAATTATTATAAATTGTGCATTGAACATTTAGACAGAAACGTAAAGATTTTTACTCACCCTGTATAGGAGAATGTGAGTAATAAATCAACTCAATTCGGTTCAATTTGAATTGATTAGGGACTTTAAGACAAAAGAACCCTTGGGGCAAGTGATCATAATATGATCAAATTCACCCTGAATTTTGAGGAGAAGCTGAAGTCAGGTGTATCCGTTTTACAGTGGAGCAAGGGGAATTACAGAGGCATGTGAGAGGAGCTGACCAGAGTTAATTGGAAAATAACACTGGCAGGGTTGATGGCAAAGCAGCAATGGCTGGAATTTCTGGAAACAATTTGAAAGGCACAGGATATATTCATCCCAAAGTGGAACAAGTATTCTAAAGGCAAGAAAACACGACTGTATCTAAAAAGAGAAATCAAAGCCAATATAAAAGACAAAGAGAAGGCATATAATAGAGCAAGAACTTGTGGGAAGTTAGAGGATTGGAAAGCTTTTAAAAACCAACAAAAAACAACTAAAAAGTCATTAAAAAGGTAAAGATAGAATATGAAAGTAAGCTAGTCAATAATACTAGAGGATACTAAAAGTTTCCTCAGTTACATAAATTGTAGAAGAGAGGCAAGAGTGGATATCGGACTGCAGGAAAATGATGCAGGAGAAGTAGTAATGGGGGAAAATATTTAAAAGTGAATCACAGTTTCAAAAACTGTAATGCTTTGATTTAAAAAATCTAATAATGATGAGGGTGACACAGGACTGAATATCCTTGAGATTTGCAATGTGGAGACTAACAAGAGAAAAGCAGTTTGGCTTACACCTGAAGTGAATAGTAAATTAATTAAAGTAGAATTTGATACTGACTTGTCTGCATTAGTCATTCCAGAAAATGAGTTTGGAAGACATTTCAAAGATACTAAACTGAAGCCTACAAGTAACCAATTAAGAACTTATACTAGCGAAAATATAATTCCCGTGGGAATGATATTCGGAACAGTGAAATACATAGCAGCCATATTGGATTTTATGTGGTAAAAACAGGAGGACCTGCATTCTGGGGCTGTAATTGGCTGAGACAATTACAACTTGATTGGCGATCATCCACTATTTGCATGGTGAAATCTGAAATCTCCTTCCAATATTCTGATTTGTCACCACCTTTGACTTGACCAACTATAGTAGTGTCATTGGCAATCTTAAATATGGCATTGGACCTGTGCTTAGCTTTACAGTCTTAAGTATAAGGCAAGTAGACTGGGGGTTAAGCATACAGTCTTGTCATGCACATGAGGGAGATTGTGAAGGAAATGTTATTGAACCCAGACATTCACCTCATTTCCAAGGCGATCTTTGCTCCACAGATTCTAAGCAGAAGTAAATGGTATCCCACTTCTACATCCTTCTCAAATCTGTAAGCAGTTCAGTTCTGATAGCCAAGTTATTTCAGCCGGCTTTTCTCCCACAGAGCTACTTTTTCCTCTCTTTATCTGGACTCTGTTCTTTCTCTGCTGATCCATTTGCTTCTCACGTGCTGTCAATGCCCTCCAACTCTTTTCAACAATTTCCTGGATCCAGCTGACTAATTTTCACCATGGATGTCCCATTCCTCTACACCTCTCAGTTTTTCAATGAACAGAGAGCAACAAGGTCTCTTCACACTTATTCAACTTACTCTTACTTTGACCAACTTTTTAAAAAAATGCTCAAGTAAAAAATACAGATTCTGCAGATGCTGGAAATCCAGAGTACCACACACAAAACGCTGCAGGAATTCAGCAGGTCAAGCAGCATCTATGGAGGGGAATAAAGAGTCGATGATTCAGCCTGAGACCCTTTATCAGCACTGACCTTTCAGCCAGTCCTGATGAGGGGCCTCAGCCCAGAATGTCAATGCTTTGTTTTTCTCCATGGATGTTGCCTCAGGTTGTTTAATTTCCAGGGTGTCAGTATCTCTGAGGATCTAAACTGGATCCAACATATTGATGCAGTTCCCAAGAAAGCACGACGCTGGAGATATTTCATTAGGATTTTGAGGAAATTTGGTATGTCACCAAAAACATTTGCAAATTTCTACAGATGTACTGTGCAGAACATTAAAACTGGCTGCATCACTATCTGGTATGGGAGTGGGGGGGGGGGGGTGTGGATGACTACTGCACAGGATCGTAGTAAGTTGAAGAGAGTTGGAAACTTAGTCAGCTCCATCGTGGGCACCAGCCTCTGTAGTATCCAGGACACCTTCAAGGAATGATGTGTCAGAAAGGCGGTGTCCATCATTAAGGACCTTCATCACCAAGGTAGTGCCTTGGTTTAATTGCTACCATCAGGAAGGAGATACAGAAGCCTGAAGGCACACACTCAATGATTCAGGAACAGCTTCTTCCCCTCTGCCACCTGATTTCTGAACAGATATTGAACCCATGAACACTACCTCACTACTTGTTTAAATTTCTATTTTTGCACTACTTATTTAATTTAACTATTATTCACAAAATCAATAAATTTCATGACATATTCCAATGATGTTAAGACTGATTGCAATTCTGTTGCTTAAGTCAAAGTTCTAGATGTGAGAACTTTCATATGCCCAAGCTATTACCTGTCGCCTTGTGAGGTATATGGAACAATCCTTATTTCACTTCTAAAAGCTCTCTTTCTCATCTTCTTTCTGGAATATTCTTGAATATATCGGTGCTGCATTTCTCTGGCAAAGGATTCATGTGGATTTTGCCAGACCATTCATGGGCACGGATTTCTTGGTAGTGCATCTACAAAGTGGCCAGAAATATTCCCAATAACTTCCACTGCAGCCTCACACACTGCTGCTGTGTTGGGAAGCCTCTTCTCAAGGACTGGTGTTCCAGAACACTGAGTCAGTGAGCATGGATCCCAATTAGTAGCGGAACAGTTAATGAATGGAATAACACACATCACATCTGCACTGTACCACCCAGCTACAAATAGCTTGGCAGAAAGGTTTATTCAGAGTCTAAAGAATGCACTGTGAGCAATCCCGGCAGAACATACTGCACTGAATCAGGTGCTCACCAATTTCCTCCTTGCATACCGCAGTGCGGTACACTCCACAACAAACAACTCACCAGCTCTGCTTTCCTGGGCTGTCCCTTGTGTTCATGCTTGGATTTCCTCAATCCCAGTCTCAGAAGGAGTATGCAGGACAAGCAGCTGAACCAAATTGAAGGCTACTTGATGCACCATCAATAACTCTCCGAGATGTGAGGCGAGATATCGGCTTTTATTGGCTGGAAGAAAGAACAAACAGCAATTGACCACCACACTGCATCCTGGAGACTGAGACCGGGGCGGAGTCCCCAATCGCCTTTATACCGGGGTCCGTGGGAGGAGCCACGGTCAGTGGGAGGAGTCACAGGAGCAGACAGTGGGGGTGGGGTGGGGCCTGTCCAGACAGGTATATGTAGTTCACCACACTACTCAAACAAGGAGGTTCAATCTTTCACCTCCTGGACAAGCACTCCTGGCAAGGGACTACAGATGTGATCAAAAGTGGGTGCTCAGAAAGACTAAGGACTGAATTGGACCACTCTCCTAAACAATGGAGATAATATCAGATGTCATCTGGAGATGACACATCAATCAGATGAGGAGAGCAGAGTCAATTATTGCCACTGCTGTCATATCTATCCTGTGTATGGATGACTAGACAAAAATGTGTTACATATTGAGTTGAGATGCATCCTATATTGAGTTGGAGTTTTTAGCCAATAAGGGAGGAGTGTAGTGTATTTAATATTTCAGTAATATTGTAAATATATTGCTTGATTAAGCATTCTTTGTTTACATATTTCATTATGGGTTATATGTAAGTAGTTTGTGAATGGAATCTGTCATTAGGGCAGCATGTCATATGTGAACACCTCACTAAAAGAAAAACGAAGTAGACACTCATCCCGTGCTTTCTTTTGATTAGTTTAGGTTGGTGAAAACTTTGCATGGGACAGGTCAGATGACTGCTTTGCATGATATCTCTGTTCAGTCTGCAGCAGTGACCCTGAACTTGCAATAGTTTGCACAGCAGATCTGCTTCAACTCTGATCTCATTGTCCTTGGCATCCTTCATAATTCTAATCAAGATTAGTCAGCCCTTATGTATTGCAGGCATTTTGATACACAATGTAATGTAAACGTGGATGAGTGGATAATTTTACAGATGACACAAAAATAATTGGCATTGTAGATAATGTAGATTATCAAGGATGCAGGGGGTATACACTCAGTGGCCACTTTGTTAGGTACCTTCTGTTTGTTCATGGTCTTTTGCTGCTGGAGCCCATCCACTTCAAGGTTTGATGTGTGTTCAGAGATGCTCTTCTGCAAGCCACTGTTGTAACACATGGTTATTTGAGTTACAGTCAGCTTGAACCAGTCTGACCATTCTCCTCTGACCTCTCTTTAACAGTGTTGGTGTACAAAAGGGATTTTGGGATTCAAGTCCATAACTCCTTGAAAATGGTCACAAAGATGGCATATGGCTTGCTTGCCTTTATTAGCTGAGGCACTGAGTTCATGAGTGAGGAAGCTACGTTACAGCTTCGTAAGACATCGGTTAGGCTACATTTGGAGTACTGCATTCTGCTTGCCCCATTATGAGAAAGATGTGTAGGCTTTGGAGAGAGTGCAGAGGAGGTTCACCAAGATGCTGCCTGGATTAGAGGGTATGAGGTATACGCAACTCGAAGTTGGTCAAACCTGGGTTGTTTTCTCTGAAGCATAGGAGGTCAATGGAGGCCTGATAGGAATTTAAAGAATACAAGAGGCAAACTTAGAGTGCAGAATCAGAGTCTTTTCCCCAGGGTGGAGATATTGAATACTGGAGGGCATGCAGTTAAAGTGAGAAGGAGAAAATTCAAAGGAGATGTGTGGGTCAATTTTCATACCCAGAGAGTGATGAGTGCCTGGAATATGCCAGCAGGGTGGTGTTGGTGGAGACAAGTATGATAGAAGCTTTAAGAGGCTCTTAGATAGGCATGTGAATGTGCAAAGAAAGGAGGGGTGATTATGGAGTATCATAAACACAAGGAGATTTTGCAAATCGGAGTCCTGTGAAGGATCTTGGCTTGAAAAGTCAGCTGCTTATTCATTTCCATAGATGTGGCCCGACTTGCTGAGTTTCTCTTATGTCTAAGATTCTGAAACTGCTGGAAATCCTGAGCAACTACACACTGAGTTGTTGTAGGAACTCAGCAAATCAGGCAGCATCTATGGAGGGGGGAAATGATTCCGATAAAGGGTCTTGGCCTGGAATGTCAACTGCTTATTCTCCTCCATATTTATGGACTTATTAGTTATTGTGGGTTGAAGGGTCTGGCCCTGTGCTGTACTGTTCGGTGTTCTAATTGTAGCCCGACTTTCCTGCGCTCTCCCCATACTCATTGACTTTCATGTAGTTCAGGTATTTGCCACTCTGCTCTGAGTATATTCAAAGTTTCCACTGCTCTCTGGCGTAAAGAATTCCAACAATTCACGGGATTCGCGCCTTGGGCCTGCAAATAAATTGAATGAGATTATTATGTGTTGAATTCGAATCTGGTCACGTGTGTGTTCCAAGTCGTCATTTGTGTTTGGGTGGAGCTGCTTTGTACTTTATCCAAGTCAGGATGATTTTATTATGTTTCCACATTTTGGAACCTAACAAGTGTTTTCTTTCTACCTTTTGTAAATGTTCCCAGCAGGGGTGGAGTCAGGTACGGGATTTGCTATAGGTACTTAAACTTGGACTGGATTCAGATTAGCCGGACAAGGTCAAATTTTAATTCTATGCACAAAGAGGAGTCTCTGAAATGGTCCAGTAAACACTTGAAATCTGCATTTAAGGATGGAAAATAGATATTGTCCTCTGAGAATAGATTAAAAAATACATAAAACACACAGCACAGGACCCAATACTTCGGTCCACAAGGTGGTGTTGAGCTAATTAACCTAATGACACCTAATCCCTTCTGCCTGCACATAGTTCATATCTCTACATAAAACACTGGAGAAATTCAGCAGACATTAGGTCAATGTTTCATCAGGACTCAGAAAGGTCTCAGCCTGAAACACTGACTATTTACTCTTTTCCATAGATGCTACCTGGCCTGCTGAGTTCCTCCACTATTTTGGTGTGTGTGGCTTTGGATTTTCAGCATCTACAGGTTTCCTTATGTTTGTCATATCCTTCCATTCTCTGCACGCTGGTGTGCTTAGCTAAGAGTTTCTTAAACACCACTATTGGAACTGCCCCCACCACCAGCCCTGGCAGCACATCCCAGGACCCGCCACTCTTGTGTAAAAAAAATTTGCCCCACCCCCTCACTTTAAACATATGACTTCTAGTACCAGAGAATTCGACTCTGGGGGGAAAATCCTATGCCTTTCGTAATGTTATAACATTCTGTCCAGTCTCCCTTCAGCCTCCAGTACTCCAGAGAAACCAATCCAAGTTTGTCCAAGCTCTGCCCTCCAATTTAGGCAGCATCCTGGTAAACCTTTTCTGCACCTCTCCAATCCTGTACTGGGGCGATTAGAATTGAATGCAATACTCTGAAAGCAGCCTAATCAGAGTCTCCTAAAGCTGCAAAATGTCAAGAAATTGCTCTGGATTTGAAAGCTGAAATTGATATCAAGATTCAAAATTGTTTAACGTAATTTCTTGTACATAAGTTTAAAGGAGACTAAAATAATTAATACTCCAGCTTCAATGCAGCACAAAGAACACAAGGGATAAAGAACACAATAGTAATTAAAACACAATAAGTATAAATGCGTAAGATAAAAAATGCATTGACAGATTGTTTAATGGATAAAGTGACACTAGGCTGTACATAATGCAAGTGACAGGAAATAAAGTTGTGGTGGGTTAGTGGGTGGAGGTGTTGATCAGCCTTACTGCTTGGGGAAAGTGACTGTGTTTGGGTTTGGTGGTCCTGCCGTGTATACTACATAGCCTCCTCACTGATGAGTGTGGAACAAACAGTCCTTGAGCAGGTTGGGTGTTACTGCTCCCTGTCAGTATGTATGTCCTTGATGGCAATAAGGTCAGTACACAGGGCTGTGGGGCTCCCGTGTTGAGGATGACGAGTAGTTGGGAGCAGGTGTGCATCCTGACTGTCTGAGGTCAGTTGGTGAGGAAGTCCAACACCCAGATGCGCAGTGATGTATTTAGTAGACCAAGGAGTAGGACTTTGTCCACCAATGGGACAGTTGTCATGGTGTGCTCTCGGAGGACTGGACTCTGGTGTGGAGGAATGGCAGGATCCCCAGGAAGAGACGGAAACAAGTGGTTCAACATTGGAACGCCAACAGAGCCTTGGAGGAGCGACACTACAAGACAATTCATCCTCTCCGACTTAATGACCCCACTAAGGCACTGAATGAGAATCCTCTTTAAATAATCATAGAATGCAGGAAACGTGCCAGCCACAATTAACTTGACAAGATTAAACCGAAAACACAAGGGCTAGAGTTTATCAACTCTAGTTAAGAAATTGATTAGTAAATACATGTGCTCAAAAACCCTAGAAGCTCAACACTGAATGGCAGGCCGCAGGTCTCCATGACAACAATAGTGACGATGCACAGTCACATACTCCAGGAATTGTTATTGGACAGGTGTTCCTGATTTTTTTTTTTGTGTGCCATTGCCCTCTTGATTCCTAAGATGAGGTGTCTCCTTGCTGCTCTGAGAGCTGTTCTGTCACCGGACTTAAAGGCAGCATCCTGGGCTTTTAGTGTGGAGAATGCCACTGTGTTCAGCCTGAGCTTCTGTTTGGGCCATGAGATGACAATTCTTGAGGTACCAAAGTCATTTACACACTTACTGACGTAGCTAATAACAGATGAGGTATAACCCTCGAGGTACGTGTTTTCCCTGCTTGTGGCAGCCCCTTGAACGTCTACCAATTAGTCCATTCAAGACAGTCCTGGACCATAGACATTCGCTCAATAGGTCAGCCACTCATAGTCCTTTTAAAGAGTTTCTCTTCATCATCGTGGCAGGGTCAGTATGATTGATGGATGTTTCTACCCAGGTTGAGTTACCCCATCCTGAGTTAAGTATATTGCTCACTCTGCAGAAGCATGATTGAGAAGGTCTTTGAATTCTTCCTTCCAGTGGCTGTTGATTACCTCGGAGTTCATCCCTGTACTTGGCTCTCGGTTGGATAGGGGTTAAGGCACAGGTTACTCTAGGAACTCACAGACACCGTGATTGCATATGAACTGCTGAGTCTCCGAAATTCATCATCTGTTCTTTAGATCCTGAACTTTTGGCAAGACTTTGGTTTTCAGGTGCCCATGGAGCTGTTCTGTTCCCTGAGGGAAGATAGTATTTCCAACTGATGAATATCTTACATTTGCATCTAATGAGCTCCTTGATCTCCTTGTCATTCACAGGGAACCCATCTTGGTTCTCTTGCTGGAGAGTTATCTTTATAGATGACAATTATCATCATCCTATAACTTGTGGCTATTTGTCAGCTGGGAGTTGACAGATTGTTAAGAGGCTGTACCTTGAGGGCCTCGAGAGTTTCAACATGATCTACTTGCAGCAACATCTCCGTGTTGGGGCCAGCTTGATTATTAGATTAGGCACAGTCATGCCATGGAAGATGTGGGAATTTTTGTGGTACCTTGCCTGGACAACTTGGTGGTGCCAGTTCTTGGACTGGGTCTCCTGTCCTTCCTGCCTTGTGGACAGTCTTCTTTATGCCACCTCCTCCCCAACCTTGCCACCCCCAGCTCTGATACAATAAGAATCTGTTTGGCTCATCAGGATGCTCTGCATGCTTTGCTACACGATTCTGGGCTTAAACTCTTGGTTTCTACATCCGCTGGATAGGGATCAGTGCTCTGCCAAAATGACTGAGTTGTGAGAGGATGTGGTTGGGTGACAGGAACTGGGGTTTCCCTTCCCCATCCTCTGTACTACTTAGACTAACTTACTTTCTCTCTCTCTCTTTCCTCAGTTCTGACAAAGGGTCTTCAACCTGGAATGTTAACTGGTTTCTCTTTCTAAAGCTGTTACTTGACTGGCTGAGATCTTCCACTGTTTAAATTTTTGTTTCAGATTCTAGCATCTGCCATTGTATTTGCTTCCTGATAGGAATCATTGCCAGTGCCCAGGGTGCATGGTTGGGTGTGTGTTTGGAAGCACAGACCTGGCACGTGGTTGCATTTTTGTGGTCAGAACCAGGCATGGTTGGTGGCTGAAGCTGGGGATTAGAGGAGTGCTGTAGAACAAAGGGATCTGGAAATACAAGCCCATAATTCATTGAAAGTGGCACCACAGGTAAATAGGATCATAAAGAAAGCTTTTAGCGCATTGACCTTGAGTACAGGAGATGGGATGTTATGTTGCAGTTGTGTAAGACATTGGTGATGCTTAATTTGGAGTATTGTGTGCAGTTTTGGTCACCTACCTACAGGAAAGATGTAAATAAGGTTGATAGAGTACAGTGAAAATTTACAGGAATGTTGATAGGACTGGAGGACCTGAGTTATAAGGAAAGGTTAAATATGTTAGGACTTTATTCCCTGGAACGTAGAAGATTGAGGGGAGATTTGATAGAGGTATACAAAATTATGAGAGGTATAGATCGGGTAATTGCAAGCAGGTTTTTCCCACTGAGATTGGGTGGGATTACAACCAGAGGTCATGGATGAAGGGGGATATGTGAGAAGTTTAAGGGGAACACGAAGGGAAATTTCTCCACTCAGAGAGCTGAGAACATGGAACGAGCTCCCAGCACAAGTGGTGGATGCAAGCTCAATGTCAACATTTTGGAGCAGTTAGGATAGGTACACGGGTGGTAGGGGTATCCAGGGCTATTGTACCTGTGAAAGTTGATGGGAGTTGGCAGTTTAAATGGTTTCACCATGGACCAAAGGGTCTGTTTCTGTGCTGTACTTTTCTATGACCCCAAAACAGCCAAGCAACCCATGTGCAAAAGAAGACAAATGGTGCATATACAAAATAATAATAATATTAAATAAATAAGCAATAAACATTGAGAAGATGAGTTGAAGAGCCCTTTAAAGTGAGCCTATAGATTACGGGAACAGTACAGTGCTGGGATGAGTGAAGTTATCGCGTCTGGTTCAAGAGTCTGATGGTTGAGGGGTAATAACTGTTCATGAACCTGGTGGTCTGGATCCTCAATGCACTTGTCCCTCCTTCCTGATGGCAGCAGAGTGAAGAGAGCATGGCCTGGATGGTGGGCATCCCTGATGGTGGATGCTGCTTTTCTGTGACACCACTCCTTGTAGATGTGCTCAGTGGTGGGGACGTCCTTACCTGTGATGGACTAAGCTGTATCCACCAGTAAGTGCTTCTGTACGAGAGCATTGGTGTTTCCATTGCCAATCCCTGATGCAAATAGTCAGTAGACCACACATCTATCGAAGTTTGTCAGAGTTTTAAATGACATGCCAAATCTTCACAAACTTCTAAGAAAGTAGCAACGCTGCTGAACTTTCTTCATAATGGCACCTATGTGCTGGGTCCAGGACAGATCCTCTGAAACGATAACACTGAGGAACTTAAAGTTGCTGACCCTCCCCACCTCTGATCCCCCAATGAGGACTGGCTCAGGGAAATCTGGCTTCCTCCTCCTCTGGTGAAAAACCAGCACCTTGGTCTCGCTGACAGTGAGTGAGAGGTTGTTGCGACACCACTCAGCCTGATTTTCAATCTCCCTCCTGTACGCTGATTCATCACCACCTTTGGTCTGGCCAATGACAGCGTTGTCAGCAAACTGGAATATGGCATTGCAATTGTGCTTAGCCACACAGTCATAAGTATAAAGTGGGTAGAGCAGGGGGCTAAGCACGCAGTACTCAGGATATAAATGCCATGAAAATTAACATTTGAAGCAGCAATATTTCAAGGACAAATGTTAATATAAATTAGTGTAAGTTATATATAACTTACACCCAGGACAGCAGATAAAGATTTGCTTTGCAGCTCAGTACAAAACCTCTGACGAAGCATCTCTCAGCACAACGGTGGTGAAGCAGTCTTATACTTGAACGTCTGGAATGAAAGTCCGTCTTTGTGACTCAGAATGTGATTGCTACCTACTGAGCCACATTTGGCACCCCGTCATTGGCAAACGTGATTGGACAGTGCAGCAATCCACTGTGACAGTTCCGCTTTGCCATATTTAGTAGCAGTTGTCAGCTCAGTCCGAAGCTTTTCTTCATGCTCCATCTGTAATATACGTAATAAAAATAATTGTTGGCTCTGTCATTCATACGACTGTAGCTTGTGAATTTCTTCTTCATCTTTTAGTATAAACAGGCAAACCTGTCACTTTGTCTGTCTTTAACGGCATGATAAAATTGGAAACTTGTGCAGAATTACTTGAAAGAAAACATTATTCTTAGCTCTGCGATAAAATTCAAACAATAGCAATACAATACTCAGGCACATTCATGTTCTATGACAGTTCTAGGTGCTGCTGCTAGTAACAAACAAGCTACACAGTGCACAAAGCTAATTTCCATTCACAGCTCCTGAGATAATAGAGCAGTTCACATCTATACACGGGACCTAACAACATTGTCGCTTGGTTTGGCGAGACGAGCCTTTTTGTGGTCAACTGATGACTTTGAGGGGCTGGGGAATCTAGGCTATACACTTGTGTATTTGTGTGGTTGTATTTTATGGTAGTTCTATATAGGCTTGTTGTCTTATATGTGGCAGGACTGGGCCTCAAGCTGCAGTGTGACCTGGGGAAGGGGCGTTGGGGCTGGTGCGCTCCGCCGGGGCAGTGTAGCGTGGCATCTGCACTAGAGTTGGTGCTGTACCCCTAGTGCTTGCTCAGCAAGGGATGGGTTCTATTGCGGTCAAAAGTGGATTGGTGGTGTGGATTTTGGTCTCTTTTATTGCATGATTGTGATACAATTTGTGCTTGCTATCTTGTGTGTGCTTTGTGCTGTGTGTGACTATTGGTATTACGTTTTGCATCTTGACCCTGGAGTAACACTGTCTCATTTGGCTGTATTCATGTATGGTTGATTGACAATTAAACTTGAATTGAACAGTTAACACTTACACTATGACAATAACCACCATCAACAAGGCCACCTCTCTCCAACAATCGGCAGGGTTATTTCTGCTAAGTAACCCAAATCGATGGTGCTGGGGAGGGAGTAGTGTTAGTCAGCATTATTGACTTGAATCTTAACTAGTCTACTGGCATAGATGAATGAGCTGGAGGAGTTTTTGAAGTTTGCCAGCAGCAATGTGGTGAATTGAGAAGGAAGCAAAAATGCTTTGGTAGATTGCAGTCATGGAGAAATCCAGCAAGGACCAGACCCTCAAAATGCTGGAGGAACTGAGCACGCCAGGCAGCATCTATGGAAAAAAGTACAGGCCACATTTCGGGCCAAGGCCCTTCAGCAGGACTGGAGAAAAAAAAGGTGAGGAGTAGATTTAAAAGGTGTGTGGAGGGGAGGGGAGAGAGAAACACCAGGTGATAGGTGAAGACTGGAGGGGGAGGGGTGAAGTGAAGAACTGCGGTTGCTTGATGAGATGAGATAAAGAGAGGGAAAAGGCGATGGGAAATAGAAAAGGAGGGGGGCATTGGGGGCCATTACCATAAGTTTGAGAAATCAGTGTTCATCCCATCAGGTTGGAGGCTATTCAAATGGAATACAAGGTGTTTTTCCTCCAACCTCAGTGTGGCCTCTTCACAACAGTGGAGGAGGGCATGGATAGCTAATTCTGACTGGGAATGGGAAGTGGAATTAAAATGGGAGGCCACTGGGAGATCCCACTTGTTCTGGCGGGTGGAGCGTAGATGCTTGGCGAAGTGGTCTCCCAATCTATGTTGGGTCTCACCGATATATAGGAGGCCACACCAGGCACACTGAACACGGTAAATGACCCAACAGACTCACCTCACCTGGAAGGACTGTTTAGGGCTCTGGATGGTAGTGAGGGAGGAGGTGTAGGGGCAGGTGTAGCAAGTTGCTAGGAGGGATATCAGTGGGAAGGGACGAATAGACAAGAGGGTTGCAAAGGGAGCGATCCTGGCAGAAAACAGAAAGTAGACTGGGAGACCGCTTCACCTCCCAATCCCATTCCGATATGTCCATCCATGGCCTCCTCCACTGTCGTGATGAGGCCACACTTAGGTTGGAAGAACAACACCTTATATTCCATTTGGGTAGCCTCCAACCTGATGGCATGCACACTGATTTCTCAAACTTTCGATAATGACCCCCAACCCTCTCCATTTCCCATCCCCTTTTCCCTCTCTCGCCTCATCTCACCAATAAACTTCCCAGCTCTTTACTTCGTCCTTCCCCCTCCAGGTTTCGCCTATCACTCGGTGTTTTTTCCTCCCCTCCCCCCACCTTTCAAATCTACTCCTCAGCTTTATTTCTCCAGTCCTGCCGAAGGTTTTCGGCCCGAAACGTCAACTGTACTTTTTTCCATAGATGCTGCCTGGTCCGCTGAGCTCCTCCAGCATTTTGTGTGTGTTGTTGGATTTCCAGCATCTGCAGATTTTCTCTTGTTTGTGGATACAGAGACTTCAACTCAACAGTCCATACTGACCATGGTCCCCAGCCAGCTAGATCCAGTTTCCTCCATTTGCCCTGTATCCTTCTAATTGCCAGTCTCCTAATCATGCACACTTATTTTAACCAAAAAGCTGTTCAGTGTTCAAAGTACATTTATTATCAAAGTAAGTGTACATTACACAACCTTGTGATTTGTTTCCTACAGGCACCACAAGACAAAACCCCAACAAACCCATTTAAAAAGGACCACAAAACACCCAATGTGCGGAGAAAATAGAACATATTGTGTAAACAATGAAAACAAGCATTCAGAACTGAAGTCCATGGAAGAGAGTCCGTCCACAGCCTCAGTTTAGCACAGAGCTGAGGAAACAACACAGGGAAGTGAGCTGAACTGGCCAGTCCCTCACCTCGGGCCCCGACATCCCGACGCCTTCAATCAGGCCTGGTGCTTAAATCATTGTCCAGTCATTGGTTCAGTTGCTTTGATATGCTCTGGGGCCTGGACCCCGCCTTTCCAATTCAGTCCTGTGCTTAAGTTCCCCACTGCTTCATCTTGCCTCAGCCCTGCTGCATCGAATCATCTCCAAGTCTAACGGAACGTTACAGGCTCAGGTAACTTCCTTTGTTCTCGCCAACTCAGACCAGTTCAGACAATTTTTAACCAGGTCAGCCAAGCACTGGGCAAAGTCTGCTTAAGCTCGCAGGCTGTTTTATTCTACAAGTCTGCCATTTTTACATAGCGAAATAACAGC
Organism: Hypanus sabinus; assembly: GCF_030144855.1. NCBI lineage: Eukaryota > Metazoa > Chordata > Chondrichthyes > Myliobatiformes > Dasyatidae > Hypanus > Hypanus sabinus. The sequence goes on from NC_082721.1 coordinate 84,620,462, forward strand.
TTCTTAAAGGGTGGCACAGTGGTGTAGTGGTTTGCACAACACTTTACAGTACAGATGACCTGGGTTCAATTCCCATTGTTGCCTGGAAAGAGTTTGTATGTTGTTCCTGTGACTGTGTGGGTTTTCTGTGACTGCTCTGGTTGAGCCATCCCTGAGCAAGATCTGCTTCGCTGAACAGTTGACAAAGTGGTGGTGGAAAGAACGTTCTGTGTTACATCACTGTCTGGGACGGAGAGTTGGGGCAGGCATGGTGGGTGCTGCACAGGATCGAAAGAAGCCGCAGAAAGTCTGTCATCGTGGGCACTCGCCTCCCCAGCATCCTGGACATCTTCAAGGGACGATGCCTTAATAAGGTGGCATCCATCATTAAGGATCCCCCATCACCCAGGACAAGCCCTCTTCTCATTGCTGCCATCAGGAAGGAGGTACAGAGACTGAAGACACACACTCAACAATTCAGAAATAGCTTCTCCTCTGCTGCCATCTGATTTGAACCCATGGGCACTACCTCACTACTGTACTTAGTTGATTATTTACTGTAATTATGTATTACAATGTGCTGCTGCCTATTTCTGATTCTGATTCTGGCAAAATGGCAGCCTTTGTCCCTTTGTCCACATGGTAAAAACAAAAAGAAACATTTGCTTTGTCTGTTTCCACTGCCCTTGCCTCATTCCTGTGTTACAAACCCTGTAACTGGGTGTCTTACCAGCAAAGATAGGAGTATCCGTTGGAGTCTGATGATACTATTTTTAACAGTATTTATTAGTAAAAATACACAAAAATAATATCAATGCATATATACAGATAATATATGTCATCAATACTAAACCTAAAAGTGCGGGTATAATAATAATAAGAAATAAGCTCTATTGTTGTCTAGGGGATAATGAATTGTCCGATGGAAATATAAAGTTCAGTTCAATTCATGCAGTCTGCAGTAGTTGTTGATTGCGGTGATGCAATTGTTGGAGAGAGAGAGTAACAGCTATTGACTTGCCGACTTTCCTTTTACGATCTTGATCCTTCGATGCGTTGTTGTTGTGGCCATTTACGTATGACCCCTCCATCCTTTAGCTAGACCATTCCATGGAGGACTCATCACCCAGGCAAGGGTGGACACACACACAAGCCCCCATCGGTCTCGTAGCGTCTCTCCTGGTGCGTCTGAGGGGTGTTCCCCAGACCCTACTTTTATCCCCACTCACGGGGTCTCAGGTGTCAATCAGGTTGGGTTGATGCAACACATCAACCAGACCACTCTGGTTGCTCCCTGAGGGGTTTCAATGAATAGAACAGTACTCAATACACAATTCCTTCTCCAAGAGACAATAGCAGTAATCAGTGGTTCCGTTCCGCTTTTGTTAAGAAGAGACATTCCACCTTTGTGTATCCCTGCGTTGTCTCTCTCTCATTACTGACATGAGCTGTTTATCTCTCTCATTTCCTGGGTATCAGACCTGAAATAATAGCGATTTTGAGCATTCTCAAAAAGGGGGGGGGGGCGACTTTGCACCCTTCTGCTCATCAGAGTTGCTCCTCATTCCCATCCTTCTAAGAATTTTCACCACAGGGGAAAATTAACTAATACAGAGTCTTACAGAATTTCAGAATCTAACACAATACAAGAGTTTTCACTACAGAGTAATACAGTTATATATACATTCAATTTAACATCTAAACAGTTAGCGATTACATTGTCACTTCCTTTAATATCTTAATATCTTGTACCTTAATAAATTCCTGTAGCATCAGACTCCAATTTAATAACCACCCATTTTTATTCCTTTTCTTCAGCAAAAACAAAACTAAAGGGTTGGGATCTTAAGTATATATTACAAAATGTGAACCAATACATGTGTGATTATTCTGTAGTCATTACAAACGTTTATGCAAATACTAATCTTTATTTTACTTTTAAACTTAACAGTCAGTCTTCCATGGTGTTGTCTTTATTATTTACATGCTTTGTCGAAATCCCTCAAAACCAGATCCTGTTATTTAAAGTGGCATTTTGTCAACCTTTGCCCCTTTTCCACTTAACTCTCACGTGGTTAGCTTGCTTACCAGTGTGGAATAGGCTTTTGCATACTCCTTTCATAGGAGTTATTTTATCAACAATGTTTTCCAAGCTTAGCCCATCTTCTGAACTTCCACACAATTCTTTATTTTTAAGCAAGTTGTTAATTGTATCTTCAGGACCCATCATTCTATTAGTTTTCAGGTTAACATCTGCCAGTGATCCCTCTTTGTCCAAACAACATTTCAAATTCTGCCTCTTCACAGCACACCCTTGAATAACATTAGTGAATGGGGTACCTTTACATTCCAAATCAAACTGTAATTGATTCACAGGCACCTTGTTAACAAGCCATTGTTCCTTCAGCCTGGTTACTGCTTCTGACACCAATCCAGACTTTAAATTTTCTTTAGTCAATTTAGGAACTACACTTTTCCCTTCTCCTCAATAATAATATCCACACCACCACTTTTTATCTCCTCACTAACTTTTAACACACCTTCTAACACAAACAATTGGGAATTCCCACTTCCCATGAGTACCAAGGTTAACCCTTTCTTCACTGAACCAAGTCCATCTGACCCGAAAGGACTGCATTCCTTTTCAACTAAATCAGATACCTCAGACTTTTCCTAAGTTTCATTACTAGGTTCAGTACCATGTGCATCCACATCTTGAACACACTCAAAAGGGACAACCGCCTCTTCCAGGCTTTCAATACCTGTCCCCTTTTCAAATTCTAAGTTCCCCTGATCCTCCCAGTTACTCTCTGGGCAACTCCCTTCCGGAGTAAACTCAACCCTGCGGGTAAAAACAACCTCATCTGCTAACCCAGCAGACTCCTTCAAGGTAATGGCTTCCTTTTCATCTAGGACTGCCCTTATTTCATTATCGGGAACACCTTTAAATTCTTCAACTTCTTCAAACAGTTCTGTCAAGCCAGACAGATCATCCATGTCCAACCCTGGACCTTCTAACAGCTTTATCTGTTTCTCATTTTTACTCCGTGCCTCTATAAATTTCCTCCTGGCTAAGGGTAGGTCTACCTCCTCTCCTTTACTCTCTTTCACCTCCCTATTCTCCGTTTTACCATCCCCTAACCCCTATTGGTACAGAGTCGGTAAAAACGTCTCAGCCAAATCGACACTGGACTGATTTAAACTGGTCTCTTTCTCAGCTGCCTTTCTCGACATGCTGCGAGTGATCGCACATGCGGGATAGATCTTGGAACCTAGGGGCGGGTCCTCAGCCTTCACAGGCTTGCTCGTTAATTTCACTGCTGAACACACATCACCACCTGCTAAATCGTTACCGAGAAGGACGTCCAAGCCTTCTCTTGGTAATTCTGACTGCACCCCTATTTCAACTGGTCCAGATACCAGATCACAATTTATAATGATCCCGTGCAAAGGTACAGCTTCTGTCCCTTTTCCTATGCCTCTCAAAACTACCTCTCCAGTCTCAGGACCAAAATCTGCCTTACTGAGAATCAATGACTGCTTAGCTCCAGTATCTCTCCAGATCCGCACTGGAACTGGTGTTTCTCCCTCTTTCACAGACACGGTCCCTTCTGAAATAAATTTCTCACGCCCCTCTCGTATTCTGTCTACCTGGGGCTTTCTCGTCGATTTGCTGATCAACACAATACACCCTGTAGGGACTGCTGCTTTCCCTTTTCCTGTCTCCTTCCTCGGAGCAAAACACTTAGATGCAATATGACCCACCTTTCCACAATTAAAACAGGTCAAGCCAGGACTCCTCCGGCTGTCTTGCCTTTCTTCACTTTTACCACAAGCTCCCGGCTGAATTTCTGCCTCAGCCAACGGGCTTTCTCTACTGTTCCTATGGTCTTTCTGGTAACACTTATTCGAGGAAAACATTGTCTTGTGGGTTAGGGCATATTCATCTGCGAACCTGGCAAATTCTGATATGGACTTATTCAGCTTCTCATTCAAATACATCCGGATATCATCCGGAACACAACCTTTAAATTCCTCAATCAGAATTAACTCTCTGAAATGCCGAAAATCCTCTTCCACCCTTTCTGCCGCACACCAATGATCCAAGAGCCAACACCCTTCTCATAGGCAAACTCTGCATACGTCTGATTCCACACTTTCTTTAAATCTCTGAACTTTTGTCTATAGGCCTCAGGTACCAATTTGTAGGCCCGAAGAATGGCCTGTTTTACTTCCTCGTAATCCTCATACTCCTCCTCCTCCACAGACAACGCCGCATATGCCCGTTGTGCCTTCCCTTTTAACACACTTTGTAACAACGCCACCCACTGATCTCTGGGCCACTTCTGATTCACTGCCACCTTTTCAAAATGCAAGAAATAACTATCAACATCCGTCTCCTCGAACGGAGGTACTAACCTAAACTCCCTACTAACATTAAACCTCTCCTCTCGGTCTGCCCCTTGGACCCTTCTCTCTTGCTTTAACTTCCCCATGTCCAGCTCATGCTGCCTCTGTTTCTCCTTCTCCCTTTCAGCTCTTTCATGCTCCCTCTTCGCCTCTAACTCCTTTAGCTGGAGTTCATACTCCCTTTTCTTCTGTTCCAACTTTAATTTTTCCAACTCTAACTGAGCCGTCCCACTAGCTGGTACCTTTTCTGGGGTGGGTTCCACTACCTCAGCCGAAAACACCTCCTTATTAACATAATACTGAGCTATGGCCCTCTGTATCTCCCACCTTTTCATTGACAACTTCACCTCTGTGAGTTTTAATCTTTTTGCAATATTCACCGTCCAACTTTGTGGCATCCTCTAGTGCCTCTGGAGTCGGGTTTTTTGTAAATTCATCTACGTCTATCTTTGCTGGTTTCCCATATGGTTACCCGCACAACCTGATCCAAGTCTGGACTTAAAAGTCCGATTCCCTGGCCCTCCAATTTGGTATCAAATCCCGGACGAGCCCCCAAGTTGTTATGAACCCCGTAACTGGGTATCTTACCAGCAAAGATAAGAGTATCTGTTGAAGTCTGATGATACTATTTTAACAGTATTTATTAGTAAAAATACACCAAAATAATATCAATGCAAATATACAGATAATATACATCATCAATACTAAACCTAAAAGTGCGGGTATAATAGTAATCAATAAGAAATAAGCTCTATTGTTGTCTAGGGGATAATGAATTGTCTGATGGAAATATAAAGTTCAGTTCAATTCATGCAGGCTGCGGTAGTTGTTGATTGCGGTGATGCAATTGTTGGAGAGAGAGAGTAACAGCTATTGATTTGCCGACTTTCCTTTTACGATCTTGATCTGTCAATGCGTTGTTGTTGTGGCCATTCACGTATGACCCCTCCATCCTTTAGCTAGACCATTCTGTGGAGGACTCGTCACCCAGGCAAGGGTGGACACACACAAGCCCCCATCGGTCTCGTAGCGTCTCTCCTGGTGCGTCTGAGGGGTGTTTCCCTAGACCCTACTTTTATCCCCACTCACGGGGTCTCAGGTGTCAATCAGGTTGGGTTGATGCAACACATCAACCAGACCACTCTGGTTGCCCCCTGAGGGGTTTCAATGAATAGAACAGTACTCAATACACAATTCCTTCTCCAAGAGACAATAGCAGTAATCAGTGGTTCCGTTCCGCTTTTATTAGGAGGAGACATTCCACCTTTGTGTATCTCTGCGTTGTTTCTTTCTCTCATTATTGACATGAGCTGTTTATCTCTCTCATTTCCTGGGTATCAGACCCGAAATAATAGCGATTTTGCGATTCTCAAAAGGGGGGGGGGGCGATTTTGCACCCTTCTGCCCATCGGAGTTGCTCCTCAATCGTAACACCTGTTTGCTAATTTGCAGATTTTACCTATTTCTGGCCTACAAGGTTTAAAGGAAGTGGCCGCAGAGGAATCTAAGTTCCAGCAAGATAGCAGCAGAGTGGAAAATTGTAACGCTTTCCATGTTTCAAGGAGGGAAAGGTGAAAACCGGCAACTAAAGGCTCGCTAACTTAGCACGTGTTGTTGGCAAATTGCTGGAGTCCATAATCATGGAGGAAACAGTAATTAAAATAAACTTGATGTAATCAAATCAATTGAGCAAATTTTTATGAAAAGTAACTCATGTTTGACAAATTTGCTAGAGTTCTTTGCAGATATAACAACAGAATTGATGGAGGGGAGATAAGGAGACAGAGGATAGAGGGAGCCTGTAGTAGTGCATTGGAATTTACAGAAGGAATTTGATAAGGTACCACATAAAAGGTGGGTGTATAACGTAAGCGAATGTGCGAAAGTATGGTTTGAAAGCTGATTAAAAGGCCAAGTCAGAATAAATGAGACTTGCTCAAGCTGTAAGAATGTAACTAGTGGAATGCCCCAAAGATTAGTTCTTGTGTAGAAGTTCTGGTAAGGCAAGTGTTAACATAATGTCTAGGCAAGGATAGTTTACAGATAGAGTGGCCACAGAGCTGGCAAGAAAGCTCTTTGTAGAACATAGCTTCTCTTTGCATAGCAGATTACCGGAGCCATTTCTCTTATGGAGTAAGATAAGAATGTAACGGAAGGATGCAAAATACACACAAATTAACTAACAGATAATTATTGCTTTACTAACTTCAAATTATCACCGGTTGTTAGCCTGTAGTTTCTATTGACTTTTTACACCTGCATTGTGAATGGTGATTGATCTGGCAAATACTAAGTTGCAGATATCCATAACTGCTTGTCAATTCTGTATAAAAATGGCATTTCTCTGTTCAGAAGCGTGGTGACCCAGGCCATGCTGTTCCCCTTGTGCACAAGTGAAATAAATCATGTCTGAGAGGAATGAGTGCGAGTTTTCAGAGTCCAGTTAATCAGCTAAGACTCTTGGACCTTGGTTACTTCAATTTATATTTATGAGCTGGAGAAGGGACTGAACACAAGTACTGATGACATGAGAAACCACGTTGCGAAGATGACATTAGGACTCTGCAACTGGATTGTAGGTAGATTGAGTGAGTGGGTGGAAAATGGAGTTTAATGTGGAAAAGTGTGAGGTCGTACACTTTAGTAAGAGGAATGTGAAGACAGACCATTATCTAAATGGAGAAAGATTGTAGAGGAGTGAGGTACAGAGGGATCTCGATGTTCTTGTGTAAAAATCACTAAAGATTAGCAGGCAGCTGCATCGAGAGGTTGGGAAGTAAGCCACATTATGGTTTTTATTGCAAGGGGGTGGAGCTCAGAAAGAGGGAAGTATTTTTACAGTTCTACATAGTGAGGCCACAGCAGGAGTGAACAGTTTTGTGTAAGACCGGATATAATAACTTTGGAGACAGTCCAAAAGAGATTCACTTAGCTGATTCCTGGGATGAGTGGATTGTTCCATTCCAAACAGGTGAAGAAATGAAATCAAAATTCTTTAGAGTTTAGAAGTGATTTTATTGATACATAAATCCTTTCAGGCAAGGTCAGGAAAGACATTAAGATGTTTCCTGTGCTTGGGTGTGGGGGGTATATGGAATGATGTTACAAGACTAGGCATAGTAAGCTACTTGCTGATGACACAAAGGTTGTGGTGTTGTGGATAGTGACAAAGGTTACAGCAGGGCATTGATAGGATGCAAAACAGGGCTGAGCAATGACAGATGGAGTTCAACCCAGATAAGTGTGAAGTGGTTAATTTTGGTAGGTCAAATATGATGGCAGAATATAATATTAACGGTAAGACTCTTGGCAATGTGGAGGATCAGAGGGATCTTGGGGTCCGAGTCCATAGGACGTTCAAAGCAGCTGCGCAGGTTGACTCTGTGGTTAAGAAGGTGCATGGTGTATTGGCCTTCATCAATCATGGAATTGAATTTAGGAGCTGAATGGTAATGTTGCAGCTATATAGGACCCTGGTCAGACCCCACTTGGAGTATTGTGTTCAGTTCTGGTCGCTTCACTACAGGAAGGCTGTGAAAATCATAGAAAGGGTGCAGAGGAGATTTACAAGGATGTTGCCTGGATTGAGGAGCAATAGGTTTAGTGAACCTATTGTAGACCCTAATGAGAATAGGTTTAGTGAACTCGGCCTTTTCTCCTTGAAGCGATGGTGGATGAGAGGTGACCTGATAGAGGTGTATAAGATGATGAGAGGCATTGATCGTGTGGATAGTCAGAGGCTTTTTCCCAGGGCTGAAATGGTTGCCACAAGAGGACACAGGTTTAAGGTGCTGGGGAGTAGGTACAGAGGAAATGTCAGGCGTAAGTTCTTTACTCAGAGAGTGGTGAGTGCGTGGAATAGGCTGCCGGGAATGGTGGTGGAGGCGGATACGATAGGGTCTTTAAGAGGCTTTTAGATAGGTACATGGAGCTTAGTAAAATAGAGGGCTATAGGTAAGCCTAGCAATTTCTAAGGTAGGGACATGTTCAGCACAACTTTGTGGGGCTGTTTTGTGCCGTAGGTTTTCTACGTTTTTAGGCAATAATCAATTATTGTGAGCTGTGTTGAAACTTCTTGCAGAGGTCGGTTGAATCTTTGGAATTCTGTACCCCGGAGACGCCTGGAGGCAGGATCACTGGAGGTATTTAAAGAGGAAGTAGATACTTTTTTGAATGGTCATGGCCTTGAGCGCTATGGGGAACTGGCACAGAAGAGGAAATGAGACCCGGGATAGATCGGTCATGATCGTGTTGAGTAGCAGGGCAGGCTTGAAGGGTTGCATGACCTACTCCTGCTCCTGTTTCTCGTGTCTAATCACTCCACCACTAATGTGACACGTGACCGTAAACTCTAACTGGATTTAAGTTATTTAGATTGAAACTTGAATGGAAGGTTTTCATTGTACCTGTAGCTTACTATCCTTCAAGAGGACCATAACCTTGCCATTGGGTGTGGAGGCTTGCATGCCTCAATGACCCAGAGGGCTACGTTGACTGGAGTCAGGGCTTTTCGCTTTGGCTCTTGGTAGGGTCACTCATGCTAACAGGTCAAAGGGTAGAGGCCAGACTAAGAGTGGTTCAGGGGTTCAGCTCAGGTAATTTTTGATTGGTAAAACAAAATTGTTACGGAAACAGCAATGAAGAATCTTTCAATATCTGAATGTGACGGTATTCCTGAATCTCCATTCAGGACTTGCATGATTGACAGCAGTGAGAAGCAAGAGGAAGCTCTGAACACCACCAGAGATGGAGAACCTTGATTGCTGCCCTAAATGCCGGCAGTGTATTGGACAAGAAGTAAAAAGTGTACCTCACTGTATATACATATGACAACAAACTCAACTCAGTTTGAAAGAGCTACATGTAAATTTTGTTTCATCAGGAGAGTAGCTGGCATGATAGCATAATGGTTAGGTAACGCTTTAAAATGCCACCGATCGGAAGATCTGGGTTCAATTCCTGCCGCTGTCTATAGGAGTTTGTACATCCTTCCCGTGACTGCCTGGGTTTCCTCCAGGTGCCCCAATTTCCTCCCTCAAAGACATACAGGTTAGGGTTAGTAAGGAGTGTAGCAATACTTGTGGACTGCCCCACAGCACGTTGCAAATGATGTATTTCACTGTACGTTTCGATGTTTCGGTGCACACGTGACAAATGAAGGCAATCTTTATCTTTAGAGAGTGTTTGTGGCTGTGGATCGGTGGAAGGGAGGAGGTGAATGGCCAGGCAGCTGCATTTCCTGTGTCAATAGAAATGCTATGGGAATGGAAGAGCTGACAGGACAGTAGAGGCAAGATCTCTCACAACATTTACCAAGCATCCGGATGAGCTGTTGAGTTCCCAAGGCAGAGAAGGCTGCTGACCAAGTGCTGGGAAATTGCTGGTCAGCTGAAGAGCCTGTTTCTGAACGGGATCGAAAGATATGGGTCAAATTGGGAAAATGGGACTAGCTTAGATGGCAACTTGGTCTTCAGGGTCAAGTTGGTCTGTTTCCATGCTCTATGATGAAGAAGGGATCTATTAGGAGAGGACAGTGGACCATGGTAAAAAGGGAAGGAGAAGGGGAGCCAGAGGGAGCTGATGGGCAGGGGAGAAGAAAGTAAATTCCTTCTTCTTCAGTCCTTTACCTCTTCCATTTCTGGCTTCTTACTTATAATATCCCTTCCCCATCCACACACCTTACCCCTGATCTGGTCTCACCTATCTCCTGCTTTCTTGCACTCCTTCTCCTCTCCCTCCATTCTGATTTTGCCCTCTTCCTTTCCAGGCCCATTGGAGGATCTTAGCCCAAAATGCTGAATGTTTATTTCTCTCCATCAATGCTGCTCAACTTGTTGATTCCCCCTGGCAGTTTGTATGTACTTCTCAAGATCTCCAGCATCCGCATGGTCTCTGGTGTTGAGAGCTGTTGAGTTGTTTGCTTTGCTTTTTGCAACCAGTAGAGGCCCCCAGTGCCTACATGAGGACCATGGACTTGTTGCATAGAATCATCTCACATGGTGAACTGGAGTCTTGTATTTATGGAATCCATGTGGTTTAGTTTGAACCGCATGACACCATTCTTACTCTGTCTCGTGCTGCACTCACACTTCTTGTTATTAGCCTCTGGTCCAATATATACCATGGCATGCATTTCAAAGATCAAAGTACATTTGCTTACTGATGGAACATTTTTGCACCCGTTGCTTGCTCAGCAGCATCATAGACTCATTGAGAGACACAGCGAGGAATGGGCACTTCGGCCACTGAGTCTGCACCAAGGAGAGCAGAAGACTCACAGTCAACAACACAGAAACAGGGTAACACACACAAAATGCTGGAGGATTACAGCAGGTCAGGCAGCATCCGTGGAGAGGAATAAACAGGTGGTGTTTCAGGCTGAGACCCTTAATAAGCAGTTGATGTTTCTGGCCGAGACCCAGGACTGGCAATAAACGACTGATTTTTCGGGCCAGGATCCTTAATGAGCAGACCCTGGATGGTGAGAGTCCTTAATGATGAGTGGCACCTTTTTGAGGCATTGCTTTTGAAGGTGACCTCAGTGGTGGGGATGCTGGTGCCCATGATGGACCTGGCTGGGTTTACAGCCCTCTGTAGCTTTTTGAAATCCTGTGCAATGGTGCTTCCATTATCAGACAGTGATGCAACCAGTTAGAATGTTCTCCACCATACATCTACAGAAGTTTTCTAGAGTCTTCAATGACATACAAAATCTCTTCAAACTCCTAATGAAATTTAGCCATGGTTGAGCCTTCTTTGAAGTTGCATCAATATGTTGGACTGAGGATAGATTCTCAGAGCCCAAGCTGCCCAAATTGCATCTATAAATCTGCTGATGACATAGCTATTGGCAGAATTTCAGACGTTGATGAGGAAGTGTACAGGAGTGAGAAAGATCAGCTGGTTGAGTGCTGTGGTGTTACAGCAGTGTCAATGTCAGTAAGACGAAAGAATTAATTGTGGACTTCAGGAAGAGGAAGTTAAGAGGCACACTCCAACCAGAGAACATCTGTAGATGCTGGAAATCCAAACAACACACACAAAATACTGGAGAAACTCAGCAGGCCAGTCAACAGCTATAGAAAAGATTATGGTCAACATTTCAGACTGAGACCTTTCAAAAGGAGTGGAGAAAAACAGATTAGATAGAAGATGAATGGAGGAGGTAAAGCAAAACCAGGAGGTGAGTGGTGAGGTAAAGAGCTGGGAAGTTGATTGGTGAACGAGATACAGGGCTGAAGAAGAGGAACTCTGATAGGAGAGGACAGAAGACCATGGAAGAAATAAAATGGAGAGGAGCACCTGCGGGAAACAATGGGCAGGTAAGGACATAAGGTGAGAGAGGGAGATGGGAAGGAGGAATGGTGAAGAAGAGGAGGGGCATTACCGGATTTTTGAGAAATTGATGTTCATGTCATTAAGATGGAGGCTACCCAGATGGAATATAAGGTGTTGCTCCTGCAACCTGAGTGCGGCCTCATTGCAACAGCAGAGGAAGCCATGGACTGACATGTCGGAATGGGAAGTGGAATTAAAATGAGCGGCTAATGGGAGATGCTGCTTTTTCTGGCAGACAGAATGTAGGTGCCTAACGAAGCAGTCTCCCAATCTTCACTGGGTCTCACCGATATACAGGAGGCCACACCGGGAGCACCAGATACAGTAGATGACCCCAACAGACTCACAGATGAATTGTTGTCTCTTCAGGAAGGACTGCTTGCAAGCGTAAGTGCCAGGAGGGATATCAGTGGGGAAGGACGAATGGACAAGGGAGTTGCGTAGGGAGTGAGTGAACCCTGTAGAAAACAGGGAGAAGGAAAGATGTGCTGGATGGTGGGATCCTGTTGGAGATGCTGGAAATTACAGAGAACTATGTGCTGGATACGGAGCCTGATGGGGTGGTGGGAAGGCGGGGTGAGGGCAGATGTGTGAAAAATGGAAGAGATGCAGTTGAGGGCAGTGTTGATGGTGGAGGACGGGGAGCCCCTTTCTTTGAAGAAGGAGGACATCTTCGTTCTGGAATGAAAAGCTTCATCCTGAGAGCAGATGCGGAGGAGACAGAAGAATTGAGAGAAGGGGATGGTGTTTTTACAAGTAACAGGGTGCTGGGTGAGGGAATTATGAGGTTGGTGGCAGTGGATAGGAGATGCCCAGAGCTAATAAGGTCGGTGATGGTCTGGGAGACAATGGCCTGCTGATCCTTAATGGACACACACCAATCCTCATTGAGGGATCAGAAGTGGAAAGGGTGAGCAGTTTTGAGTTCCTGGTTGTCAGCATTTCTAAGGATCTATCCTAGGCCAGGCATATTGATGCAATTTGCAAAGAAGACATGACAGTGGCTGTGTTGCTTTAGAAGTTTGAGGACAAAAAGTATTTAACCAAAATCATTTGCAAATTTCTGCAGATGTACCATGGACAGCCTCCTAATTGGTTGCATTTCCATCTGGTATGGCGGGTTCACTGCAAAGAATCAGAAAAGCTGCAGAAAGGTGTAAAAGCCAGCTTCATCGTGAGCACTAGCCTCCCCAGCATCCAGGACACCTTGAAGAGTCACACATACAAAATGCTGGAGGAACTCAGCAGGTCAGGCAGCATCTATGGAAAAGAGAAAACAGTCGACATTTTGGGCCAAGACCCTTCATGAGGACTGGAAAAGAAGGGGAGAAGTCAGAGTGAGAATGTGGGAGAGAGGAGAAAACGTACGTGGCAAGTGGTAGATGAAACCAGCAGAGGTGGAGGAGGTGAAGTAGAGAGCTGGGAAGTTAATTGGTGAAAGAGATAAAGGGCTGGAGAAAGGATAGGCATGGGAGGAGCAGCAGGGGGAAGCGATGGGCAAATAAGGAGATAGAGTGAGAGAGAGAAACAGGAATGGGGAATGTTGGGGGGGGGGCGCAATTACCAGAAGTTTCAGAAATCGTTGTTCATACCATCAGGTTGGAGGCTACCCTGACAGAATATAAGGTGTTGCTCCTCCAACCTGAGTGTGGCCTCATTTTGGCTGTAGAGGAGGCCATGGACTGACATGTCGGAATGGGAATAGGAAGTAGAATGAAATGGGTGACTACCAGGAAATCTCTCTTTTTGTGCTTGATGGAGTGAAGGTGTTCGACAAAATGATCTCCCAATCTACGTTGGGTCTCACTGATTAACAAGAGACCACATCGGGAGCAACAGACTCACAGGTGAAGTGCTACCTCACTTGGAAGGACTGTTTGGGGCCCTGAGTGGTAGTGAGGGAAGGGGTGTAGGGACAGGTGTGGCACCTGTTCCACTTACAAGGATAAGTACCAGGAGGCAGATCAGTGAGGGAGGTACGAGTGGACAACATAAAGTGGAAAGTTGGGTAGAGGAAAAGATGTGCTTGGTGGTGGGATCCTGTTGTAGATGCTACAGAGAATTATGTGCAGGATGCAGAGTCTAGTGAGGTGTTCGGTGAGGACAAGAGGAATCCTCTCCCTGTTGTGGCAGCAGGAGGATGTGCCTCAAAAAGGTGACATCCATCATCAAGTACCCCTGTCACCTGGGGCATGCCCTCTTCTCATTGCTAGCACCAAGGAGGTGGTACAGGAGCCTGAAGATACAACATTTCAGGAACAGCAGCATCCCCTCCACCATCAGATTTCTGAACGGACATTGAGCCTGTGCACACTACCTCAGTAATTTTCCCCTTTTTGCTCTACTTATTAATTTAATTTTCATTTTTACCTCTACTTCTTACTGTCAGTGATAGATTTTATTATTATGTATTGCAATGTACTGCCGCCACAAAACACCACGTTTGAAACATATGCCGGTGATGTTAAACCTGATCCCAATTCTGAGATGTTGAACCTGCTCACCCTTTCCACCGCTGACCCCTTGATGAGGATTGGCGTGTGTTCTCCTGACCTCCGCAATCAGTTCCTTGATCTCATTAATAGACAATAGACAATAGGTGCAGAAGTAGACCATTCGGCCTTTCGAGCCTGCATTGCCATTCTGAGATCATGGCTGATCATCTACTATCAATACCCGGTTCCTGCCTTGTCCCCATATCCCTTGATTCCACTATCCATAAGATACCTATCTAGCTCCTTCTTGAAAGCATCCAGAGAATTGACCTCCACTGTCTTCCGAAGCAGTGCATTCCAGAACCCCACAACTCTCTGGGAGAAGTTTTTCCTTAACTCTGTCCTAAATGACCTAGCCCTTATTCTTAAACCATGCCCTCTGGTACTGGACTCTCCCAGCATCTGGAACATATTTCCTGCCTCTATCTTGTCCAATCCCTTAATAATCTTATATGTTGCAATCAGATCCCCTCTCAATCTCCTTAATTCCAGGGTGTACAAGCCCAGTCTCTCTAACATCTCTGTGTAAGACAATCTGGACATCCCAGGAATTAACCTTGTGAATCTACGCTGCACTTCCTCTACAGCCAGGATGTCCTTCCTTAACCCTGGAGACCAAAACTATACACAATACTCCAGGTGTGGTCTCACCAGGGCCCTGTACAAATGCAAGAGGATTTCCTTGATCTTGTACTCAATTCCCTTTGTAATAAAGGCCAACATTCCATTAGCCTTCTTCACTGCCTGCTGCACTTGCTTATTCACCTTCAGTGACTGATGAACAAGGACTCCTAGATCTCTTTGTATTTCTCCCCTACCTAACTCTACACCGTTCATATAATAATCTGCCATCCTGTTCTTACTCCCAAAGTGGATAACCTCACACTTATTCACATTAAACGTCATCTGCCAAGTATCTGCCCACTCACTCAGCCTATCCAAGTCACCCTGAACTCTCTTAACATCCTCATCACATGTCACACTGCCACCCAGCTTAATATCATCAGCAAACTTGCTGATGTTATTCTCAATGCCTTCATCTAAATTGTTGATGTAAATTGTAAACACCTGTGGTCCCAATACCGAGCCCTGTGGCACCCCACTAGTCACCACCTGCCATTCTGAGAAACACCCATTCACCGCTTTCTATCTGCCAACCAGTTTTCTATCCATGTCAATGTCTTCCCCCCGATGCCATGAGCTCTGATTTTACCCACCAATCTCCTATGTGGGACCTCATCAAATGTCTTCTGAAAATCGAGGTACACTACATCCACTGGATCTCCCCCGTCTGACTTCCTGGTTACATCCTTGAAAAACTCCAATAGATTAGTCAAGCATGATTTGCCCTTGGTAAATCCATGCTGGCTCGGCCCAATCCTATCTCCACTATCTAGATATGCCACTATTCCATCCTTAATAATGGACTTCAGCATCTTGATGTTGAGTGCAAATTTGTTGTTGGGACACCGCTCAACCGGCTGATCTGTCTCGCTCCTGTACACCCCCTTGTGTGTCTGTGGCTGTGCTAGCACATGATGATCGGATTGCTGCGGGCTTGTTCTTGCAGAAACATGGCTTCAGGACAATAGCCCATGCACCTGCAATTTCCAGGACATAACACTCAGGGACTTGGGATAGGTTTTTTTTTGTGACTATACGTCTACTGTTGTAATTATATGTACCTTGTGGTGCAAGTGACTTTTGGTATTGTGTTTTTGCACCTTGGCCTGGAGGAACCTTGTTTCATTTGGCTGCATTCATGTATGGTTGAATGACAATTAATCTTGACCTTGATCTGAGATTCTGCAAACAACTTCGGTGAATTCATAGATGGCATTTGAGCTGTGCTGAGCCACACAGTCATGAGTGTAGAGAGAGTATTTAAGTTGAAACACAACTGCAGAGTGACTTCTTGTGATGTCAGCTGACACCAGTGGAGCATGGGTTCCATTTAATATCAGAGAATGTATACAGTGTACAACCTGAAACTCTTGCTCTTTGCAGACATCCACAAAACTGAAGAACCCCCAAAGAACGAATGACAGAAAATCGTTAGAACCCCAAAACATCCCCCCAGTGTAATTCCTGCTTCTGAATCTGAGAGCTTTTGGTTCAAATTCCACTCAGTCCTGGGGCCTATTTCAAGTAGACCCCCCCCCACCCCCCGTCGAAAGCCTGACTTGTCACTCGCATCTAAATTTACAGGGCAATCTTTCTGCTTATTTGTGCCGATTCACAGACTCATCATTTCCACCCTGAAGTGGTGATGAGTTGCTCCACAGCTGTAATTAGCTCCCATTCGAGTCCTGTGTAAAACAAGCCATCCTCTGTCCCCTTACCATGCAGAATTAAAATTAACTTCCTCAGTTTTTCCACATACTCCTTTGTTGCAACCATTCACAAGGTTTGTGGGGGTGGGCTTCTCAAGTAATTATTACCCCTCCCTAATTGCCCCCTGAACTGTACAGCTTGCTGGGCCACTTCTGAGGGCTAGAATCAACCAACCACTGGACCAGCTGCGTAAATACTATACTTAAAGAGCAGATGAGAGGCTGGGAATCCTGTGGTGAATGACTCATCTCCTGACACCCCAAAGCCTTTCCTCCAGCTACAAGACACAAGCAGAGTGACCTTCCCTCTACTTTCCTCAGTGTGCTACTATGACAAGAGGCATGGTGTCACAACAACAGCTTCTCCCTCAAGATCAACAAAACGAAAGAACGGATCGTTGACATCAAAAAACAAGGGGCGGGGGTAACAGTGAATATGCTCCTCTCGCCATCTATGGTGTCGAAGTTGAGAGCTTCAAGTTTCGAGGTGTGACCGACACCGATAGCCTGTACTGGTCCAACCACTTTTCTATCATGGGCAAGAAAGCTCACAATGCCTCTTCTTCCTCAGGTGGCTAAAGGAATTCAGCATGGCTTGTAGTGAGATCCTCTAAGAGGACCACAACCTTGCCGTGGTTTGAAGGCTTGTGTGCCTCAATGTCCCGGAGAGCCACATTGGCTGGAGTCGGGACTTTCTGTTTTGGCTCTTGGTAGGGTCACTCATGCCAAACAGGTCAAAGGGTAGAGGTCAGACTAAGAGTGGCCCACGGATCCTCCGGGTTTGGGGCTCGGCTCAGGGCTAACTGCCCAGACTGGTAAAACAAAATTGTTACGGAAACGCAATGAAGAATCCTTCTACATCTGAGTCCGATGGTATTCTCCACCCAGGGCTTGCATGACTGACAGTAAGTAAGTAAGTTGCAGCGAGATCTGGACCAGCTGGAAAAACAGGCTGAAAATTGGCGGATGGAATTTAATGCAGACAAGTGTGAGGTGTTGCATTTCAGGAGCACCAGCCAGGGTAGGTCCTACATAGTCAATGGTAGAGGGGCTGATGGGGGTGGTTGAACAAATGGATCTGGGAATACAGGTCCGTAATTCATTGAAAGTGGCATCACAGGGTTGTAAAGAAAGCTTTTGGCACACTGACCTTCATAAATCCAAGTATTGAGTACAGGAGATGGGATGTTATAATGAAGTTGTATAAGACATTGGGAAGCCCTAATTTGGACTATTGTGTGCAGTTTTGGTCACCTATTTACAGGAAAAATGTAAATAAGGTTGAAAGAATACAGAGAAAAATTACAAGGATGTTGCCTGGACTGGACTTGAATTATAAGGTAAGATTGAATAGTTTAGGACTCTGTTCCTTGGAACATAGAGATTGAGAGGAGATTTGATGGAGGTATACAAACTTATGAGGCATATGGTTAGGATTAGTGCAAGCAGGGTTTTTCCATGAGGTTAGGTGGGACTACAGATCGAGGTTATGGGTTAACGGTGAAAGGCGAAAGATTTAAGGGGAAACTTCACTAAGAGGGTTGTGAGAGTGTTGAGCGGGCTGCCAAGTGGTGCATGCGAGTTCGATTTCAATGTTTAAGAGAAATTTGAATAGGTACATGGATAGCAGGGGTATGGAGGGCTATGTTCCTGGTGTAGGTCGAAGGGTGTAGGCAGTTTAAATTATTTCAGCATGGACTAGATGGGCTGAAGGGCCAGTTTCTGTGCTGTACTTTTCTATGCCTCTATGTCTCCGTCAATTTACCACCGTAGAGAGCATTTTCTGGATGCATAGCGGCTTGGTATGGTAACTGCTCAGCACATG
The DNA here is from genome assembly GCF_030144855.1 of Hypanus sabinus. Lineage (NCBI taxonomy): Eukaryota > Metazoa > Chordata > Chondrichthyes > Myliobatiformes > Dasyatidae > Hypanus > Hypanus sabinus. The sequence goes on from NC_082721.1 coordinate 84,638,842, forward strand.
ACTGCAAGAGACTTCAGAGAGTTATGAAGACAGCTCAGTACAACCAGACTCCCCTCTCTAGACCCTGACTACACTTCCTGCTGCCTCAGAGATCATAAAGAAAACTCAAAAAGGCCATTCTGAACAGCCCACTTTATGGCATTGCAATAAATCCCCTAAGCATCATTCCCTCTCACACCCGTGCATAACGGTTGCAGTATGTACCATCCACAACGTGCATTGCAATTACTTACCCAGTCAAAAGCACCTCATAAACCCATGGTTGTACCACCAAGGACAAGGATGGCCGGTAAAATTGGTAAATAAGTTTATTATTGTCACTTGTTCTGAGACGCAGTGAAAAATTTTGTTAATGCATGCCATTGACACAGATCATTTCAGTGTGTCAAAGTAGCACAAGGGAAAACAATAACAGGAACACAAGAGATTCTGCAGATACTGGATATCCAGAGCAACACACACACAAACACACACCTCTTTCTCATCTAAACGTCTTCCTCTGGTGCTCCTCCCCCTTCCCTTTCTTCCATGGCCTTCTGTCCTCTCATATCAGATTCACCCTTCTCCAGCCCTGTATCTCTTCCACTAATCAACTTCCAGCTCTTCCCTTCACCGCCTCCCCTTTCCCAGTTTCATCCTATCACCGATCATTCTGTACTACATCCTCCCCTACCGCCACCTTCTCCGTCCGACTCTTTTCCTCCTCCTGTCCAGGCCTGATGAAGGGTCTTGGCCTGAAACGTCGACAGCTTACACTTTTCCATAGATACTGCCTGACCTGCTGCATTTTGTGTGTGTTGCTTTGGATTTCCAGCATCTGCCGACTTTCTCATGTTCGTGACGCACTATCTCAGCAGGTCCGCTTTCTTCAGTCTCGATGAACGAACTTGGCCCAAAACTTCGACACTTCATTTTCGTCTGTTGACGTTGCCTGACCTACTGAGTTCGTCCGGCACCTTGTGTGTGTTGACCATCGTCAAGCAATCAGAATCAGAATCAGATTTAATATCACAGGCATATGTCGTGAAGCGCTTTAACTTTGCAGCAGCAATACGTGATAATAGAGAAAAAAACTGTGAGTTACAGTAAAAAAATATATATATATATATACACACGCATATTTTGCACTTGTTATTTAATTTAAATATTGTATATCAAATACAGTAGTTAAATTATATAAGTAGTGCGGTGATGTTCATGGGTTCAGTCTCCATTTAGGAATTGGATGGCAGAGAGGAAGAAGCTGTTCCTGAATCGTTGAGTGTGTGCCTTCAGGCCCCCGAGGCTCCTTCCTGATGGCAAGATCCACCCTTGACCTTACCAGCTCTTCTTCCTTAACATGTGTCTGGGCAGCATCTGTCTCTATATACTCATTGCTGACCATCATTAAAGCAAATTACATTGCGTGCTGCAGGTTTCGGTAAAGTGCATTAAAATAAAAGAATCCTTAGTTAGCTTGCAAGTATATCCAATGATAGGCATATTGGTAGAATGCCATTCATGTCAGTGTATTGTAGTATGGTGCCTCTCTGGTTTTGAAAGGCTGAAATTTTGGGCAATGCCCGGTAGCCTGGTGGTTAGCACAGCGGTTTACAGTACCAGTGACTCAGATGCAATTCCTAACAATGCCTGTAAGGATTTTGAACATTCTCCCATTTCCTCCAGGTGCGCCGGTTCCCTACCACCGTCCAAAGATGAACCAGTTGGTAACTTAGTTGGACATTATAAATTGATCCATGATGAGGTTGGATTAAATGGGGAGATTGCTGGGTGGAAGGGCTTTCTCTGCACTGCACGTCAACAAACAAATAAATCGATAACTAATTAGCATGTCTAAGTGGAATTAATTTCATCAATCAGTCAAGTCTGGCAACCGGATTACTGCTGGTAGCTGGGACGCCATAGCGAAGTAGTGGTTAATTACAGCTCGGGTCGTTGGAATTTGCAGTTCAACCCCAACGTCCTCTGTAAGGTGTCTCTGGGCACCCTCCCCATGGAATACGAGTTTTGTTTCGGTCCCCCAGTTTCCTCCCCCAGTCCAAAGACGTACTAGGTAGGTAAATCGGTCTTTGTAAATTGTCGCGTGTTTAGGTTGGGCGATGTCAGTGGTTGCTGAGCTGTGTGGCTCAAAGGGCTGGAAGGGCCCATTCTGCTCTGTATCTCTAAATAAATAAATTGAGCTCGCATATCATTCGCATGTAAGTAGCTTTCACTCACTGTGCTGATTGGAAAAATTACATTGCCTTTTACCAAGAGAAGTTGCTGTAGTTCTTGTTTCCTCTGCTGTTTAAATAGACTCCGAGCAAATTGAAAATTAATTCTGATGACAAATGTCTGACTTGATGTGTCAACTCTGTTCCTCTTCCCAAAGTACAAAGTTCAAAGTAAAATTTACAATCAGAGTGCATACATTTCACCACATTCAATCCTGAGATTCTTTTTCTGCGGACATTCTTAGCAAATCTATAGAACAGTAACTGTAAACAGGATCAATGGACAACAAATTGTGCAAATATAAATACAAGCAGATAGCAATAAATAAGGAGTGTGAAATAACATGAAATAACAAGATAAAGAATCTTTAAAGTGAGACCATCGGTTGTGGAAATGCCAGAAATAGAATGAGTGTAGTTATCCCCTTTTGTTCAGGAGCCTGATGGTTAAGGGGTAGTAACTGTTCTTGAACCAGCTGGTGCAAGTCTTATGGTTCTTGTATCTTACAGCAACAGAGAGAAAAGGGCATAGCCTGGGTCATTGAGGATCTTTGATGATGGATGCTGCTTTCCTATGGCAATGTTTCATTTAGATGTGCTCAATGGTTGTTTGGGCTTCACATGTGTTGTATTGGGCTGAATTCACTACCTTGTAGGTTATTCCACTCAGGGGTGTTCCCATACCAGGCCTAATGCAGCCAGTCAGCACACTTTCCACCACACAGCTAGAGAAGTTTGCCAAGGTTTTTGCCGGCCTGCCCAGTCGCTGCCGACTCTGCAGGTGCTGTTGTGCTTTCTTTGTGATTATATTTCTATGATGGGACCAGGACACAGATCCACTGATGTTGCAGAAGGGTTTCTGCCATTTTCTGTTTCTGTCGCCGAGTGAATTGACTTTGTTTGCTTGTATGTCTGACAGCAAGTAATAAACTACTCTTTGTTCCTTTTGAGTAATTCATTCTCCAGGCATCACTGGCCACGCTGACGGCCACTGGCTATCCCTGACCATCCCTGAGCTCAGCCAGACCACTTCACAGGACATAGAGTCTTCAGTCATAAATAAACTCAAAGAAATTTCTTCCCTAAACTCTTTGAAGTATCTAGTACTCAGACTAACTGTTTAAAATTTCCTAATCTATTCAATTAACTAAATATTTCTCAGTATTATTTATGTATTTAAACATTTGCTCAGGTTGTCTTCTTTTTGCATATTGGTTGTTTGTTAGTCTTTGTGTGTAGATTTTCATCGACCCTATTGTATTTCTTTGTTCTACAAACAAAATGAATCTCAGAAAATGCATATGATGTCATACTGTAGACATACAATACTGTGCAAATGTCTTAGGCACGTGTATATAGCTGGGGTGCCTAAGGATTTTGAATAATATTGTACTTGTCAATGTGAAGCGGAGAGTGAGTTTGTAAATCTGGCGGGAGCAAAGGACTTTGGGAATGAATGGTAAGGGTGAAGTGCTGCAGGAGGGGTGTGGACTGGTGGCAGAGAAGGAATGCCAGGGTGGGTGGCATGGGTACAGACACACTGAGACCTGAGACATGGGCAAAGCCATTTGATTTCAAACAGTCAGTTTATTGACCATTACAGAATGTCTGTCAGGTGCTTCCCTCCCCTTTTCCCAACCATGATTCCCCATTCCCTGCCCCCTTTTCAGCTCACTACACAACAGAGACCCATATCAGAATCAGGTTTATCATCACTCCTGCATGTCATGATTTTTCTTTGCAGCAGCAGTACAGTGCAAGACATGAAATTATTACAGAACTGTGTAAAAGTCTTCGGCACCCTAGTTGTATAGGTCTGCCTGAGACATTTGCACAGTGCTGTAGTTTGATAATACATTTGCTTTGAACTTTGGATATAAATTCCAATGTGTTGGGATTTTAACTCATTGTTGTGTCAATGTAATCTGGTGCATGGGGGAACAACACTGCTATATCATAGCAAATATGAGAAAATCTGTAGATTCTGGAAATCCAAAGCAACACACACAAAATGCTGTAGGAGCTCAGCAGGTCAGGCAGCATCGATGGAAAAGAGTAAGTAGTTGACACTTTGGGTTGAGACCTCTCATCAGGACTGGAAAGGGGGGAAGGAGTCAGAATGTATAGGGTTGGGGGAAGAAGTGAAAGGTGGCAGGAGATAGATTAAACCAGGAGAGGGGAAGGGGTGAAGTAAAGAGCTGGGAAGTTGATTGAAGAAAGAGATAAAGGGCTGGAGAAGAGGGGAATCTGATAGGAAAGGACAGAAGACCATGGAAGAAGGAGAAGGAGCACCAAAGGGAGGTGATGAGCAGCTGGGAAGAGAAGGTGAGAGAGGGAAATGGGAATGGGGAATGGGGAATGGTGAAGGAGAGGTGGTGGGGGGCAGGGGCAACTACTAGAAGTCTGAGAAATCGACATTCATGTCATCAGGTTGGCGGGTCCCCAGACAGAATATAAGGTGTTGCTCCTTCAACATGAGTGTGACCTCATCATGACAGTAGAGGAGGCCATGGACTGACATGTCTGAATGGGAATGGAAAGTAGAATTGAAATGGTTGGCCACCAGGAAATCCCACTTTTTGTGACGGACAGAGTAAAGGTTCTCGGTGTCTCCCAATCTACGTCAGGGCTCACCGATGTACAAGAGGCCACACTGAGAGCACCAGATAAAGTAGATGATCCCAACAGACTCACGGGTGAAGTATGGGACCCTGAATGGTAGTGAGGGAGGAGGTGTAACAGCAGGTGTGGCACTTGCGATCCCTGCTGAAAGCGGAAAGTGGGGGGGATGGAAAGATGTGATTGGTGGTGGGATCCTGTTGGAGATGGTGGAAGTTGCAGAGAATTTTATGTGCTGGATTTGGAGGCTTGGGTGGTAGGTGAAGTCATGAGGAACCCTATCCCTTTTGAGAGAATAGATGTCAGGGAAGTAGGACAGGAAATGGGATTCTTTTGACAGGCATCACAAACTCGATGGGCTGAATGGCTTTCTGAGTCAAAAAAGAGAAATGGGACAATGGATGGAAGGAGGTAGGTAAAAAGAAAAGTGGAGGGAAGGAAATTGGGGAGGGTGAAAATCAAAGTTCAAGTAAATTTATTGACAAAGTAAATATACATGTCACTATTTACACCCCTAAGATTCATTTACTTGTGGGCATTCACAGTAGAACAAATAAGTACAGTCAAATGAATGATAAACTACACACAAAAACTGAGAGACAACCAATGTGCTAAAAAAGACAAACTATGCAAATACAAAAAACAAATTTTAAAAATACTGAATACACGAGATGTCAAGTGCTTGAAAGTGAGTCTGTAGGTTGTGTTCTGTGTTGGGTGAGTGAAGTTGTCCCATGCTGGTTCAGGAGCCTGATGGTTGGAAGGTAATAACAGTTCCTGAACCTTGTGGTGAGGGACCCAAAGCTCCTGTACCTCTTGCCTGATGGCAGCAGTGGGAAGAGAGCATGGTGGGAGTCCTTGATGATGGCTTTCTCGTGGCAGCGCTCTGTGTAGCTGAGCTCAGAGGTGGTGAGGACTTCTCCTGTGATGGACTGGACTGTATCCGAATCAGAATCAGAATCAGACTTTCATCGCCAAGTACCTGTACACATACAAGGAATTTACTTCCGGCAGATGTTGTCTCTCTGCTCATAACAGATGATAAATATAAATGAAAATATAGATTATACATAAAAGTATCCACTATTTTTTGCAGGCTTTTCAGTTCTCGTGCTTTGGTGTTTCTAGACCAGCCTGTGATGCAACCGGCCAGAAAGTGGGAGGTGATTTCTTATTGTTTTGCTTATTTCGAAGTTGGGAGGCCAAGCCACCACCCCGCTCTTCCCTTGCCCGCCAGAAACTCATTCTAATCGCAGTCACTGATATCCATAAAGCACTCAGATCAGTGGCACTCTCCAGCCTCCAGAATGGTGAAAATTCAGGAGAGATGCTTGAGGAAAGCGAGTTGGTGCTAACTGGAGCATAATGTGAAGGACTCACGTTAATATCAACTCACTTTACACATCAGCAAGATGACAGGCAGACGGAATGAGACACTAAAACCAGCCATTCAGAAAAAAAAAGAGAGTCAACAGAGGTAATATTTATCGAAATGACGGGGTGCGGACTCATCGCAAGCACCCTGTTGCTGATTTCCACATTGTGATGTTGCCATAGTTCCAGGATCCGAGTGGCTGACTCAAACGCTCAGCTGCACAAAGCAAACACACAGCTTGGCAGTCTGTCCCCTCATTTACTGACTGTGAAACCTGCCTATAATAGCTGCTGCTCCAGGCCTCTAGGCAACCTTCAAGCACTTTCACAATTGCAAATAAAGTGAGATTGGAGAGATTGTACATCTATCTTTTCCCATTTCTTCCCTTCCTCTGTTGGGAGTGTTGAACCCAGCCAGTGTGTGTACCCACTGGCGGCTCCAGGACGCGCTCACTTACTCACTCGCTGCCTGTTACGCTGCTGGTGTTTAGAGCAGCGGTAAGGGTCCTCTATCTCTGTCTGTCCACACCATAGCACACAGATAAAGAAGGATTCTTCATTTCCGTAATAATATTTTGTTTGACCAGTCAGGGTTGTTAGCCCTGAGTTGAACCCACGAACCTGGTGGATCAGTGAACCACTCAATCTGACCTCTACCCTTTGACCTGTTTGGCATGGGTGACCCTACCAAGAGACAAATCATGAAGTCCTGACATAGCTCTCTGGGTCATTGAGGCACACAAGCCTCCAAACCCCACATCTTGGTGGAGGGTACACTCAGTGGCCACTAAATTGGGCACACCCTGCTCTTAACTCTTTCCCTTTCCACAATGCTGCCTGACCTGCTGAGATTTCCAATATTTTCTGATTTTATTTTGCCTGTAACACTTCATTGAGGTCCAAAGAGTTTATACATACTCAGTGGCCACTTTATTAGGTACACCCATACATTAATGCAAATATCTAACCAGCCAATCATGAAGCAGCAACTCAATGCATAAAAGCATGCAGACATAGTCAAGGGTTCAGTTGCTGTTCAGCCCAAACATCATGTCTCCTCTCTAGCTGTGAAACAGGGACACCTCTTTTTCCCTTATTAGGGAGAGTGGCATGTCGAATTACCGGGTGAACGAGTAGTCTTTGGGGTACTGCGTCTTTATTGATGCTTTGCTGTGTGCTTGAATGCTCGGTGGGGGGGGGCATTGTTGCTTTTATTGCTGGTGGGGAAGGGGGTTCGCTTTGCTGTTGCTTACGCGTGGGTGGGGGCAGCTGGGGAGGACTTTGGGGTTCAAGCATTTAACTGTCATTCATTCTTTGGGGCCCTCCTCTGTCTTTGTGGATGTTTGTGAAGAAAAAGAATTTCAGGATGAACATTGTATACATTTCTCTGATGTTAAATGTACCTATTGAACCTTTGAAACCTTTGAAAATGGGGAAGAATTCTGACTGACTTTGACCAGGAATAATTGTTGGTGCCAGACGGGGTGGTTTGAGTATCTCAGAAACTGCTGATCTCCTGAGATTGTCACACACGTTAGGATTTACAGAAAATGGTGTGAAAAACAGAAAAAAGTCATCTACTGAGCAGCAGTTCTGTGGGCAAAAGCACCTTGTTAACGGGAGAGGTCAGAGGAGAATGGCCAGGACATTTCAAGCTGACAGGAGGGCGACGGTAACTCAAATAAGCATGCATACCAACATCAGTGTGCAGAAGAGCATCTCTGAACGCACAACACAGCAAACCTTGAAGTGGGGCTGCAGCAGCAGACGACCACAAACATGCACTCAGCGACCAGTCTTTATTGGTCAGGAAGGTCCCACTCACTGGTAGGCAGTTGGTGTTTGCCCACTCAAGGGGTTGAAACATGGCTGGTTTGATCGAGGTGCTAACCATTGCCAAGGACCTCAACTTGTTGTCTGCCGTTGCTGCCACTGGATGGGGTCCCTTCCTGACACAGCACTTTAATGGTGCACTGGACAGGGGAAGAACGTTGAGCTTATTGTCCTGTTCCCTGTTACTGTGCACTCTGATCTTTATTTTGTGACTTACTTGCAAGTTTTATAAGTGTTGGTTTTGACTGCTCATTACGTTTGAAATATACATAGAACTGTACAAAAAGTAGATGACTTTTTGTTACTTTAGGACGGCATGGTATTGCAGTCACCTTTCAGCGCCAGCGATCACCGATCAGGGTTTGGTTCCCACCACTGTGTGATAAGACACTGTGTGATAAGGTCATAAGACATAGGAGCAGAATTAGGCCATTCAGCCCATCAAGTCTGCTCTGCCATTCCATCATGGCTGATCTTGGATTCCACTCATCCCCATATACCTGCCTTCTCACCATATCCTTTGATGCCCTGACCGATCGGGAAATGATCAACTTCCACCTTAAATATACCCATGGACTTAGCATTCCACAGATTTACTACTCCCTGGCTAAAAAATTCCTCCTTACCTCTGTTCTAAAAGGTCACCCCTCAATTTTGAGGCTGTGCCCTCTAGTTCTGGACACCCCCTACACAGGAAACATCCTCTCCACATCTGCCTTATCTAGTCCTTTCAACATTTGGTAGGTTTCAATGAGATCCCCCCACCTTCTTCTAAATTCAAGATAGTACAGGCCCAAAGCTGCCAAATACTTCTCATGTGTTAACCCCTTCATTCCCAGAATCATCCTCGTGAACCTCCTCTGGACTCTCTCCAATGACAACACATCCTTTCTGAGATATGGGGCCCAAAACTGTTGATAACACTTCAAGTGCAGCCTGATGAGTGTCTTATAAAACCTCAGTATTATCTCCATGCCTTTATATTCTATTCCCCTTGAAATAAATGTCACCATTGTATTTGCCTTCTTTACCACAGATTCAACCTCTGAATTAACCTTCTGGGAGTCTTGCACGAGGACTTTGAAGTCCCTTTGCACCTCTGATGTTTGAATTTTCTCCCCATTTAGATAACAGTCTGCACTATTGTCCCTTTTGCCAAAAATCTCATTTTATCATACATTTCCCAACACTGTATTCCATCTGCCACTTTTTTGCCCAGTCTTCCAATTTGTCTAAGTCCTGCTGCAATTGCATTGCTTCCTCAGCACTACCTACCCCTCCACCTATCTTCATATCATCCGCAAACTTTGCCACAAAGCCATCGATTCCATTATCTAAATCACTGACAAAAATGTGAAAAATAGCAGCCCCAATACTGACTCCCTGAGGAACACCACTAATCATTGGGAGCCAACCAGAAAAAGCCCCCTTTATTCCCACTCGCTGCCTCCTGCCTGTCAGCCATTCCTCTATCCATGCCAGTATCTTTCCTGTAAAGCCACAGGATTTTATCTTGTTAAGCAGCCTCATGTGTGGCACCTTATCAAATACCTTCTGAAAGTCCAACTAAGTGACACTCACTGCCTCTCCTTTGTCCACCCTACTTGTTGCTTCCTTGGAGAACTCTAACAGATCTGTCAGGCAAGATTTCCCTTCGCAGAAACCAGCTGTCTTTGACTTACTTTACCAGTGCTATTTTCTCCCCGTGACCACAAGTGTGGTTCGATTAAGGGAGTTGTGGGCAGGTTATGTTGGTGCCCAGCACAATTGTCATTGATTTGATTCAAAGGTTCATTTCATATCAGAAAATGTATACAGTAAACAACCTGAAATTTGTACTCTTCACAGACATCCCATAAAATGAATGATAGAAACATCAAAGCTTAAAAGCGCCTATTGTGCCCCCCTCCGGTGCTCCTTCCCCCTTCCATGGCCTTCTGTCTCTTTCACCAATCAACTTCCTAGCTCTTTACTTCATCCCTCCCCCTCCAGATTTCACCTGGTGTTTCTCTCTCTGCACCTCCACCCCCACCATTTAAATCTACTCCTCGGCTTTTTTTCTCCAGTCCTGCTGAAGGGTTTCAGCCCATAACGTCGACTGTTACCTTTTTCCATAGATGCTGCCTGGCCTGCAGAGTTCCTCCAGCAGTTTGTGTGTGTGTTGCTATGTTTTCTATCTTGCCCAGGCACGCCTGGCCATGCTTAGGCAAGGTGGGGGTGGCATTGATGCTGCATGGCAAGACAGATTTCAGAAAGACGATAAATTTCCAAGAAGGATTCCGATATTTGTGACAGATATTTCCCAGAATAACTGATGCCAAGATTAAGGAAGGCATTTTTGTTGGTGCACAGATCAAACAGGTCAGCAACAACAGGCAAGTCAAAGAACTTTGAGTGGGACTGGAGAAAATCACATGGTAGGCATTCAAGGCTGTTGCTGAAAGATTTCTTGGCAACTACAGAGCACCAAACTATATACAGATGGCTGACAACATGCTTCAAATACTCAAAACCATGAAGTGCACCATGTCACCAAAGAGTCATTTTCTACATTCCCATTTAGACTTCCCTGCAAATCCTGGTGCTGTTGGTGGTGAGCACGGAGACTGGTTTCATCAGGACATCACAATCAACGAGAAACAGTATCAGGGCAACTGGAATCCATCAATGCTGGCCAATTATTGTTGGACACAAGTGAGAAGCCTCAGTAACTGAGTACAAATGAAAGTCATCAACAAAACATTTTAGCTTAGTTGAACTATTGCAAAGCATTATTCAATTAAAAATATTATATTTGATAAAAGTTAATTTCTTGTTTCTCCAAATTCCTACATGATACAAATACCTGAAATTATATTTGTTTTCAGCTTCAGGCAGTCTATCATAAACAAAAAATATTCTGAGGAAGCAACACTTCTGAAAAAAATTTCCTGCCCAGTTTTATTTGTACCACATTGAATATAACTATATAGCGAATTAAGCTTTGTAATGAAATATTTCATGTCTGCCTGCTTCTATTTTGACATGCATTATGAAGTTAATCATAAAGAAATTAATAACAGTGAAGTTAATCATAAAGATATTAATAACAGCGGTATTACTTTAGTGAAAAAGTTACATAATTAAACTCTAAACAATATACCAATGTGACGTGCAGAAAAAGGCCATGGAAACATCAGAAATTGTGTTTGCCTTTTAATCTCTCAGACTCACCCAACCATTTAAAGAGATTTTGGCTTTTCTGTGACACGGGATTCTGCAGATGCTGGAACTTCAGAACAAAACCCAGAAATTTCTGCAGGAACTCAGCAGGTCAGGCAGCATCTGTGGAGGGAAATACTTCAGACCAAATTGTGTTGGAAAGAGGTTATTTTTGATTAGTGTTATGTCTTTCCTGATTTGGATTGTTATTTTATTTCTAATTACTAGATCTCACTGCTTACTTCTGGGTTCGCAGCTGTTGTTGATGCTCATTATCGTGTTGTTAAGCAATTAGCTTTCATCATCAGGTCAGTTTGTACATTTCATTTAGTAGTTAGAAGTTGAAGGAATTTTAATCAATATTTGAATCTGCCTTTCGTAAGAAAGCCAAGAAGTACTGCCTTTTTACACCGGCTCCTGCGTATTGTAATACATTGGTGAATAATAAAAAGGCCTTCAGCTACATCTACACCAGGAGTGGAGTTAATTGTCTGTCTAGCTTATGAAAATGAGAAAAACTCTCGAATGAGAGCAGAGTACTTAGCATGTGGGTTATATTCTTAACCTTATGTGTATGCTCTATACCTTGGATCTTTTATGTCTAATTGTTTGTCTTTGGACTATCTCTAGGTTTTCACTGTGTTGCAGGTGTCTCATTTGAGATCATGGGGATTGTTAAATTCTCTTTGTATTTATCACTTTTATTCAGTTTGGGGTAATTAAATTAGCATGGGATTTCCAATGTCTTGTATTGTAGCTGTTGGCTTTGTGAGTGATTGCTTCATCTTGAAATTGGGGTTGTCTGATTGGTCCTGAATTCCTATGTGCTCCAGGGTGTATTGCAGGGGGGCTTGTCAAATCCTCTTTGCTCGGCCATTGTTGGTCCTTTCTGATGAAACTGTGACCGAGTACGTCTGTGTATCATGCATGACTTCAGTTCTTCAAGATTCAGTATAGGTTGCCTAAGTTCTTGATGGTTTTGCTGGTCAATTTCTGTAATAAATATTTTCTTTTATTTGAGTCGCCCGAGTCTCTGTGATCCCTGCACTTGAGTTTGCTAGTGGCCCTATCGTTCCGCCTGACCTGCTGTAATCCTCCAGCACTTTCGATCTGGCGTGTTGGGGTTACTTCCTCTGACCAAGAGGTCACAGGGCCAGATTACAGGGCAAGAGATTTCAGACTGAGTTGATGAGAAATACCTTCACTTGGAGGAAAGTGAACCTGTGAAATCTGCTATGTCTAAAAGCAGTAGAGGCCATGTCACTAGCTAAAACGTATGGAGCTAGTAAATTCCTAGATGCAAAAGCCATCATGGTAGATGAAGAGAGAACATAAATATGGCCTTGTGAGAGATAATTAATTATATTGAATTTGTTGGTGTAGGCTTGAAGGGTCACATGGCTTAATCTTGCTCCTGTTTTCCCTGTTTCTATCTGCATTTTCCCAATGCACAATCTCTGGTGAAGAAACATCTATCAAATTAAACAAAAAAAAATCACTGACCTAGCTCCAAAGCCCAAAACTTCTACTTCCCTCTGAGGTGTTCTGAAGGAACTTTCTCTAAACTTTAAAGCTATTTTAAAACAGTAAATAGTAGGATCCTATTATTGAGAGAGATCTTAGGGTGCAAGTCCTTAGCCCTCTAAAATGGGAACACAATTGGAAAGGAGGTGTTGGATTAGAGCGTGGAATTGTGACTTGTCTTGTAGTTTAACTTACCTGTGCTTGCTTGTAATTTTTTATGTAAGTACCTGTTTGTGTGTAGTTCAGTGAATTTTCAATAACTGTAGTATGACTGTACTTTTCTAGAAGTTTCTCTGTAGCCCGTTTCATAGATTATTCTCTGTCACTGGAAGGTCTAGATGTCTCTCTAGTCTGAGCTAATTTTTATTATAACACGACTACAACTTATTTGTTACTTTGTTCGCCTCCTGTGCTTTCTCCCTCCCTTATTCTTAGTGTTATGAACACCTAATCAACAGCTATAATCACTAGATTTTTGCCTCATTCTTGATTTCTGAGGAACTTTCTGTGGTTAGCACAACACTTTACAGTCCAGGTGACCTGAGTTCAATTCCTGCTGCTGCTTGTAAGGAGTTTATACATTCTCCCCACAATCGTGTGGGTTTCCTCTGGGTGCTCCAGTTTCCACCCACAGTCCAAAGACCTACTGGTTGGTAGGTTAATTGGTCATAGAAACATAGAAAACCTATAGCACAATGCAGGACCTTCAGCCCACAAAGTTGTGCCGAACATGTCCCTACTTTAGAAATGACTAGGCTTACGCATAGCCCTCTATTTTTCTAAGCTCTATGTACCTATCCAAAAGTCTCTTAAAAGACCCTATCGTATCCACCTCCACCACCGTTGCTGGCAGCCCATTCCACGCACTCACCACTCTCTGAGTAAAAAAACTTACCCCTGACGTCTCCTCTGTACCTACTCCCCAGCATCTTAAACCTGTGTCCTCTTGTGGCAACCACTTCAGCCCTGGGAAACTGTCTCTGACTATCCACACGATCAATGCCTCTCAACATCTTATACACCTCTATCAGGTCACCTCTCATCCTCCGTCGCTCCAAGGAGAAAAGGCCAGGTTCACTCAACCTGTTTTCATAAGGCATGCTCCCCAATCCAGGCAACATCCTTAAATCCTCTGCACCCTTTCTATAGTTTCCACATCCTTCCTGTAGTGAGGTGACCAGAACAGAGCACAGTACTCCAAGTGGGGTCTGACCAGGGTCCTATATAGCTGCAACATTACCTCTTGACTCCTAAACCCAATTCCATGATTAATGAAGGCCAATACACCATATGCCTTCTCAACCACAGAGTCAACCTGTGCAGCTGCTTTGAGCATCCTATGGACTCGAACCCCAAGATCCCTCTAATCCTCCACGCTGCCAAGGGCCTTACCATTAATACTATATTCTGCCGTCATATTTGACTTACCAAAATGAACCATTTCACACTTATCTGCATTGAACTCCATCTGCCACTTCTCAGCCCAGTTTTGCATCCTATCAATGCCCCGCTGTAATCTCTGAGAGCCCTCCACACAATCCACAACACCTCCAACCTTTGTGTCATCAGCAAACTTACTAACCCATCCCTCCACTTCCTCATCCAGGTCATTGATAGGAATCACAAAGAGTAAGGGTCCTAGAACAGATCCCTGAGGCACTCCGCTGGTCGCCAACCTCCATGCAGAATATGACCCGTCTACAACCGCTGTGGGCAAGCCAGTTCTGGATCCACAAAGCAAGGTCCCCTTGGATCCCATGCCTTCTTACTTTCTCAATAAGCCTTGCATGGGCTGCATTATCAACTGCCTTGCTGAAATCCATATAAACTACATCTACTGCTCTTCCTTCATCAATGTCATTGTAAATTGTGCTGTGACTAGGCTGGTAAATAAATTGGTGGATTTCTGGGTGGCGTGGCTCAAAGAGCCAGAAGGGGCTGCTGTGCTGTGTATCAAAAAATGTCCAACAGGTGGTAAAGAAGGCGTTCAGTTTGCTTTCTTTCATCTGCTGGGACATTGAGTGTAAGATTTGGCAGTTTATGTTGAAACTGTGCAGAACCTGCGTGAAGCCACATTTGATGTCATATTGTGTGCAGCTGTGGTTGTCGCATTAGAGGAAGGATGTGGGGGCTCTAGGGGTGCAGAAGATGCTGACTCAGATGTTGTCTGGACTAGAGAGCAGCAGCTGAAAGGAGAGGCTGAAAAACACTTTGCTACGAGCCCTGCGGCTTGCCATAGCTTTGGGCTTCTGGGCTTCTGGGTTTCTCGAGCTTACTTATTGTAGCAAATTGTACTTACTAATTGTCAGAGCCGTTAAGCCCAGGTGCTTTCTGTTTGGTCTTGTCGGCTTCACTGGCACGAGTTTCCCTCATCCATTGATTATTAAAAGAGGACTCTCGTTGTGCTCTGTACATGGAGTCCTGTTGTGTTTGCGGACTTTGATTTGTCTTGCGGTGTTGCTGGGTCCTGTCTCCGAAGCTCTGCTGGTACTCCGTGTCTAACCTTTTGTCTCTGCCTCTTCATGGGGCGTCTGCCGTTCCTCCGTGCCTGGGTTGAGTCGTCGCCAGAGCTCACTGCAACAGAGCCTGCACTCTTTCTTTACTTCTTCCTATTTAATTTAACATATATATTGTAACTCACAGTTTCTTTCTCACTATTATCATGTATTGCATTGTACTGTTGCTGCAGAGTTAACAAATTTCATGACAGTTTCTGATTCTGACCGAAACAGTTTCCATACACCCTATCTGCTCCTTTTAAAATCTTGCAAACTTCAATCAAATCATCCCTTAATGATTGAATTGACTTTATTACTGACATCCTTCAAATCCATGAGGAGTAAAACTCTTCACATTACTTCTCCATTCAAATGTGCAATTATAGAATTTGTAATAAATAGTATGTACAACAGAACAGTCAATATAGCGTAGAAATACACTTGTGTCAGCATGAATTAATCAGTCTGACGGCCTGGTGGAAGAAGCTGTCCTGGAGCCTGTTGGTCCTGGCTTTTATGCTGCGGTACCAGCTGGAACAGTTTGTGGTTGGGGTGGCTCGGGTCCCCAATGATCCTTCGGGCCCTTTTTACACACCTGTCTTTGTAAATGACCTGAACAGTGGGAAGATCACATCTATAGATGCGCTGGGCTGTCCACACCACTCTCTGCAGAGTTCTGTGATTGAGGGAAGTACAGTTCTCATACCGGGCAGTGATGCAGCCAGTCAGGGTGCTCTCAATTGTGCCCCTGTAGAAAGTTCTTAGAATTTAGGAGGCATCCCAGACTTCTTCTACTGTCTGAGGTGAAAAAGGTGCCTTTGTGCCTTTTTCACCTTACAGCCAGTATGTACAGAGCATATGAGATCCTCAGTGATGTTTATGCTGAGAAACTTATAGCTGTTCACCCTCTCAACTCCAGATCTATTGATGTCAACAGGGGTTAGCCTGTTTCCATTTCCTCCTGTAATCCACAACCAGCTCCTTTGTTTTTGTGATGTTGAAGAAGAGGTTGTTTTCTTGACACCACTGTGTCAGAGTGATGACTTCTCTGTGGGCTGCCTCATTATTATTTGAGATTAGGCCAATCAGTGCAGTGTTGTCGGCAAATTTAATTAGCAGATTGGAACTGTGAATGGTGACAACACAGTCATGGGTGTACAGAGAGTAAAAGAGGGGGCTTAGGACACAGCCCTGAGGGGCACATGTACTGAGGGTCAGAGGGGCAGAGGTGAGGGTGCCCACTCTTACCGCCTGCTGGAGATCGGACAGGAAGTCCAGGATCCAGATACCCAAGACAGGGTCAAGGCCGAGGTCTCAGAGCTTCTTGTCAAGCCTGGAGGGAATTATGGTGTTGAATGCTGAACTGTAGTCCAAGAACAGCATTCTCACATAAACATCCTTCTTCTCCAGATGTGTAAGGACGGTGTGCAGAGCTGTGGCTAGTGCATCGTCTGTCGATTGGTTGTGTTGGTAGGTGAATTGTAGGGGGTCCAGTGTGGGTGGTAGCAAGCTGCAGATTTAGTCCTTGACCAGCCTCTCAAAGCATTTGCTTATTATTGAGGTGAATGCATCAGGACGCCTGTCATTCAGACATGTTACCTTGGTCTTTTTAGATACAGGAACAATGGTGGATGTTTTGAAGCAGGAGGGCACTCTGCACTGGGAGAGGGAAAGATTAAAAAATTGAAGTTTTGTGTTATTTTATTAATTCAGACATATGCTTCAAACTATGCATGGACAGTTAAAGCTTTGTTCATTTAAATGTAGCAAGAGAGCACTTGATCGGGAGGTGAATGAAATGGCAACAGCAAGTACATAAATTTGATTAGGTGTCGGGGTCAAAGCTATCATTCTAATTTCAAAAACAACCTGCGGAGCGAGTGTATATTACTGACAATGATTTGATGAATTTGAATTGGTTTAAATATTTCATAAGAAACTGCATGTTAAGTGGGTTGTGTGGGAAGGCCAAAAATAATTTTAAGAAACAAAATGCAAAATTAGAGCACAAAAGTAAATGAAAATTCTAGATTTGAGAAATCTGAAGAAAAAACAGAGAATACTGGAAATATTCGGCAGGTCAGGCAGCGTCTGTGATGGAGAAACTGAGATAATGTTCCAGGTCAAAGGCTTCTTTCACCAAGGCAACACACACAAAAATGCTGGAGGAACCCAGCGGGTCAGGCAGCATCTGTGGAAAAGAGTGAACAGTTGACGGTTTGGGGCCGAGTCCCTTCTTTAGGACTGGAGAGGAAGGGCGAAGAAGTCAGAATAAGAAAGTGGGGGAGGGGAGGAAGAAGTACAAGGTGGCAGGTGATGGGTGAAACCAGGAGAGGGGGAGGGGGTGAGGCAAAGAGCTGGAAAATTGATAGGTGAAAGAGAAACAGGGGTGGAGAAGGGGGAATCTGATAGGAAAGGACAGAAGATTATGGAAGAAAGGGAAGGGGGAGGAGCACCAGAGGGAGGTGATGGGCACATAGGGAGATAAGATGAGAGAGAGAAAAGGGAACGGGGAGTGGTGAAGGAGTCCTAGCAGTAGAGGAGGCCATGGACTAGTACGTAAGAATCGGAATGGGAAGTAGAAGTGACGAATGATTTTCGTCCTGAAGTGTATGGCGATTTGAACACTCAGATGCATAAGTCTCCACGATCGGTCATATCAATCGGATGTGCTATCTCAAGAAGGAAACATCTATCAACAAAGATCCCCATCATCTGGCCTTGCCATCTTTCTACAGCTACCATCGGGCAGGAGGTAAAGAACCCTGGAGTCCCAAACCATAAAGGTTAAGAAGCAGCTTAGTAGCAAAGTGGTTAGCACAACACTTTTCAGGGCAGCTCCCTGAGTTCAATTCCCATCGCTCCCTGTAAGGAGTTTGTAAGTTCTCTCCTGACTATGTAGATTTCCTCTGGGTGCTGCGGCTTCCTCCCACTACCCAAAGCCCTACTGGTTGGTAGGTTCATTGGTCGTTGTGAATAGGCTCAGGTTAAATTGGGGGATTACTCGGCATCAAGGCTCAAAGAGCCAGAAGGGCCTATTCCACACTGTACCTCAATAAGTAACTAAAAAGAAAAGAACAGCTACTTCCCTTCAGCCATTCGACTCTCGAACCAACTGGTAACACTCTAATCACAACAGTTTAGCTCTATGATCACTTCCACTATTTAAAATGGACCTTCTTGTTCAAATTGCATTTTCTTGTAAACATTATATATTATTTATGTTTTCCTTGCGAACGCTGTTTTATATAATCCTGTGTGCCTGTGATGCTGACCTGAGTGTTTCCTGTGCAAATGTACATTTGAGTGTGTCACAGTAAAGTCTGTTTGACTTTGTACTCCTCTTGCTGCAGGTGCTGCCTGACAAGTCGAGTATTTCAAGCATTTTTTGAATTCATGCTAAAACAGCAGAGAACATGGTTTATTTATACATCGTCTCAGAGAAAAGATGAGTCAGCAATTAAACTGAAATTGAAAACTGATAGCAGATGAAGAGATAGCTGGGATCTGCTCCCATAGATAGATTTCTACATTTTCCTGTTTTGGACACCAATTTTTCATTTACTTCCTTCCAGAGAACTATAAATTGTAGAGGCTCATTCTGTCATTGATTACTGCCTTGAAATGCCATGTTTGAAGATATGGCAATTATATTTTTCATTCTTCACTGTAATCTCATCTGAGGTCAGTTAAACGTTCATATTGATAAGAACATTGTAATGTGAAAGCAGGTTCTCGGGTTGGAGAGTGAGACTGAATAGATATAAATATATATATCGTACTAATCATTTATTTACAAAGAGTTAAAGATTCCACCCCCAAGACACAGGACAACCAATGGGAAAGAGCTGCTGCACCCTTCTAATGGGCCACTTGACGACCAGCACGGTAGAAGTGGCTTTTGGCCAACGAGCAAACTAACCCACACATAACAAACATCAACATCTTTTCTTTTTTTTAAAATTTTTTTTTATTAGTTTTTCAAAACATTTTACAAATTAAAAACCCCAAATCCCAATGAGGAACATTAAAACAGTGCAAAATTAAGCATACAATAACAATATGCTACAAAGGAAGAGAATTTAACAAAAAAAAAAGCACCTAAATTAAAGACAAGTAAGCTTAGCGTCCTCCCCAAGCCCCACAACACAAGAAAAAACAACAGCAACTCCAGACCAACCACAACACAATATAGAGAGTATAAGTCACTCAGCAACAGAGGATAATAATGCCTTCTACCAGAAAAAAAAAGGAGCTGAAAGCAAGGGACCGAAAAGAAAAAAAAACCCTAGTCAAGAGGAAGGTTATGAAAGTACTCGATAAAAGGTCCCCAGACCTTATGGAACTTTAGATCCGAATTGAGAACTGAATAATGAATTTTTTTGAGGTCCAAGCAGGCCATGATGTCGTTAAGCCATTGAGCATGAGTGGGCGGGGCAGCATCTCTCCATCTGAGGAGGATCAAGCGTCTAGCCAGGAGAGAGGCAAAGGATAATATTCGGCATTTGGTCGGACCCAGACATAAATCTGTCTCGCCCCAAAAACCGAACAGAACAATTAAGGGGTTTGGTTCTAGGTGCTGATTCAGAATACACGATAACGTAGTGAAGACATCTTTCCAGAATTTCTCCAAGCTAGGACAGAACCAGTACATATGGATGAGAGAGGCCACGCCCCTCTTGCATTTATCACAGAGCGGACTAACGCTAGGGTAGAATCGAGATAGTTTAGATTTAGACATATGGGCTCTATGAACAATCTTAAACTGTAAAAGGCAATGGCGAGCACAAAGAGAGGTTGAGTTAACCGATTTGAGAACTGAATCCCTGCTCTCCTCAGATAAGGAGATATTTAAATCCTGCTCCCAGGCCATTTTGATTTTATCCATGGGGGCCCGTCGTAAGGCTGCTAGTTTATCTCGGATGATTGATACTAAGCCTTTACCTAGTGGATTCATGGAAAGAAATAGGTCCATAGCATTTTTCGCAGGCATTTCAGGAAAGTTAGGAATTAAAGGAGTCGGATTTAAAGTGTCGGATTTGGAGATATCTGAAAAAATGAGCATTGGGCAGATTGAACTTAACAGAGAGCTGCTGAAAAGAAGCGGCGATTATCAATGAAAAGATCTTCAAAATGTCTAATGCCCTTCCTATACCAAACCTGGAATGCTGAATCATATGTAGTAGGTAAAAAAAGGTGATTATGAGCAACAGGGCTGGAAACGGAAACCCCCTGGAAACCATAGCATTTCCTGATCTGAGCCCATATACGCAAAGTGTGTCTAACAAGAGGGTTAGCTATTGATCTGGGCAGACTACTAGGGAGTGCAGAGCCAAGAAGTGCAGAGATAGATAATTCTTTAGTGGAGCTCAGCTCCATTGCCACCCAGTTAGGGCACTCGGGTTGGCCATGGAAGAAAGACCAAAAGGTAGCACAACGTATATTGGCTGCCCAATAATATAAATGAAAGTTAGGTAAAGCCATGCCACCCTCTTTTTTAGATTTTTGGAGATGGATTTTATTAATTCTAGAGCGCTTATTCTGCCACAGATATGACAAAATAATAGAGTCTAAGGAATCAAAAAAAGATTTAGGAATAAAAATTGGGATAGATTGAAATAGGTATAAAAATTTGGGGAGAACATACATTTTAACAACATTAATACGACCTACCAAAGACATAGATAGAGGTGACCATTGTACCAGACTCTGTTTTATAGCATAAGAAAGATTGGCAAAGTTTTCACAAAAGAGATCTTTAAACTTCCTTGTGACTGTAATTCCAAGATAAGTAAATTGATTATGGACTACTTTAAAACAGAGATCATGAAATGTTAGTTCTTGTGCTTCTTTATTAATTGGGAGAAGTTCACTCTTATGTAAATTAAGTTTATAGCCAGAGATCTGGCTAAACTGGTCAAGAAGTGAAAACATTAGAGGTAAGGATGTAGACGGATTTGAGAGAAAGAGTAATAAGTCATCAGCATAGAGAGAAACTTTATGCTCAACACCCCTTCTCCAAATCCCAGTCAATTCAGGGCAGTTTCAAAATGCTATCGCCAGAGGTTCCATAGCCAAATCAAAGAGAAAGGGACTTAAGGGGCATCTCTGGCGGGTGCCACGTTTGAGATTAAATACTTGGGATTTCTGAAAATTGGTTAAAACAGAAGCAGTAGGACACAGGTACAGCAATTGGATCCAAGAGATGAAACTTTGGCCAAGGTCAAATTTTTCTAAAACTTCAAAAAGGTAGTTCCACTCTATACGATCAAATGCTTTCTCCGCATCGAGGGAAATAACACATTCAGGAATCCCAGTTGGAGGTGAGTATAAGATATTAAATAAACGCTGAATGTTAAAAAAAGGGAGACGGTTTTTAATAAAGCCTGTTTGGTCATCAGAGATAACGGAGGGAATGACGGTTCTAATCTATGAGCCAAAACTTTAGCTAAGATCTTTACATCAACATTGAGCAGAGAGATCGGCCTATACGAGGAACACTCTGTTGGGTCTTTGCCCTTTTTTAAAAGAAGAATAATAGATGCCTCACTGAAAGAGGGTGGCAATTTGCCGTAATTAAACGAGTCAGATAATACTGAAAGTAACTGAGGAGAAAGAAGAGAAGAGAATGATTTATAAAATTCTACAGGGAACCCATCAGGTCCAGGAATTTCCCTGAGGACAGTGCAGAAATTGCAGTAGATATTTCTTCTAATGACATAGGCGCATTGAGTTTGGCTTTGAAATCAGATGAAAGTGAGGGGATATTCAGATTCTGTAAAAATTGATCAACAGAGATATTGTCATTCAAAGATTCAGAGGAATAAAGCCGAGAATAAAATTTTTTAAATGCGTCATTAATTTCTAAATGATCCGATGTAAAGTCTCTGTTCTCCTTCTGGATCTTTGTAATATGTTGTTTGGCTTTGGAACGCCTCAGCTGATTGGCTAGAAATTTACCAGACTTATCCCCATGAATGTAAAAGTGACTCTTGCTTTTGAGAAGTTGGCATTCGACAGGTTGAGTGGACAGAAGGTTAAATTTAGTTTGGAGTTCAACACGCTTCTTGTATAATTCAGGGTTCTTAGTTTGGGCATATATTTGATCCAATTCTTTAATCTGGTTAATGAGGTCTAATCGATCTGCAAGGGATCTTCTGCTGAGATTTGCTGTGTAAGAGATTATTTACCCCCTCAGATATGCTTTCATGGCATCCCAGACAATCTGGGATGACACTTCAGGTGATGTATTAGTGTTAAAATAAAAGGTTATCTGATCCTTAATAAATTTTAAAAAATCATCATCCGATAGTAAAGTTGAATCAAACCGCCAGTGTTTATTCCTTTGAGGGAGACCAGGCAAATTCATAGAGAGAGTAATTGGGGCATGGTCAGAGATCGGTAAACTCTGATAGTCACAAGAGTGGGCAAATGGAATAAGTTGGTTATCGAGTTACCATAATTAGAGAGAAACGATTGGATAGCTAAGGCAGATTTAGTAGGTGGTCTAGTAACAGAGGACGATCGATCCAAATTAGGATCTAACCAACAATTAAAGTCACCACCCAGTATAAGAGAGTATGAGTTTAAGTCTGGTAGTGAGGAAAAAAACCGTTCAAAAGAATTAACATCATCAAAGTTGGGGACATACAGGTTTGCTAGTGCAACTTTAGTGTTATATAGTTTGCCAGAAACACTAATAAAATGGCCATTTATATCAGATATTTTATTATGGAGTTCAAAAGGAATATTTGAGTTAATAAGAATGGAGACTCCCCTAGCTTTAGCGGTAAAGGATGAATGAAAATGCTGACCCGCCCACTTTGACAAAAGCCAGGAGTTATCAGAACAACGAATATGAGTTTCTTGAAGGAAAGCAATGTCAGCTTTGAGTTGTTTGATATGTGAGAAGACCTTCCTCCTTTTAACAGGGTGATTCAATCCCTTTACATTCCAGCTCACGAATTTAAGTGCACTAGCCATTATCGATTACTAAAGCATAAAAGGCAGAAGGCATATAAAAAGTCAAGCAGTACAATAGCAGTCTGGGAGCAGAGATGTAAACATAGATTCATAAAATCAAAACATATACATGTCCTGAGCAATAAGGAGATATAATATATACAGTGAGTGATGTTGGAACTAGAAAACCCAACCCACCCACACAACCCAAAACTAGACGGCTACCAAAACAAGTAGCTAGCTCTACCAAAAAAATTAACCCAAATACAACTTCCAGATCTGTGTCATTAACAGCAGTTCCGTGTAAATACTACAACAAATAGTAACTAGTTTATGCACTGAAAAACATAACTACAGATTAGAACACCTTCTGCAGGAATATAAAACTTAATACAGAGAAAATCGGAAGAGGACCAAAACTAACCTGCCAGTGAAAAAATTATAGAAGAATAAAGTAAGGGAAAGGAAAAAAAAGGATAAAAAAAGGAGAGGAAGGGGAAAATTATAAATTCAAGATGAGTATTTATCAACCATTTACAGAGGAGAGAGAAAAGAATTCAGGGATTAGAAAAAAGGGGGTGAAGAAAAGAAAAGAAGTATAATAAAATAAATAAACATAAAAAGAAGGAAAAATAGATTGACAATTAAACTGTGAACCAACAAACAGGAAGGCCTTCATTGAAGACTTCAAACCTCCAAAACAAGTTAAAGTCAGTTGTAGAATTCTGTAGATAAAGTTGTACAAAAATAAAAAATAGATAACACACACACCAAATCCAGGGAGAGATTGTCAACAGCCCTTAGAGTTTCGATGAATAATGTCTGAATGATTCAAGTAAAGTCTGAGTCCAGAAAAAGTAATTTTACTACGAGAAGTATTTATCCACCATTTTAGGAGGTCTGATCGGGTTCCGAAGATGACTGGATAGCCGGAAGACTTGCCACAAATGCTTCAGCTTCCTTGGCTGACTTATACCATTTGTATTTCCCAGTGTTAAGCTTGATTCGTAGATCAGCAGGGGACCGAAGCGAAGGTTTAAAACCACGATCAAAAGCACTTTCATTGCGCCTTTAAACTCAGCGCGCATCTTTAAGGTCTGGGGTGCAAAATCTTCCACAAAGCGAATGGTTGTATCCTGGAAAATAAAAGAACCTCTGCGACGTGCCTCTACGATCAGACGGTGTTTTACCTGGTATTGATGGAAGCACAAGATTACTGGTTGCGGGCGGTTGCCCAGAATTCTGGCGGGAACATGGACCCGGTGTGCCCGTTCGAGCTCAGGCGGTTTCGGAAGCAAATCTTTCCCAAATATCTCATAGAGAAACTCGGCGAAAAACTTCACTGTTGATCCCTGTTCGGTGGCCTCTGGCAATCCAAGAATTCTAAGATTGCAGCGTCTGCTGCGATTTTCGAGATCCACCGTTTTGAAAAGGAGTTTGTTACACTTTTCCTCCAAGCTGGAACAGAGACTCTCCAAGTATCGAACACGACTTTCTAAATCTTCAGAAGTCGAATCGATGCGAGATAAGTGTTGGGCATGCTTGCCCACCTTGTCGTTGATCCGATCAAGCTTGTCCTCCAACTGTTTGAAAGCGGTTTTGAATTCCTTTAAAATTTCGTCTCGGAGCTGACCGAGCGCAGCCAGGGTCTCGTCTGAGAGAGCCGTAGCTTCCTTTCTCCCGGATTTAGAGCTCTTGCTAGACATTCTAAGTTAGATGTGTTCACAGGCAAGTAAGAGGTACCGAAAAAGTTCCCGACTAAGGTTTAAAAAATGGAGACATTTAGAGCAAAGATAGCGACAGTAACTGAACAAAAGTTTGGAGCAGCTAAGCAATCGCCATCTTACCGGAAGTCCAACATCTTTTCTTAGTGTAAGTTCTACATGATGGCTTGAGCTTTAAGGTTTAACCTCTTTCTCTTTTATATTATTTTTTAATGGCCACTATCATTATTTTATAGTTTTGGGACTGTATCTTTAGAATTAGTGTTCTCAGTGTGTAGACAAGACTGGTCATATGGTCTTTGGTACATTTCAATAATGCACCATTTAATGCCAATCAGATTGTCTGATGAATTTCATTGTGAGTGGGGAGGGATAGCAATGGAAGGCCCAGGCAATCACCGTTTAAGATCTTGTCAAGCTGTTATTCTCACCATCAGCGTAAAGGAAGCAGTTAAACTAGAACAGGTTGCTTTTCAGGGTCCATTAATCACTTAGAATGAGAACCGCTTCAAAGTAGTTCAACAGTTCAACTACCCAAGTTTTGCAGGGATCACGTACTCAATGTTCCCATCAGGAACATTGTGCTTCCACTCACAGTGAAAAACGTGAAACAATTCCACGTACATCAGCAGTCAAGAGGACCATCACTGTATGGCCTAATGAGGCAATCCCTACGCTTCAGGACTGCTTTGAATGGGCTAACTGGCAGACGTTCATGGAGGCCACCACAAACGGAGACGGCACATACCTCAGGGAATATATCACATTGGTAATCGGCTACATTAGTAAGTGTGTGTTGACTTCTAAAACTTTGACTAACTTCTACAGATGTGCAGTGGAGAGGATATTGAATGGCTACATCACAGTCTGATATGGAAACACCAATCCCTTAAATGGAAAATTGTACTAAAAGGAATGGATATGGCCCAGTCCATGACAGTTAACGTCCTCCCCAGCACTGAGCACATCTGCACAAAACCCTGTTGCAGGAGAACGGCAGGATATATACATCCAAAAGATGAAGAAGCATTTTAGAGGGAGGGTGAGGCAACCCTGGCTGACAAGAAAAGTCAAAAACAGCATCAAAGTAAAAGAGAGGGCATATAATATGACAAAAATTAGTGGGAAACTAGAGAATTAGGAGAAGGCAACTAAAAAAAAGACAAAGTATGAAGGTAAGCTAGCCAAAAGTATCATAGAGGATACTAAAGTTTTTTCAGATATATAAAGAGTAAAAAAGAGACTTGATTGGATATTGGACAGTTGGAAAGTAATACTGGAGAGGTAGTAATGGGGGGCAGACTGAATAAGTATTTTGCACCAGCCTTCACTGTGAAAGACACTGGCAGTGTGTCAGAATACAAGAATGTCGGGGAGCAGCAGCGAGTGTAGTTGCTGTTACTACGGACAAGGTGCTTGGGAAGCCGTAAGGTCTGAAGGTACAGCACTGAGGAAACGTCTTGGTATTCTACATTAGTGGTTACTGTGGTAATATGCCAGAAATCGGAGTGTGTCAATAATATAAAAGCGAATATCAAAACATTTTTTTTTCAGATCTAGAAAGAGTAAAAGAGCGCCAAGTGTGGATATAGTTGAACAATTTAGTCCTATGAGACACTAAAGCTTCTATATCCACTAAAGCTGCAATATCCACTATCTCAAACCACTCCCTTAAGTTATTAATCTTTCCATTGTGGGAAATGTATCCGTGTCTTCCAGACCTCACATAACTTTCATAAACTTTAATTAAATCTCTCTTTGGATAACAACCTCAGCCGTGCTTATCATTCTGTGTAAATAAAAGATCTCCTTAGTAATATCCTCAGCCCTGTCTGTACACTCTCTAGTGCCATCAAATCTGATGTGTGATAGGTAGAGTGGAACTATCATATGCTTGGTTATCTTTCAAAAAGAATCTGTTTATTATCACTGGCTCGGGTTGCATCAGATTTATTGTTTTGTGGCAGCAGGACAGTGCAAGGACGTAACATTACTATAAATTACAAAATACAAAAATCGTGCAGATAGGATGGCACAGTAGCATAGAGATCACTGGAAAACTATTACAGCACCAGCAACCCGCGTTCAATTCCTTTCGCTGTCCGTAAGGAGTTCGTGTGTTCTCCCTGTCACCTGGTGAATTTCCTCCCCCATTCCAAAGGTGAATGGGTATAATTGAGGCAATGCAGGCTCGTGGGCCACAAGAGCCTGTTACTGTGCCGTATCTTTACAAAGGGGAATAAAAATGGTGTTCACGGGTCGCGGACTGTTCAGACATCTGATAGCAGAGGGAAAGAAGCCGTTTCTGTTCCACAACTGAGGCTTGATTTCAAAGACCTGACACAGGAAGGTTTATTTCTCAGAGCAGTGACCTGTGAGCAGCAGAGTGCAGCAGGAGTCAGAGCTGGGCTCCCTATTGTTTGTCGTGCAGTTAATGAGTTGGATGATCAATCTGTGGTTGTCACTAGAGACTGAAGAAGCTTGGTTAAGTTTACCACAGGAACCAAGTATGGCTGATGGAATTAATGCAGACAGGTGCATGAAGTAATACATTTAGGAAAATTAAACCAGGGCAGGACTTAAAGTTCAAATAAACTTTATTATCAAAGTACATATATGTCACCATATACTACTCTGAGATTAATTTTCTTGTGGATATAATAAATCTATAGAAATATAACCATAACAGAATCAATGAAAGAGCGTCCAACTAGGACGTTCATCAGAGTGCACAAGACAACAAATTGTGCAAGCACAATAAGAAGAAATAATAATAATAATAAATAAACAAGCAATAAATATCGAGAACGTGGGATGAAGACCTATAGTTCATATTGGCCTTTCAGTTCTATGTTTTGTCCCCATGGTTTTGCCCATTCTTTCTTGTTGCTGATTGGTGGGCTGGGATTTGGGGTTGATGTTCTTCTTGCTGTTTCTCTGTGTGGGCGATATATTAGTTTTTTATGTGTGAGAGAGGGGGTTGAGGGTTTGATGTTATTGTCACAGTTTTTTCCCCTTGTGGATGTTAATTTTTTTGCAAGGGGGTGGATTTGGGGTTCGAGAGCTTTTGTTTCTTTCTCTTTTCATTTGGGGGGGGTTGATGTCTTCTCTTTCAATGATTTCTATGGTTGTTCTATATTTCATGGCTATCTGGAGAAGACTAATCTCAGAGTTGTGTTCTGCATACATACTTTGATAATAAAACGGACCTGTGAAACTGAGTGCATTGGTTGTGGTAAATCGGGGGAACACAAGTTCCACGAAACCGCCACGTCGGAGCACTTCTGTCAGTTTATCGCGGAGCACACACCTCTTCCTTTAACACAGTGAATGGCAGGGTCCTGGGGCATGTTCTAGAGCACAGAGACACAGGGGAACAAGTGTGCAGTTGTCTGAAAGTGATGACACAGGTACAGTAAGTAGGATGATGAAGATCAGTCAGGTCATTGAGCACAAGAGTAGGGATGTCATGTTAAAACTGTACCAGACGTTAGTGAGACCCCAGCTGGAGTTTGTTGTGCATTTCTGGTCACCATGCTGTTGAGAAGGATAGGATTAAGCTAGGCATGGGTGTAGAGGACTGGGGGGCTTGAGTTATAAGGAGGAATAGGATGATTGGGATTGTTTTACCTCAAGCATAAGAAGCTGAGTTGCCATTGTAGAGTTCTATAAAATCATGGTAGGTACGGCTAAGCTGAATGGTCTGCTTTGCAGGTAAAGGGAGTCCAAATCTAGAGGGCATACAGTATTATGCAAAAGTCTTAGACAAAGAGAGAGGGGAGGGAGTGGGAAGCACCAAAGAGACATTCTGTAGTGACCAAGGAACCATTTGTTTGGAATCAAATGACATTGCCAGGTGCCTGAAGACTGGGGGTGGTTGCTTCCACACCACCTCTCACCCCTGGCACTCCTTCCCTACCACCTGTCCAGCACTCCTCTCTTGGCACTCAACCCTCGCCATTCCCAACATCATTTGCTCCCTCCAGATTCACAAACTCACTCTCTGATCCATGTTGACAAATACAGGACTGTGCAAAAGTCTTAGACCATAAGACATTGGAACAAAGTTAAGCCTATCAAGTTTGCTCTGTTATTTGATCATGGCTGATCCAGCTTCCTTCTCAGCCACATTCTCCTGCCTTCTCCCCTAACCTTTCACACCTAGATTATCAAGAACCGATCAACCTATGCTTTAAATACACTCAATGACCAGGTCTCCACAGCCACCTGTGGCAACAAATTCCACAGATTCTCCAACCTCTGGCTAAAGAATCTCCATTCTAAATAGATGGTCCTCTACTCTGGAGCTGTGCCCTCTGGTCCTTGGCTCCCCCACAAAAGGAAACACCCTCTCCCCAACCACTCTATCTCGGCCTTTTAACATTCCATAGGTTTCAATAAGATTACCCCTCATTCTTCTAAGTTCTAGTGAGTACACTGGTGGGGAGAGGAAAATAAAGGTCTGTGGTGGGGTGGGGGAGAGGAGGTTCAAAAACCAAATGGCTGATGGGAAGTAGCTGTTCTTGAATCAAATGGCACAATCCTAATCATTACCTCATATACCAATACTATTACCACTTTGCACTACAATTGACTTTATTATTTGTTCTATTTGTGTTTTTTTTCTTGTATAATTTATGTCCATAGGCTCATAAAGAACTACAGCACAGAAACAGGTCCTTTGGCTCATCTAGTCCATGCTGACCTGGTCTTCTGCCTAGTTCCATCTACCAGAAACCGGAATATAGCCCTCTATACTGCTATCGTCCATGTACCTATACAGACTTCTCTTAAACGTCACAAGTGAACCCACATCTAACACTTCCATTGGCAGCTCATTCCACACTCATACCTACCCTTCTCCGTTTAGGGTAGTCAATATTTTAATTGATATTTTTCTCAAGGACGTTGTGTCTCTAGTGCTATGGGCTGTGATGGTGCTGTAGGTTTTCGTTGCTGCTGTGCATTTGACAATAAATTCAACTTGATGGGTGGCATACGCCACTTGGGTCTCATAGGTTCAGCGTAACTTCCATCTTTCTCCACAATATATCTCAGTTTATGGAACACACGAAACAACCACTGTCTCACTGAAGGATTTACGCACAAGTCCAGGCCTCTCTTTCAAAATTCTCTTCAAACAAGAGAAAATCTGCAGATGCTGGAAATCCAAAGCAACACACACAAAGTGGCGGAGAACCTCAGCACGTCAGGCAGCATTTATGGAAATGAGGAAGCAGTCAACGTTTTGGGTGGAGACCTTTCTTCAGGACTGAGAGGGAAAGGGGAAGAGACTGGCTGGAAGGTGATAGGTGAAGTCAGGTGGGTGGGAAAGGTCAAGGGCAGGAGAAGAAAGAATCTGATAGGAGAGGAGAGTGGACAATAGGAGAAAGGGAAAGACGAAGGGATCCAAGGGAAAGTAATAGGCAGGTGGGAAGAAGTAAAAGGCCAGATTGGGGAATTCACCAGAAGGAGAAATCAAAATTCATACCATTGGATTGGAGGGTACCCAGACAGAATAGAAAGTGTTTCTCCTCCACCCTGAGGATGGCTTCATCTTGGCCGAAGAGGACGCCGGAACAGAGATGGGATTCGGAATTAAAATGTTTGGCCACCAGGAAGTTCTGCTTGTGGCAGATGGTACAGAGGTGCTCAACGAAGCGATTCCCCCAATTTATGACAGGTCTCACCAGTGTAGAGGAGGCTGCATCGGGAGGCAATAGTCGGACCCAAGCAGATTCGCAGGCGAAGTGTTGCCTCACTTGGAAGGGCTGTTTGGGGCCCTGAATGGAGGTGAGGGTAGAGATGTTTGGGGAGGTGTAGCACTTAGGCTGTTCACCTGGTGCCTGGAGGGATCTGACTATATTGTCTCCCTTTACTCCTTTTGCCAAAGCACATCACTTCACTCTTCTCAGCACTAAACATCATGTACCATTTCATTATCAGATGCCTGATAGAGATTGTGTTTGATATTGAGGGAGAGTGCAGAGCACACCAGGACGCCAGCATGCACGATATTCAACTGAACTTTCTTGATAACCCTGCCTGTACAGTATGTGAGCTCCTCCCACGGGGGAGTGATTAAAGAGTGGCATAGGAATAACACTATTAACTACAACCATAATAGCCTCCCACTATATGGCCAGTATTTATGATACTTCATTGTTCGTACAAACGTTTTGTTCCCATAACTGTGTATCATAGCCAAATGAGTCAGCACCTCAGTTAACAAGAGGAAACAGTTTGTACTGTACTTTTTTTTAAAATAAATTAATTATATTCATTATTGCTAAGGGAGCAGTTTTAAATGTTGCGAGTCAGGTATTTAATTGGGTTTGTAAATTCCTTCTCACGCAACTGCATATCGCTGAGAGTGACGATGTTTCGGAGTGTGACACAATATAATCTGTCTGTTGATTGTTTCAATATTAGTTGTTCCCGGAGCCTCGCAACTCCCTGCCAAGCCTCCTTGAGATTTGTGCCTGTTTAATAGCTCTTATAAGTGCTTCCTTTTACGCTGATGGCCTAGCAGTCATAATTTCTCTTTGGAGACATTCTGTGCTAAATTATTGACTGCTCTTACAACCTGGAATTGTCTAGGAGTACTCCCCAAACAGTTTGTCATGTCTAACCCAATCCATTCCAGTACATTGGCATGTCATACATGGCCGGAGGACGAGAACGATGAATGAAATGGAACTGAATGGCTGGCTTGGCAATCAGAGCTGACAAGATCTGCTCCGAGTCAGGGAGCAGGCCTAGTGTAGCTTTTACAGTTGCCTCAGCTTTACTGATTGCCTTCTTCTTGCATTGCTTATTTAATTCAATTGTTTGATATAATTAGGTTCACAGCCTTCTGCTGTTGTAGCCCATCCACTTCAAAGATTAACGTGTTGTGTGTTCAGAGATGTTCTTCTGCACAGCATTGTTGTAACGTGGTTATTTAAGGTACTGTTACCTTCCTTTCACCTTGAAGCAGTCTGGCCATTCCCTTCTGACCTCTCTCATTAACAAGATAGTTTCACCCACAGAACTGCCATTCACTGGATGCTTTTTTTTCTTTTTCACACCATTCACTGTAAACTCTAGACGAGGGTTTCTCAACTGGGGTTCTGTAAGAGGTCACTAAGGTTTCCACGAGAGGTCATGATTTAAAAAAAAACATTGTTTTTTAAACTTTGCACAAACTTTGCACAACGAGTGGTACTAGTGGTGCTCGCAGTGGTGGGTAATAATCGAACAGCCCCGTTAACAACTTTGATAGAGTTCTCTCAGCCCAGAAAGGCAGTGTGCAGTAGGACCATCTTTATTGGGGGACAGAGAGAGAGAGAGAAAAAGAGAGAGAGAGAAAAAAAGAGAGCGAGAAAAGAGAAAAAGGCAAATAAATAAATGAATGGATAGATAGATAGATAGATAAATAAGGGATGGGGTAAGAAGGGGAGGGGGGCATTAATGCTGCCAGGCTGATGCACCATCAATAACTCTTTCTGAGATGTAAAGGCGAGATATCGACTTTTATTGACTGGAAGAAGGTACAAGCAGTGGTTGACCACCATGCTACATCCTGGAGACTGAGAGGCCGGGCTCAGACCTCAATCACCTTTATACTGGGGTCTGTGGGAGGAGCCACAGGAGCAGTCAGTGGGGGGGGGGGGGGGGCGTGTCCAGACAGGTATATGTAGTTCACCACACAGGCCTGTTGCGTTCCACCAGCATTTTGTGTGTGTCACTTGGATCTTTTCCTACTTTGTAATCTTAGGTCCCTCTCAGGTCTCTATAGTCCTCACATTCTAGCCATAATTTTAGTTACTTGCCTGCACCTATCACCTCCTTCCCACTTTCAGAAGCTCAGTTTTCCCTCTGGAATTTCATGTGACATTCATGTTACCCAGGAGATTATCTCGACATATGGAAGTCTTTCAGGCCCTCAAATCTGCTGGTTGGGTTTTGACTGATCTAACTGCTGTCTGAAGAGGCCACTGAAGTGGATCAGTTGCACCAAATGCCCCAGACATCAAATACAAGTGGTATTAGTTCATCCCTACCCCTCAGGGACAATGAGGTATATTGCCTGTGACACCATTGTTCCATTTTAGAAATAGAAAACATACCACTCTTGCACTGCAAAACAGAACATCTGGAGCCATTAATGAAAGAGGAAACTCAATTACATCTAATTATTACCTCTTTCTTATCTTTGTACTAACAGTAGCTTTGTACTGTCCTTACAATAAACTCAACTTTGACTTCAACCACTATCAATTCACACACAAACTAACCTAGCTCAAACTAGGAAACAGCATCGCATGCTTCATGGATTTGAAAACAAATGTCCAGCAGCCTGCTGTAAAGAAGGAGAGGGTTTATTTTTCAAAAAGTATCTTCACATGAAAGGCAGCCTTACCATTTCTTTATTGCTGCATCTTTACGTCTGACTCACTCTGGGAGGAAGAACTCATTAAGTGCGAAGGATATTTTGAAGAGAAAGGTGGTTTATAAATAATGGTGGTGTTTTTATGTATTTACAGAAAAAATGATCAAATCTACGCCAAGATCTCCATGTTTTTTGGCTGTGGCAAAGTATAAGAGGATTTTCATTATGGTTGTTTGGTTTTTGGAATGAAGGTAATCAAACTCAGAGAGAGTGAGTGGTCACTCAGGAAAGAGAGCCTCATTTGAAGCAAATCACAGACACAAGAGATTCTGCAGATACTGCAACTCCAGGGTGACACGTACAAATTGCTGGAGGAACTCAGCAGGTCTGGCAGCATCTATGGAGAGAAGTAAGCAGACTAGTCAAGTTTATTATCATTTAACTATGGTATACTGTCAAACAAGACAACATTTCTCCAGAACAGGATGTAAAGCACAGTAGTACACATAACACACGTATAACACATAATAACTTAGGAAAGTAAGGATAGAACCTACAGATGAATTATGTATATATAAGTAAAGTGAATAAGTTAAATATAGTAAGGTCCAGAGCAAATTAACTGGTGGCACTTTGGATGCAATATGGTAGGGTGTTCAGAAGCCTAATGGCCTGAGGGAAGAAACTGACCATTCTTGTCTTTATAAGACCGTAAGAAATAGGAGCAGAATTAGGCCATTTGGCCCATCGAGTCTGTTCTGCCATTTCATCAGGACTGATCCAAATTTCCTCTCAGCCCCAATATCCTGCCTTCTCCCTGTATCCCTTCATGCCCTGACCAATTAGGAAACTATCAATCTCTGCCTTAAATATACTGTACAGCTGCCCATAGCAAAGAAATCCACAGGTTCACCACTCTCTGGCTAAAGAAATTCCTCCTCATCTCCATTTTAAAAGACATCACTCTATTCTGAAGCCATGTCCTCTGGTCTTAGACTCTCCCACCATAGAAAACATCCTCTCCACATCCACTCTATCAAGGCCTTTCACCATTCAATAGGTTTCAATGAGGACACCCCCTCATTCTTCTGAATTCTAGTGAATTCAGGCCCAGAGCCATCAAATGCTGTTCATATGATAAGCCATTCAATCCTGGAATCATTTTTGTGAACCTCCTTTGAACCCTCTCCAGTTTCAGCACATCCTTTCTAAGATAAGGGACCCAAAACTACTCACAATACTCCAAGTAAGGCTTCACCAGTGCTTTGTAAAGTCTCAACATTACATCCTTGCTTTTATTTTCTAGTCCTCTTGAAATGAATGCTAGCACTGCAGTTGCCTTCCTCACCACAGACTCACCCTGCAAGTTAAGAATGCTGCACAGGTCCCTTTGACCCCCCAAGTTTTTGTATTTTCTCTCCATTTAGAAAATAGTCAGGCCTTTCATTTCTTCTACCAAAGTGCATGACCATACACTTCCCAACACTGTATTCCATCTGCTACTTCTTTACCCATTCTCTTAATCTAAGTCCTTCTGTAGCCTCTCTACTTCCTCAAAGCTACCTACTCCTCCACCTACCTTCATAGTGTCTACAAACTCTGCAACAAAGCTTTCAATTTCATCATCCAAATCATTGATATATAACATAAAAAGCATCGGTCCCAACACAGACCCCTGTGGAGCACCACTGGTCACTGGCAGCTAACAAGAAAAGACTCAGTTTATTCCCACTCTTTGCCTCCTGCCAATCAACCATAGCTCTATCCATGCTGGAATCTTTCCTGTAATTCCGTGGGCTCATAGCTTGTAAAGCAGCTTCATGTGTGGCACCTTGTCATATGCCTTCTGAAAACCAACCGATTTTCCTTTCTCTATCCTACTTGCTATTTCTTTAAAGATTTCCAACAGATTTGTCAGGCAAGATTTTCCCTTAAAGAAACCTGTTCCTCCAAGTACCCTGAGATCTTATCCTTAATAGTTGACTCCAACATCTTGCTACCACTGACTTCAGACTAACTGGCCTATAATTTCTTTTCTTCTGCCTCTCTCCCCTAACACTTGGTGCCTTGAACTTCCACTACAGTATGCTGTTAGTGTCTTCCACAGTGAAGACTGACGCCAAATACTTATTCACTTTCTTTGTCTCCCATTACTACCTCTCCAGCACCATTTTCCAGTGGTCTGATATTCATTCTTGTCTCTCTTTTATACTTTATGTATCTGTATAAACTTTTGGTAACCTCTTTAATGTTATTGGTTAGATTATTTTTGTATTCCATCTTTACTTTCTTAATGACTTTTTTAGTTGCCTTCTGTTTGCTTTTAAAACCTCAGAATCTTCTAACTTCCCACTAATTTTTGCTCTATTATATGCCCTCTCTTTGGCCTTTAAGTTGGCTTTGACTTCTCTTGTTAGCTTTGGTTGTGTTATCTTTCCTTTAGACCACTTCTTCCGCTTTGGGATGTATATATCCTGTGCCTTCCGAATTGCTTCCAGAAATTCCAGCCATTGCTGCTCTGCCATCATCCCTGCCAGTGTTCTTTCCCATTCAATTCTGGCCAACTCCTCCCTCATGCCTCTGTAATTCCCTTTACTTCACTGTAATACTGATACATCCGATTTTAGCCTCTCCTTTTCAAAATTCACGGCGAGTTTGATTATGTTATGATCACTTTTCCACTCAGGGTTCTTTTACCTTAAGCTCTCTAATCATTTCTGGTTCATTGCACATCACCCAGTCCAGAATAGTTGATACTCTGGTGGGCTCATCCATGAACTGCTCTAAAAAGCCATCTTGAAGGCATTCTAGAAATACCCCCTCCCGTAATCCAGCACCAGCCTGATTTTCCCAATCTACCCGCGATTTGAAATCCCCCATGACTATTGCAACATTGCCCTTTTGGCAGGCGTTTTCTATCTCCCATTGTAATTTGTAGACCTCATCCATAGTAGTATTTGGGGGTCTGTATGCAGTTCCCATCAGGATCTTTTTACCCTTGCAGTTTCTGAGCTGTATCCACAATGATCCAGCACCTTCTGACCCTATGTCACCTCTTTCAAATGATTTGATTTCATTTTGTACGAAAAGAGCAACGCTGCCTTCCTGCCTGACCTTACAATACAATGCGTATCCTTGGACATTAAACTCCCAGCTGTAATCTTCTTCCAGCCATGACTTGGTGATGCCTAGAACATCATTCCTGCCAGTCTGCAGCTGTGCTACTTTATTCCGTAAACTGCGCACATTCAGATACAACACCTTCAGTCCTGTATTCACCCGTTTCCATTTTGTCCACCTTTTATGTTGCAACTCAGGTTGTTGACTGCAACTTTGCCCATCAACAGCCTCTCCTCACTACATATTGCCTCTGTTTGTAAACCAGCGACCTCATCTTCAGGAATATTATCCACCTTTCTTGCATTGAAACATATGCCCCTCAGGACACTACTCGCTCAATATTCAGCCTTTTGATTCCTAACTTTGAGGTCTTACCAGTATCTGCCTCCACAATCTTTCCACCAACAGTTCTGGCACTTTGGTTCCCGTCCCCCTGCAACTCTAGCTTAAACCACATCATTCAGCATTATTAAACTTTCTCGCTAAGATATTAGCCCCCCTTCAGTTCAGGTGCAAGTTGTCCCTACTGTCCAGATCCCACCTTCCCTGGAAGAGAGCCCAATGATCTTTAAATCTTACGCCCTCCCTCCTATGCCAACTCCTTAGCCACGTATTAAACTGTATAATCTTCCTAGTTCTGGCCTCACTAGCACGTGGCATGGGTAGCAATCCTGAGATCACAACCCTGGAGGTCCTGCCCTTTAACTTAGCACCTAACTTCCTGAACTCCCTATGCAGAATTTCATCACTCTTCCTACCCATCTCATTGGTACCTACATGGACGACGACTTCTGGCTGTTCACTCTGCCACTTAAGAAGGCTGAGGACTTGATCCAAGATCCTGATCCTGACACTCAGGAGGCAACGTACCATCCCGGAGTCTCGCTCATGCCCACAGAACCTCCTGTCCGTTCACCTAACTAATAAATTCCCTATCACCACAACGTGCCTCTTCTCCACCCCTTTCTCTTCCGAGTCCCAGAGGCAGACTGCGTGCCAGAGGCCTGATCACTGTGACTCTCCTCTGTTATCTCATTCTCCCTGACAGTATCCTTTTGTTGAGGTGGATAGCCACAGGGGTATTCTGCACTGGTTCCTTAAACCCTTTCCTCTTCCTGACTGTCACCCAGTTTCCTGTGTCCTGTATCTTGGGTGTAGCTCTCTCCCTATCCATCAACCCTCAGCCTCTCAAACGATCTGGAGTTCATCCAGCTCCAGCTCCAACTCCCTAATGCATCACGTTAGAAGCTGCAGCTGGGTGCACTTCTCACAGTTGTAGTCATTAGGGACACTGGGGGTCTCCCTGCCTTTCCACATCCCGCAAGAGGAGCATTCCACTATCCTGCCTGCCATCTCTACTGTCCTAGCTGAGCAGTGGAAGTAAACTTGATCTTTCCTCTCTTTTGCTTTCTCTGAGTGAAGCCTCTCTTTGCTAAAGCCTGGAGATTACCACTCTGACTGTCCATTCAGACGATGGCCACTGTGATGATGGCCGCTGTGCTTACCCCTGACTTCCTTTATTTGCTCTTGCTAATCAATCCGAAATGCCAATTGGTCGCTGGTCAAAGCTCTTTTATAAATCAGAGTCTCCTGCCTGATGTTCGATGTTTGGTCCAAGACATTTTTTCAAGGCTGAGAAGGAAGGGGTAAGACGGCAGAATAAAAAGGTTTTTGGGGTGGGGGTGGGGAAGGAGGCTAGCTGGAAGGTGATAGATGAAGATGGGTGGCTGCAGAGGAAGGAATCTGGTAGGAGAGGAGAGTGGACCATGGGAGAAAGGGAAGGGGGAGGGGTCCCGGGGGAGTAGATAGGCACATGAGAAGAGGTAAAAGGAGGATAGAGGAAGAGAAGAGAAGAGATAAGAGGGGAGCCAGAGTGGGGATTGCAAAACAAGGGAAGGGGGAGAAGGAGAAATGACCAGAGTTAGAGAAATCAGTCAGGTTAGAAGCTACCCAACTGGAATATGAGGTGTCAACTGTTTATTCCTTTCTATAAATGCTGCCTGACCTGCTGAGTTCCTCCAGCATTTTGTGCTTGTTCAATAAGAAGGTTGAGAATAGAGTGCCGAATTCTGACAAATTGCAAGGCAAATTTAAAAGCACTGAACTGGACAAAGTCAGCAATGAAGAAGGATGCTTGACCCATTGATCTTGCAGTTTCTATAACCCACGGACAATCTTTAGTGAACAAGTCAGTTTTAGAGAGAAAAATACTCAAGACCAACGGAAAGTTCAGCTTGTTCATCTTGGCCAAAAATTACCCAAAGACAAAGATTAGCTTTAGTTGTCCCATGTACATTGAAGCATCGAAACATACCATGAAATGTGGTGTTTGTATCAAATCAAATCAGCGAGGACCATGCTGGGGAAGCGTGCAAATGTCACCACATTTCTGATGCCAACCCTAACTGTACATCGTTGTAATGTGAGGGAAGTCCATGCGGTCACGGGGGAGTGAATATTTCTCTCCTTATGTACAGAGAAAGTGTAATTTGCCAATAAGATGCGAGGTCCGTGAGAAATCAGACTCTCAGGTCAGGAGTTTGTTTTTATTCTATATTAGGTGCTTTCAAGAGTTTTATGATGGGAGGATAGAAGCTGTCCTTGAGCCTGGTGGTGTTGTTTTCAAGCCAATAGAAGGAGGAAGGGAAACTCAGGGCTGGGAGGGGTTTTTATTTATGCTGGCTGATCTTCCTGAGGCAGTGAGGAGTGTGACAGTGTCAGTGGAGGGAAGGCTGGCTTTTGTGATGGTGTGAGCTGCGACCACTACTCTCTGCAATTTCTTGTGGTCTTGTGAAGTGTAAACGATGCATTTCACTGTAAGTTTCAATGTTTCGATGTACATGTGACAAATAAAAATATCCCTGTTCCCAGCTGACATATTCGTAAGTATAATTTGTTACTTTCGCATTGCCCTCCATGGGTAATGTCATGCAGAACAGAAACAGTCCCTTCTGCCCATCATGTTCATGCTAACCATTGAGTTTCTATCTATATTAATCCCAGTTCCCAGCACTTGGTCTATAGCCTTCTATGCTTTGGTGTTTCAAGTGATTGTCTATATATTTAAATTTTATGAGAGTTGCTACCTCCACTATCTTGTTAGCCAGCATGTTTCAGATTTTAATCACCCTTTGAGTGAAAAATCCTTTTATTAGATCTCTTGTAATCCTTTCCCTTAAACTAAGCCTTCTAGATTTAAGAGACATCTCCGATTGGTATCCTTTAATAGTAGGAACTTTTATTGGTGTGGTAAACTACGTATACCTGTCTGGACACGCCCCTCTGCTGACTGCTCCTCTGGCTCCTCCCACAGACCCCTGTATAAAGGCGATCGGAGGCCCTGCTCCTCCCCCAGTCTCCAAGATGTTGTGGTCCCTTTTGCTGCTAATAAAAGCCTATCGGTCACCTCCTGTCTCCAAGAGTTATTGATGGTGCATCAATAGGGTAAAAGTTTCCTCCTATATCCCTCATCATTGTTTATACTACTGTCAGCTCTTTATTCAGCCTAACCCTGCCCTTCCTATCTCTTCCTGTAGCTAGATAACATCTCGGTGAATCTCCTCTGCATAATCTCCAGTGCAATTACGACAAGGTTGAAATCTGTTCCATTTGGTTGTAAATATCTGTTCAAATATTTTTTTGAAAATAGTTTTAAAAATGTATTTAATGTGAATATCAATTCATGTTGAGAAAAGAAGGGATATTACTTTGAACACATGTAAATGTATTCAGTTGAAAATTCTGAGAATCTGTATGCAAGGTACTCTTTTAGAGTATTGAACACAGAATCTGCCATCGACCCGTCAGGGCCTGCATTCAATCTTAAAGCATGCAATTGATTGCACATGCCTGCCAGAATGCCTGGGGAGGGATGGTACACATTGTATTTGTTCACCATAAAGTGACCGATGCATGAACATTATAGTGTTCATGCTTCATTTGTCTCCCCTTTTCAGGAGTACTACATAATCACATCCTTGCTATAATGTGGTGACCAGAACTGCTCACAGTACTATACTCCACGTGGTCTAACCAACATTTTATAAAGTTGCCTTACAATTCCCCCTGATTGTTATTTATTTAGTGAAACACGGCACGGGACAGACCTTCGGAGCCCTTCGAGACACACTACCCAGCAATATCCCGATTTAATTCTAGCCTAATCACAGGACAATTTACAATGTACAATTAACCCACCAACCAGAACGTCTTTGGACCGTAGGAGGAAACCTGAACACCTGGAGGAAATCTGCACAGTCACGGGGAGAACATACAGACAGTGGCAGGAATGGAACCAACTCTTTTGTTTTGCTGACTTTGAGCAAAAGGTTATTGTCATGATGCCACGCCATTAGGCTCTCTATCTCCTTTCAGCTCTTCATTGTTTGAGATCTGACCCCTATGGTTGTGTCATTTGCAAACTTCTAGCTGGAGCTAGAGCAGAATCTAGTTGCACAGTCATAAGTGTACAGGGAGCAAAGTCGGGGCTGAGGATGCAGTCTTGTGGAGACCCAATGCTGAAGATAATAATGGTGGAGATGTTGCTGCCTGTCCTTACTGTTGATCTGTTCGTGGTCTTTTGATCAAGAAAGCAATGATCCAGTTGCACATGGAGATGTTGAGTCCCAGGTATACAAATTTGGAGATATGGAGGTGTAGAATCCTAGGTCTAGGAATTTGGAAATATGGAGGTGTAGAATACTAGGTCTAGGAATTTGGAGATATGGAGGTGTAGAGTCCTAGGTCTAGGAATTTGGAGATATGGCGGTGTAGAGTCCCAGGATTAGGAATTTGGAGATATGGAGGTGTAGAATCCTAGGTCTAGGAATTTGGAGATATGGAGGCGTTGAATCCCAGGTCTAGGAATTTGGAGATATGGAGGTGCAGAGTCCCAGGATTCGGTATTTGGAGAT
Source organism: Hypanus sabinus (assembly GCF_030144855.1). Classification (NCBI taxonomy): domain Eukaryota; kingdom Metazoa; phylum Chordata; class Chondrichthyes; order Myliobatiformes; family Dasyatidae; genus Hypanus; species Hypanus sabinus. The sequence continues at coordinate 84,680,197 of NC_082721.1, forward strand.
ATGGAGGTGTAGAGTCCCAGGATTAGGAATTTGGAGATGTGGAGGTGTAGAGTCCCAGGATTAGGAATTTGGAGATATGGAGGTGTAGAGTCCCAGGTATACAAATTTGGAGATATGGAGGCGTTGAATCCCAGGTCTAGGAATTTGGAGATATAGAGGTGTAGAGTCCCAGGATTAGGAATTTGGAGATATGGAGTGTAAAGTCCCAGGTATACAAATTTGGAGATATGGATGTGTAGAATCTTAGGTCTAGGAATTTGGAGATATGGAGGCGTTGAATCCCAGGTCTAGGAATTTGGAGATATGGAGGTGTAGAGTCCCAGGGTTAGGAATTTTGAGATATGGAGGTGTAGAATCCTAGGTCTAGGAATTTGGAGATATGGAGGCGTTGAATCCCAGGTCTAGGAATTTGGAGGTATGGAGGTGTAGAGTCCCAGGGTTAGGAATTTGAGATATGGAGGTGTAGAATCCTAGGTCTAGGAATTTGGAGATATGGAGGCGTTGAATCCCAGGTCTAGGAATTTGGAGGTATGGAGGTGTAGTCCCAGGGTTAGGAATTTTGAGATATGGAGGTGTAGAATCCTAGGTCTAGGAATTTGGAGATATGGAGGCGTTGAATCCCAGGTCTAGGAATTTGGAGATATGGAGGTGTAGAATACCAGGTCTAGGAATTTGGAGATATGGAGGCGTAGAATCCTAGGTCTAGGAATTTGGAGATACAGAGGTGTTGAGTCCTAGGTCTAGGTACTTGTAGGCATGTTTTCTTGGAACTATAGTATCGAAGGTGGAGATATGGTCTATAGACTTCCCTAAACAATAAATAATAGTCTACTGTACTGAAAAAGGATCTCGGCCTGAAACATTGACTGTTTATTCATTTTCAAAGATACTGCCCGACCTGCTGAGTTCCTGCTGCATTTGGTGTGTGATGTTTTGGATCTCCACCATCTGCAGACTTTCTCATAATTATTATATATATTTTTTCTCTTTTGTATTTGCACAGTTTGTTGTCTTTTGCACACTGGTTGTTTGTCCATCCGGTGGGTGAAGTCTTCCATTGATTCTATTGTGTTTCTTGGATTTACTCTGTATGCCTGCAAGAAAATGAATCCCAGGGTTATATACGATGACATTTTTTGACTTTGATATCAAATTTACATTGAAACTTGGAATTGTCACTGTTTCAGGTTGAAAGCCTAAATCAGGACTGAGAGTGGAGAGGAGAGATAGATGGTATAGAGTAGAGGAGGAGGGGCGAGGCAGGAGCTAGGGTGATTGATGCACTGAGGTTGGCTGAAGGAAATAGGTGAAGTTTGGTAAGTGAGGCGAAGAATGGAGTTGGTGGATAGGATTGGGTGACGGATGAAGAGAAGCAGATGGTTTGAGGTGGGAGGAGGGAAGAGTGGAGATGAGTGCTGGAGGGTGATAAGCAGGAATAATGTCCTGAAGAAGAATCTTGGCCCAAAATGTTGATTGATTATTCATTTCCATAGAGTTCCTCTAGCATTTTGTGTGTGTTGCTTTGGATTTCCAGCATCTGAAGACATTCTTGTGTTCATAATAGTCTAATGTACTGCTCCAGAGATGAGTACAAGGCCAAAAAGATGACATTAGGCATAGACATTTCTTCAGTGGTTGACAAATTGCAATGAGCCAAGGTTGTCTAGAAGGATGAAGTCATGCGTACCATGACTGGCCTCGCATAGCACATCATGATGATAAATATCAGAGTTTTCTGGAGGTAGATATGAGCTGAAATTGGAATTGGTTTATTATTGTCATCGAGGTACAGTGTATTGAAAGTTTATCATACAGACTTCATTCAGGTCAATTCATTACACAGCAGACTGCGGCAATGCTAGGTAAAGCGATCACTGATGTAAAATAATGTGTGATAGCTACTGAGAAAGTGCAAAGTAAGTAGACAACAATGTACAAGATCACAATGAAGTGCATGGATTGTGAGGTCAAGAGTCCATCTTATTGTACTAGAGAACCATTCACTACTCTTATAACAGCTGTCCTTGAGCCTGCGGGTATGTGCTTTCATGCCTTTGTATCTTCAGCCTGAAAGGCGAGGGAAGATGAGAGAATGAGAGATGAGAGATGGTCTTTGATTGTGCTGGCTGCAGTACTGTCACAGCGAGAAGTATAGACAGAGTCCATGGAAGGAGAAGCTGAATTCCACGACGTGCTGAGCTATGTCCACAACTCTCTGCTGTTTCTTCTGATCATGGGCGGAGCAGATGCTGTACCCTGGCTGTAATGCACCTGGATAGGATGCTCTCTGTAGTTTTCTAAAAGTTGGCCAGGGTCAAAGGGGACATGCCTAATTTCTATAGCCTCCTGAGAAAGTAGAGGCACGGGTGAGTTATCTTGGCTGCGGCTTCTTCGTAACACATTGCCTTGTTTTTCTTTGGCATCAGGATGATAGCGGTCTTCTTAAAGTAGGAGGGAATCTCAGACTGAAGCAGGGAGCAGTTAAAAATACCAGCAAATTCCCCGCCTGAAAATATGTGCGATATTCAAGGACGTAACTGGGGACACTGTCCGGGCTAGACAGTTTCTGTCCGTTCACTCTCTGGAGGACTCATCTGACGTCTGTGTATTGGTACGTTGGTACTGTGCATGGTAACACTGTGAATGGCACAGGTGTATTGGAGGCCATTGGGGTGGGTGGTGACATCCCAACCCCTCTGTTCACAACATGCATGGAGCACATTAATCTGATCGGGAAAGGATGCGTTGCCATCAGCGACACTGCCTGACTTCGTTTGTGGCCCGTCACAAATGCAATCTGGTCTGGGACTTAATTTTGGACTGCTATCGACACCTTTGAGTGATGTGTGAACCCACAGCTTCCTACCTCTTAGCCATTACTGTCACTGGGTGCTGTACAATGGTTCCTCAGTGCAGAGAATTCAAATGCCGGCTGGTCTGATTGTCGTTGGGGCAGAGAGGTTGATAGACATGAACAAGATCTTGATGGATTTTAACAGGGCAAATAGAAGAAAGCTGCTGTTGAAATCAGGTGGTTCCAAAACTAAGGATACAGGTTTAAATTTAAGGGCAAATAGAGCAGGAGTGTGTGGGAAACATGTTTTAAACATGAAGGGTGTTGATGATGTGCAAGTTACTGCCTGTACAGGCAATGGAAACAGATCATCAGAGCTTTCAAAAATAAATTGCACAGAAACTGATGGAAAAATAATTGACAGCACAGTGGGGAAAAGGTCAGAAAAGTGGCTCTGATTTGATTTGTCTACAGAGGGAGTTTACTAACATGATGGGCTGAATAGCCTCCTACGTTTCTATCGTAAATAGATACCATAGTGCCATTGCTCTAGGCCCAACCCTGGAGCCTTATGTTTATGAAATTACTTCGTTGTCTCAGGTTAGATTAGCTTTATTTGTCCCACACACATTCAAACAAACAATGAAACGCATCATTTTGCATCAAATCAAATCAGCGAGGATTGTGCTGGGCAGTCTGCAGTGCCACCATGCTTTTGGCACCAAAAGATGGCAGCAGGGGCTTTTGTTGACCTCCCTCTCTCTCTCTCTCTCTCTCTCTCTCTCTCTCTCTCTCTCTTCTTCTCTCTCTCCCTCTTTCTCTCTCTCCCTCTCTCTTGGATTCTCTCCTCTCTTTCCCTCCTTTCTCTCTCCCTCTCTCTCTTTCTGTCTCTCCTCTCTCTCTCTCTCTTTCTCTCCTCTCTTTCTCTCCTTTCTCTCTCTCTCTCTCCTCTCTCTCTCTCTCCTCTCTCTCTCTCTCTCTCTCTCTCTCTCTCTCTCTCTCTCTCTCTCTCTCTCTCTCTCCCTCTTGCTGCTGAGAGAGAGTCTGTCTGAGATGTCAAAGTGTGGATTATGCACTGGAGTTATTGATGGATTCTAGACCAGGACTCTGGAGACTTTTGCTATTGCTTGTGTAATCCTCAGGTTCGACCGGCGGTGTTACTCTAGGGAAGGGGGTCTCTGGCCCCGCCAAACGTGTGAAATCTGACGTGCCAAACCTCTTGTTTGTGTGGATGCTGTGTGATGTGTTATCCTGTTACAAATCAGTACCACCAAATAACAGACAGTACACCGTATACAATTAAACGATTTAGCTTTATTATTCTTAATTTGACTCGAGGGTTAGTAAAGAAAAACACAAAGAAAAGGGCCCATTTTAATGAAACAGTCTAATGCGCACATTGGAGCTCATGGTCTCCCTTCCGGTTGTCCTCCATCGGTTCTCCACTCCACTCCCCCCCCCAGGGCTTCGTCGACCCCCGGCCCCAGTCCAAGCCCACTCCTTTCAGACATCTTCTTTCTTCATCTTCCGCTGAACAAAAGGCTCAGAACACCTCGGTCTCAGGCACACAACAAGAAAAAACACTCCCTTCATCGGACGGCACACATTCCAAAACCCCCATTATCTCTAGTCATAACCCAGACGCTGCTGCTACAGAGAGACCATTACATTAGCAGTGAACCCTTTCCCAGGGTGTTACACTCGCGTGGTGCACCGGGTAGGTGGTGGTCGGTGCACGTGGGGGAAGATTCGATGCCTCTGCTGTTGCGGGGGGCCTATGGGGTTCTGATCTTTTTCTGTGTTTTTTTTCTGTTTCGTGGATGCCTGTGAAGCAGAAGAATTTCAGGTTGTGTCCTTTATACATTCTCTGATATAAAATTGAACCCTTTGAATATTGCATGGCCACAGCTCACTAACCCTAACAGTTCTTATTTGGAATGTGGGGGGGGGGGGGGGGAGGGGAGACCAGGAGAAACCCACTGGGTCACGGGTAGAACAAACAAACTCCTTACGGACAGTGGGGGAATCAAACTGCAGTCCTTCATCAAGTCCTTAAAACACTGTTCCAACTATCACACTGGTTTATTCAGTGAACCAATGTCTCCTTGGATGTTGTTTCAAATAAATACAAAAATGAGGGGGTTGGGCGGTGGGGGTGCAAGATCCTGGAAGAGTCTTCAGTTGACCCTGTGTTTAAGAATCCAGTTATTTGCATTACACTCCTGTCTGAAATAATAAGATAAAAAGACTTTTAAGTGAGATCATTGGTGGTGGGAACATCTCAACAGAGATCTCCTTCTGTTCCTGAACCTGATGACTGAGTGATAGTAACTGTTCGTGAATCTGGTGGTGTGAATCCTGGGGCTCTCGTACCTTCTACCTGATGGCAGCCGTGAGAAGAGAGCACGACCTGGGTGGTGAGGATTTTTGATGATGGGTGCTGCTTTTCTCTGACACCGTTTCATGTAGATGTGCCCTTTAGTTGGGAGGGCTTTACCCATGATGTACTGAGCTGAACCCATTACCTTTTGTAGGATTTTCTTCTCAAAGGCCTTGGTGTTCCCATACCAGGCCATCATGTAGCCAGTCAGCACACTTTCCACCGCACATCCAAGTTTTTGTTATGGTTTTTGATGCTTTGTCGAATCTCCACAGACTCCTAAGGATGTACAGGCACTGTTGTGCTTTCTTCACAATTGCATTGATATAATGGGTCCAGGACAAGTCCTCTGACTATTGACCTGCAGGACTGTCCTCGGCAACAATGCCTATATCCCATGGATAATGTATCTCACCCCATCACCTCAACACACTATTTCTTAAACACAGAAGAGATTCTACAGATGCTGGAATCTTTGAGCGACACATCAGATCTTGGCCTGACAAGTCACCTATTTCTTGCAACACGCACAAAACGCTGGAGTAACTCAGCAGGTTAGGCAGCCTTCGTGGAAATGAATAAACAGTCGACATTTTGGGCCGAGACCTTTCTCAGGACTGAGAAAGAAGGGAAAATATGCTGGAATGTTAGAAATGTTGTAGGGAAGCAGGTTCACAGGTTGGATAAGTGGAACAACAGACACTGATTGTGGGGATGTACAGTAATTGCTTATTCACAAGAAAGCAATGAGGCACTTCAGTCACACAGTTATCCAAACTATCGAAACGACATCACTGAGCACTCAATACACTTGTTAAATCTGCCCACGTTACATAACTAAATAAGCAATAAACAACGACATGACTGGGTGTGCACCCAAAACATGAACCCCTCCTACTTCTAACTGTAACACCCATCTTCCAAGTGGTTTCTCCAGCATGGTCTGCGGCTATTTCTTGCTTTGTGTTGACTGGTTTAAACCTTGAATCATTCATCCTTACTTTACCATTGTGTATTGGGCAGCTTCCATCACTTACTCTCTCCGTAAAGTAATTTCAAGTCAAGTCAAGTCAAGTCACTTTTATTGTCATTTTGACCAAAACTGCTGGTACAGTGCATAGTAAAAATGTGACAACGTTTTTCAGCACCATGGTGTTACATGACACAGTACAAAAACTAGACTGAACTACATTTAAAAAAACACAGAAAAAGCTACACTAGTCTACAGACCTACACAGGACTGCATAAAGTGCACAAAAACAGTACAGGCATTACAATAAATAATAAACAGGACAACAGGGCAAGGTGTCAGTCCAGGCTTCGGGTATTGAGGAGTCTGATAGCTTTCTACTGAGTTCCCTATTGGATTAATTTATGACTTGAAATTCCATGCTATACTGACATATCAAATCCTTCCGTGACCTTAAAGACCAGAATACAGGAGCGTATTCCAGCCTGAGATATTTTTACCCGTCAGATCACATGTGAAGTATATAAGAGCATTGATTCACCCAAGTGATGTGCCTTCCCTGTTCTAGCCTGGGGCAGTTCTCCAGCTGTAATAGTTTCCCCAATGCGATCTCATCCGAGGGCTTCCTAGACTGGGGATTAAACTGGTAACTTGATGGATGTGTATCACACCACATGGTGCCTTTCCTGGGTGAATCATCACGGGAGCTTTCCAAACATATGTTACCAATGACTTTGATCTTTAACACCTATTCATCTCATTAGCAGTTGAAATGCAGCAGATGCAATGATGCATGAGATGTGTCGTTCCTCTGTGCCACAGCCATGGAGTCACGCAGCATGGAAACAGCCCATTTGCCCCATCACATCCATACTGACCCAACAGTATTGTCACATCTACCAGCACTTCCCAAAGCCGAGGAGACAATTCAGATTTTTGTCAAGGCACTTGAACCCTGCCTGTCAATGCCATCTACTTCTTTCTCCCTAACATTACTCATCTTTGCTCTGCCTCAGTACAACAAGTAGACTCTAGCGATCCAGGACTATACAAGAAGTCCAAGTACAACCTATGGAAAGCTATCTTAAGAGTGCAAAAAAAAATTCCAATTGAAGTTAGAGATGGAATCAGATGTGCCTCAGCTCTAGCAGGATTTATTGGCCATTACTTCCTACAAGGTGAAATCTAACACCATGAATTGCTGCGATGCCTTTTATCTACACTTTGAAGGGGGGAATAACTCTACACCAGTACGAATCCCCACAACATTCAATGATCTCTGTTCAGGAGGCTGACATCAGAACATCTTTAATGATGGTGAACCCTTGCAAGGTATCAGGCCCTGATGGTGTATCTGGGAGGACTCTGAAAACATGTGCCAACCAACTGATGGGAGTGTTCAAGGACATCTTTGATCTCGGTCAGACCTTGCCACCTGCTTCAAAAGGGTGACAATCATGCCAGTGCCCGAGAAGAGCAGGGTGAGCTCCCTCAATGTTTGTCATCCCGTGGCACTCACATCTAATGTGATGAGGTGTTTTGAATGGTTGGTTATGGCTGGAATCAGCCCCTGCCTAAGCAAGGGCTGGACGTGCTGCAATTTGCCTATCACCATAATAGGTCTACAGCAGATTCAAACTCACTGGCTCTCCGTTCGGCCTTGGATCACCTGGACAATAGGAATACCTACATGAGGCTACTGTCTATTGATTACAGCTCAGTGTTCAATGCAATCATACCTTCAGAGTTAATCAACAAAGTATCAAGTACAAAGTAAATTCATTGTCAAAGTACATGTACCTCATGATATGCAGCCCTGAGATTTGTTTTCTTGTGAATATACTCAATAAGACCATAATTTAACTTATTATAATTTAATTATGTATGGTTTTATATTGCTATATTTCTACACTATCCTTGGTTGGTGCGGCTGTAATGAAACCCAATTTCCCTCAGGATCAATAAAGTATGTCTGTCTGTCAGAATTAGGCCATTTGGCCCACCATTTCATCATGGCTGATCCAATTTTCCGCTCATCCCCAATCTCCTGCCTTCTCCCTATATCCCTTCATGCCCTGACCAATCAAGAGTCTATCAATCTCTGCCTTAATTATACATAAAGACTTGCCTCCACAGCTGCCTGTGGCAAAGAATTCCACAGGTTCACCGCTCTCTGGCTAAAAAAGTTCCTCCTCATCTCGGTTCTAAAAGGACACCCCGCTGTGTCCTCTGGTCTTTGACGCTCCCACCATAAGAAACATCCTCTCTACAGCCACTCTATTAAGGCTTTTCACAATTCAACAGGTTTCAATGCGATCACCCCTCATTCTTCTGAATTCTGTTGAATACAAGCCCAGAGCCATCAAACACTCTTCATATGACAAGCCATTCAATCCTGGAATCATTTTTGTGAATCTCCTTTGAACCCTCTTCAGTTTCAGCACATCCTTTCAAGGATATGGGGCCCAAACCTGCTCACAATACTCCAAGTGAGGCCTCACCAGTGCTTCATAAAGCCTCAACATTACCTCCTTGCTTTTATATTCTACTCTTGAAATGAATGCTAACATTGCATTTGCCTTCCTCACCACAGACTCAACCTGCAAATTAACCTTTAGGGAATCTGCACAAGATTCCCAAATCGCCTTTGCACCTCAGATTTTTGTATTTTCTTTCCAATTAGAAAATTATTAGCCCTTTCATTTCTTCTACCAAAGTGCGTGACCATACTTCCTGATGCTATATTCTATCTGCCATTTCTTAGCCCATTCTCCAAATCTGTGTGTCCTTATGTAGTGTCTCTTCTTCCTCAAAACTACCTGCCCCTCTACCTATCTTCATGTCGTCTGCAACTGTTCCATTATCCAAATCATTGACATATAACGAAAAAAGAATCCGACCCAACACAGACTCCTGTGGAACACCCCAGTCACTGGCAGCCAATCAGAAAAGGTTTCCTTTTTTCTCACTCTTTGCCTCCTGCCAGTCAGCCACTGCTTTATCCATGCTGGAATCTTTCCTGTAATACCATGGGCTCGTATCTTGTTAAGCAGCCTCATGTGTGGCATCTTGTCAAAGTCTTTCTGAAAATCAAATACACATCAACTGATTCTTCTTTGTCTTCCTGTTTGTCATTTCTTTAAAGTATTTTAACAGATTTGCCAGACAAGATTTTCCCTTGAGGAAGCCATGCTGATTATGACCTATTTTATCACGTGCCTCCAAGTACCCTGAGACCTCATCCTTAATAATCAACTCCAACATCCTCCCAACCAGTCTGGTCAGATAAACTTGCCTTTAGTTTCCTTTCTTCTGCCTCTCTCCCTTCTTGAAGAGTGGAATGACATTTAAATTTTCCAGTCTTCTGGACCATTCCAGAATCTAGTGATTACAGTATTAAAGTATCATTACTATTGCCTCCACCATCTTTTCAGCCACCTGTTTCAGAACTCTGGGGTGTACACCATCTGATCCAGGTGATTTATCTACCTTCAGGCCTGTCAGTTTCCCAACAACCTCCTCTCTCATAATAGTAACTTCATAAACCATGGCCCCTGACACGTGGAACTTCCACCATTCCGCTAGTGTCTTCCATAGTGAAGACTGATACAAAATACCTATTCAGTTCATCCACCATTTCGTTGTTCTCCATTACTATCTCTCCAGCATTGTTTTCCACTGGTCCGACATCCACCCTCTCTTTTACACCTCATATATTTGAAGAAACTAGTGCCATCCTTTTAATATTACTGGCTAGCTTTCTTTTGCACTCCATTTTGCACCTCCTTCTTAATGACTTTTTTAGTTGCCTTCTGTTGGTTTTAAAAAGCTTCTCAATCCTCCAACTTCCCACTTACCTTTGCCCTCTCTTTGGCTTTTATATTGGCTTTGACCCCTTGAATCACCAGCCATTACTGCTCTGCTGTCATCCCTGCCAGTGTTCTTTCCCATTCAATTCTGTCCAAGTCCTCTCTCATGCCTCTGTAATTCCCTTTACTTCACTCTAGCCTCTCCTTCTCAAATATCAGGGTGAATTTGTTCATACTGTGATCAGTTCCCCTAAGGGTTCTTTTACCTTAAGCTTTCTAATCAATTCTGGTTCATTGCACAACCAGTTGATCCTCTAGTGGGCTCAGCCATGAGATGCTCTAAACCACCATCTAGAAATCTAGAAATCCCTCTCCTGTAATCCAGCACCAGCTTGATTTTCCCAATATACCTGCATATTGACTTTTGTATCATTGTCCATCTGCCATGCATTTTCTTTCTCCCGTTGTAGATTGTAGGCCACATCCTTACTACTGTTTGGGAGTCTGTATATAACTCACATCAGGGTCTTTTTACCCTTGCTTTATCCACAATGATTCGACACCTTCTTTACCTGTGTCACCTCTTTCTAATGAATTGATTTCATTGTTTTACCAACAGAGCAACGCCACACCCTCTGCCTTCCCTCTTGTCCTTGTAATACAATGTGTATCCTTGGACACTAAGCTCCCAGTTGTGATCTTTCAGCCATGATTCAGTGGTGCCTACAACATCATACCTGCCAATCTGCAACTGTGCTGCAAGTTCATCGACCTTATTCCATATCCTGTGTGCATTCCTAACTTTGTCTGAAGTCTTACCAATATCTGCCTCCACAACCTCCCCACTAACTGTTCTGGCACTCTGGTTCCCATCTCCCTGCAACTCTAGTTTAAACCCCACCTTGCAGCATTAACAAGCCTTCCCGCTAGGATATTAGTTCCCCTCCAACTTAGGTGCAAACCATCCGTTCGGTACAGGTCCAGCCTTCCCTGGAAGAGAGCCCAATGATCCAAAAATCCTACGCCCTCCCTCCTGCACCAACTCCTCAGCCACATGTTAAACTGTATAATCATCCTAGTTCTGGCCCCACTAGCATGTGGCATGGGCAGCAATCTTGAGATCACAACCTGGAGGTCCTGCCCTTTAACTTAGCACCTAACTCCCAAAAGGTGTCCTGCAGCTTGGGTGTAACTACCTCTCTATATGTCCTAGCTGTCACTCCTTCAGTTTCCCGAATGGCCTGGAGTACTATAAGACATAGGAGCAGAATTAGGTGGGTCCATGGCCTCTTCTTTTGCCATGATGAGGCCACTCACTCCTCCTATTCCTCCCTCTGGCCTCTTACCTCTTCTCTCCTGCCTTTCACCTCCCCCTGTTGCCCCTCCTCCTTTCCTTTCTCCCATGATTCCTTCTTCTGCAACCCTTTACCTTTCTCACCCACCTTCTGGCTGTCCTCCTGCCCCTTCCCTCGCCTTTTCATTCTGACGCCTTCCCGCTTCCTGAAGAAGGGCCTCAGCCCGAAACGTTGACTCTCTATTTATTTCCAAAGTTGCTGACTGACCTCCAGTGTTTTGTGTGTGTTGCTCAATATCTACAGTATGTACAGAATTTCGGTTTATTATATTCCTCATTCCGTTCACGCTTTGCCTCGTACTACCTCAAAAGTACTTTTGTAATGGAAATATTGCTGTGGATGGCATGTAAACCAGTTTTATACTGCACCTCGGTAAATGGAACAACAGTAAACCAATCTGCCAACTCTTGATGAGAGCAGATCTCTCTGTTTGTCTACTGCAACACTGCCGTGCCTGACCTCCCCCACTCTGCTTTCTCTAAACTCGACACTGATCAAGGGTGTGCTGGCTGAGTCTGAATCTTGTCATGGCCTTTTACACTTTTATTGTCTGTCTGCACTGCACTTCCTCTGTTAATCGAGCAGCCGCAACACTCACAAGCCCTGCTCAGTTGCTGCCCCTGTGCTTTCAGGCCTTTCTCTGTGTTCAACCGTGACCTCCGCTGCTGTCTGTGTGGAGTTTGCATGTCCTCCCTGTGACCATGTGGGTTTCCTCAGGGTGCTCCTGTTTCCTCTCGTGTCCCTGAGATGTGTGAGTGGCAGGTTAACTGGCTGCAGTACGTGGCTCCTAGTGGAGATGTGAGCCAGGGTGGGATGGTCATCGTGTCAACAGAGTTGAATATGCAGAATCAGTAACTGGATAGATAGGAAAATGAATCGAGGATGTTACCGTGATTAAACGCTGCATGGCTGGGGCAAACCGGATACCATGGCTGACTACAGAGGTTCGTGCACTGATTACACTGCCTTCAGATCAGAGGAGAGGATGACCAAGGTCAGCCGAAGCTATGCTCTCCCATGCCATCAGGAAAGCAAGGCATGAGTATGCACAGACACCTCTGTGACACCAGGGGCATGAGGCACATGTGGCAAGGTATTCAAAACATAACGGGTTGCAAGTCAATGACAAACACAACTTCCTTCCTGATAGGCTGAACGCCTTCTAAGCGCCATCTGACATGACATCAAGGAATGTCCCCTCTCCCCCTGAAGAACAGGCACCCTAACTGACAGCAGCCAAGGTGACGAGGATCCTAGCCAGGACAGACCCACACCAAGGTGACAGGGGTCCTAGCCAGGACAGACCCACACCAAGGTGACAGGGGTCCTAGCCAGGACAGACCCACACCAAGGTGACAGGGGTCCTAGCCAGGACAGACCCACACCAAGGTGACAGGGGTCCTAGCCAGGATAGACCCACACAAAGCTATTGTACATTGGACCCTTTCCACTCAAATCACCGATGATGCCTTAGCCTCATCCCTCACTCCATCCTGACCCACCCAGATAATTACGTGTCGTATGCCAGGAAATTGTTTACCGACTTCACCTCGGTGTTCATCCTTCAGAGGCTGGTGGGTAAACCGTCCTTGTTGGGACTCAGCGCCCCTCTCTGTAAATGGATCTTGGACTCCTTGAGAGCAAGACCCCAGTCAGTCTGAGTGGCAGCAACATCTCGAGCTCCATCATGCCGAGCACGGGCGAGCCCCCTCACCCCCAGCACTATGAGCTTAACCTGCTGCTGTCCACACTGCTGACTCGCTGCCAGACCCAGCTCAAACTTGCACCTTCACCAATGATACAACAGTGGTTGGCCTCATCGGTAACGATGATGAGTCAGTGCACAGAGAGGCTTGTCAGATGGTTTGAGAACAATAACTCGAGTCCCAACGTGGACAGGGCAAAAAGGATGATTATGGACTTCAGGAGGTCACAGGTCACCACTCTTCATTACACATCAATGGCTGGGCTGTGGAAAGAGTAAAGAGCACAACGTTGCTCGACGATCCAACTCCTCAATAGTCAAGAAGGCAGAGCAGAGTCTACACTTTCTGAGGAGACTGAGGCGTGATGCTCACTGTTCCCATAATGACAACTTTCTACAGGAGCACCATCGAGCGTATTCGAGAGTATCCTGTCTGGAGGCATCATTGTGTGGTAGGGAAGCTGAAGGACATCAGGCCACAAGACCCTACAAAGGATAGTTAAATCCACCGAGGTGATCACTGGAGTCTTCCCCCCCCCCCCCCCGCCATTTGTGACATTCACAGGTAGCTTTGCAGAGGGAGGGTCCAGAGCATTGTTGAGGATCCTGACCACTCATCCCACAATCTCTCTCACTCACTACTGTCAGGAAGGAGGTACAGGAGCATCAGGACTGGGACTGCAGACTGGGGAACAGTTTTTCCCTCAGGCTGTGACCACCAAGGCCTTGTCACTAGAACAGCCAGCTGTTTATTGTTTTCCCATGCTGCACACTACATGCTTTTCGAATTATATTTTGTAATTTAACATAGATATCCTGCAGTACCCAGTGACCTTGTAATCTCTGTTTCAGACGCCGATGTTGGGCTGTCTTTCAAGAGGGTGAATCTTCGCAAGGTGACAGGCCCCAGTAGAGTATCTGGTAGGGTTCGGAAAACCTGTGCCAACAACAGGCGGGAGTGTTCAAAGACATTTTCAGTCTCCCACTGCTACAGTCGAAAGTGCCCACCCGCTTCAAAAGGGGAACAATTATACCAGTGCCCAGAAGAGCAGGGTAAGAAGCATTTTGACTATTGTCCAGTAATACTTACTGTGGTGAACTACATATACCTGTCTGGACACGCCCCTCTGCTGACTGCTCCTGTGGCTCCTCCCATTGACCACGGTATAAAGGTGATTGGAGGCACTGCTCCTCCCTCAGTCTCCAGGATGTTGTGCGGTGGTGTCTTGCAGCTAATAAAAGCCTATCGTTCACCTCCCGTCTCTGAGAGTTATTGATGGTGCATCACTTATGTCTACAATGGTGAAATGCTTTGAGAGGTTGGTTATGGCTAGAGTCAACTCCTGCCTCAGCCAGGACCTGCACACACTGCAATTTGCCTATTGCCCCAATAGGTCCATGGAGGAGGCAATCTCATTGGCTGTTCATACCGCCTTGGATCACCCGGACAACACAAATACCTGTGTCAGGATACTGTTTACTGACTACAGCTCAGTGTTTAAAACCGTCATCCCTACAATACTGATCAAAAAGCTCCAAAACCTGGGCCTCTGTACCTCCCTCAGCAACTGAATCTTCGATTTCCTAACTAGAAGAGCACAACCTGTGTGGATTGGAAATAACATCTCCACCTTGCTGACGATCAACACTGGTGCACCTCAGGGATGTGTGCTTGGCCCACAGCTCCACTCTCTCCTTACCCATGACCCTGTGACTAGGCATAGCTCAAAAGCCATCTGAAGTTTTCTGACAATAAAACTAATGGTGGCAGAATTTCAGGTGGTGACAAGAGGGCCTGCAGGAGGGGGATATATCAACTAGTTGAGTGACGTTACAGCAACAACTTTGCACACAACTTCAGTAAGACCAAAGAACTGATTGTGGACCTCAAAGGTAAGACGAGGGAACATACACTAGTCCTCGGAGAGGGACCAGAAGTGGAGAGAGTGAGCAATTTTAAACTCCTGGGTGTCAGTATCTCTGAGGATCTAACCTGGACCCAACATATCAACACAGTTACAAAGGAGGCTTGACAGTGGCTACGTTTCATTTGGAGTTTGAGAAGATTTGGTATGTTACCAAAGACACTCGCAAATTTCTACAGCTGTACCGTGGAGAGCATTCTAACTAGCTGCATCCCTTCTGGTATGGGAGTGGGTCTACTGTACAGGGTCGAAATAAGCTGCAGAGATTTGTAAACTTAGTCATCCCCATCATGGGCACCAGCTTCTGTAGTGTCCAGGACATCTTCAAGAAGTGATGCTGTCCATCATTAGGGACCCCCATCACCCAGATCATGCCCCGTTCTCATTGCTACCATCAGGAAGGAGGTACAGGAGTCTGAAGACACACACTCAGTGATTCAGGAACAGCTTCTTCCCCCTTGCCATCCAATTTCTGAATGGATGTTGAACCTGTGAACGCTTCCTCTCTAGTTTTTCATTTTGTATATTTGAACTACTTATTTAATTTAACAATTTAAAAAATACATACTTACTGTAATTTATGCTTTTGTATTATTATATACTGCATTGTACTGCTGCCACGAAGTTAACAAATTGCACAACGTATGCCAGTGATGTTAAACCTGATTCTGACTCTGAACAAAGTATGAAACTAATTGTGTTTTCTGGTAGATGTCCGTTTGTAAATGCTGCCATTTTCTTTTCACCATTTTTGCTAATTTTTTAATGGTTTGATTTTTGACACACCTTATACACACCCTTACATTAAAGTGCTAAGCAACTCCAGCCATTTTTGCCATCAGTCCTAACCCACCTAACCAACAATGCAAATGAGGTACAGGAGCCTGAGGGCTCACAGTCAGTGATTCCAAAACAGTGTTTTCCCCTCTGCTGTCAGATTTCTGGATGTCCATGAATTCATGAGCACTGCCTTGTTGTTCTCAACAGGTCAGAGGTCTCTGCAAGGTAGGGTTTCCTCAAACTCTCAACAGTGTTTAGCTGCTGCCATGCTTTCCTCGTGATGTCATCAATACGTTGAGCTCAAGATGGATCCTCTGGGATGCTGACACTCCAAGCTTGGAGCTGAGTGCCCTTTCTGCCGTCTGTCACTGTCTTTCAGTCATATAGGATGATAAACCTGATTCAGATCCAGATGCTCTACCATAGAAATGTTGTCCCTTGTGCTGTCTTGCAATCCCTTGGACTGGATGTTAAACGGACCCTTCAAGGAAGAGGGCACCAGGGAGGGGCAAAGTTTCCCTTGTTTGCCCATTACTAAAGATTGCTATTGGCGTGTAGTTTGCTTTTAGAAAGCTGGTTGCTAAGTCTGCTGTAATAGAAGAGAAAATACACTTCTGACATAATTGGCTGTGCGGTAACTTCTGAGATGATGAGGAAGGTATTTTATAAGAGCAGGCCTTTCCTTAAAATCACCTAAAATCTTAATTCCCTTATTGATCCACAAGTAAGTTTTACCTTTAAGTCACAGAGTATTTATTGGTAATACCAAGAGAACGGACACAGAGCGGTGTCTCGTCTCTCTGCCAAGAGTCTATTGTATTGCAATCAGAGTCTGGAGATGTTGGAGTCACACACAGATGTTGGAAGAACTCGGCGGTTAAGGTAGCATCCATGGAGGGGAATGGACAGTTAACCTTTTGGGTCAAGACCTACACCTGGACCATAAGATAGAGGGGAGATAACCAGTATAAGAAGCTGTAGTCCCTCAATAAGGGAACTCCTTCTCAATTCTCATAAAGTCTTTGACCTGAAATGTTAATTCTGGTTTCTTTGCACAGATGAAGCATAATTGGCTGAGTATGTCCATTATTTTCCATTTTTTTCCCACCAAAAATCTTTCTCCAAAAAAACAGGAGACATGTCCAGAAAACGGCAGCGAATGGAGGATTTCCCCATGTAAATGACGGGGATGAAATCACTCAGCTGTTTCCTCCCACATTGATGGGAAAGTGACCCACCTCGATCTGCAGATTTTAACTTCCATGAACTAGAGTGAGAAGACAATCCTGCTGCACTTTCAGACCCACTCTCCAAGGGAGTATAGTGAATGGAGACACAGAGACACACGAGACTGCCCAATCTGGGATCTGGAGCAATAGATAACCAGCTGGAGGAACTCAGTGGGTCACGTAGTGTCTGGGCAGGTAAAGGGATGGCCAACACTTTGGGTTGAAACCCTGCAGAGCCAGGCTAATTATTATTTTGCAGCAGCAGTGCAATGCAATATATAAAAGACAGTATAAATTAGAAAAAGAATATTCTTACTGTAGTTTATAGTGTATTTTATGTATTGCACTCTGTTATGCATGTGTGTGTGTGTGTGAGATGGTGGAAGTGAGAAGAGGCCATGCCCTGGGTGGTAAGGCTCCTTAGATAAATCAGCCAGTAAATCTAGAGAATGTGGAATCAGATCTTATCCCTTTCTCATATCTCCATCCAATTTCAACTTGGTGAGTCGGTACATTAACACCTAGAATGCAAATGAACACATTGGTAACTTAGTTTATTCTTGTCACATGCGCTCAGCAGCAGTTTTGCATGCCGTCCATACAGGTCATTTCATATTTGACATAACATGGATGTGGTCAGCAGACATCTAAAATCAGCTTTACTTGTCACATGTACTTCAAAGCACTCAGTGAAAAGCCACATGTCTGGGACCACAGTGTGACCACAACTCACTAACCCTAATCTTTGGAATGCGGATCAAGTGGAGCAAGTCCATGTGGGAGAATGTATGAACCGTGCAGGAGCAGTGGGAATTGAACCCAAATCGTTGATCGCTGTAGCTGTAAAGCAATTGTGCTAACCACTAGGCTACTGTGCTACCCCTTGACTGAGTGGTCTCCTTTGTTGTACCAAACATAAATCTTATGAAAAATAAAATGGTAAATAATTTTCCCAAGTTACAGTCATGCATCCTATACCAGTAACTTTTTTTTCCCCAAAATTGGTAATGCTAATTATTGGTTGGTTTTAGAGATTTTACCTCAAGATTTTGAACTTTTGCTGTGTCTCTCATACAACGCCCAGCTCCACTTACTTCAGTCGGTGTGTTTATACTGTTGGTATGAAGGTCTGGTGATTCAATTCCACAGCAATGCTCAACAGCACATTGTCAGGACGGCACTGTTAGTGTATGCTGGAGTTGGGGTATATAGCAAATAGTAATTTCAACAGCAACCAGCATTCAGATCTGAATATGGACTGTAGATTGAGTTTAACATGCAGCTCAGAACAATGTTCTTCCTGGAGCTGCAGACTGGGGTCGACTGCAAACCAACGAAGGCCCCTTTGACCTGAGATGTCTGCATATGCATGAATGCAATTCAGAGACAGTGGTGATTAATGTTCAATCCAGGGTCTCTGGAGTGTAGGGGTGAAGATCTAGGTGTCTGAAAATTACATGTAACTCAAAGGAAATATAGTCAACTTAAGGTATTGAAGTAAATGATGTCATTGTAATTATTGAAATTGTATTGAGTTACCAGTGTATAGAAATGTGATGTACTCTGAGCTTTGCGGGCCTCTTCTTCCAGGAGTGTCTCGAGTATGATGCCTGCTTGTTTTGCTGAATAAAGGTTTCGATATCACCAGCTTCAGTGTCTCTCTGGTGACTTCATTCACAGTCACACCAGGCCCAACGAGTGAATCAGTCCTGGCCTTGACCTCAAACCTACATCCCAGTTGTGAAATCAAATTTTTAAAATATCAGCCTTTCTAAATTGCAGAGAGTCATTGGGGGGGGGGGGGTGGTGGGCAATCTTCTTTTACTCAAATGTGTCACATTTTTGTGATATTAATCGTAACTCTGCATATTAATGAGAAACAACTCATCAACAGTTTGAAAGGGTGAGGAAATGGGAGTAAGGGATGAAGATTTTGATGTTGCCTTTCCTCGTGCTTAAGAATGAGTATGCTGAATGAACTGTAGGTGACTCATTAAATGATACAATTAGATGAATTATGTGAGAATCATCAATGTGTCCCTGATAAACTCAGGCCCTATGAAGTCGGTGGGTGGGCGGATGACTAACATTTGTATGACTAAGCTGGTTTTTGCTATTTCAATGCAAGCTAATCCTGTTTGTCCTTGCATTCAATACGCTCTGAAAATCCTGTGCATTCAGGCATCTGGCTGGAGAAAAGGTAGATCTGTTGACACACATATGGAAAACTAATCCTCACTCACCGGTTGCAATTAATTACAGTCAGGTTTAAATGTTCTCTCCCTCCCCAATGAGGCAGTCTCCTGAAGACATTGGGAGACAGCCCCAAAAAAGGATTTTGTGTCATGATGTTCTGTTTCCTCATCTGCTCCCGTGACCCAGTCTGCCTCTTCCTGCTGCTGGTAAGAGTCTAATAAACAGACTGGATAAGACCCAGTGCAGTGCCGCTGCGACCAGGAGGGGGCATCCACACCGACTGTCACGAAAGGCGTGCTGGAGAAATATCAACATTCTCCTCTGTACAATTCAGAGCTCCATCTTGGCAAACCACCGTCCAGAGGCAATGTGTGTAATGAGACAGAAACAGAGGTGTAAACCTGTTGCTGCTACTTCTTAATTTTACTCTGGCTGAGAGCTAGCACAGGTTTAACGGGCCAAATGGCCATCCAGGTCATCCTGCCTTCTTGCTGCTGCCAGTGGGAAGGAAGTACAGGAGGCCCCACGCCACCAGCTTCAGGAACAGTTGTTCCCCTCAGGCCCAGGTTTAATATCTCCCGCATATGTTGGGAAATTTGTTGTCTTTGTGGCAGCAGTACATTGCAATACAAGATAATGGGGGGGCGGGGGAAACTGAATTTCAGTGAGTATGTATATATTAACTAGTTAAATTAAATAAATAGCGTAGAAATGGAAATGAAAAAGTAGTGGGGTCGTGTTCATGAATTTAATGTTCATTCCAAAATCGGATGGCAGACGGGAAGAAGCTGTTCCTGAATCACTAAGTGCGTGTCTTCAGGCTCCGTACCTCCTCCCTGATGGTAGCAGGACTTGTTCTGGGTGACGGGGTCCTTAATGATGGATGCTGCCTTTTTGAAACATCACTCCTTTTGAAGGTGTCCTGGATACGACTGGGGCTCATGCCCGTGATGGAGCCGACTGAGTTCACAACTCTCCCCCAATACCAGGCGATGATGCAGCCTGTCAGAATGCTCTCTGTTGAAATTTGTGAATGTTTTAGGTGACATACCAATCTTCTCAAACTCAGGCTGCTGAACCAGTGTGGATAACTTCTCTCACCCCAACACTGAACTGATTCCGCAACCTACAGATTTACTTTCAACACATGATCTCAGTGCTTTTCATTTACTATTTATAAATTATTTTATTGTTTGTTTTGTATTTGCACCATTTGTTTTCTTTTGCACATTGGTTGTTAGTCAATCTTTGTTCAATAGGTTCAATAGGTACAGTTAATGTCAAAGAAACGTATACAATATACATCCAGAAATACTCCTGTAAATTTTCATTGATTCTATTGTATTTCTTTGCTCTGCTATGAATGCCTGCAGGAAAATGAACCTCAGGGTAGTGTATGGTGACACGTATGTGTTGCTTTGAACTTTGACCTGTTCTGTAACCTAGATCTATCTGTTCAGTAGCACTGTGTGAGCACTTGGGCAAAGGGTGGGAGATTGGAAGCTGAAGAATTTAGGGATGAAGTTGTTTGTAACATGGTAAAGGATTGATTTATGATTTTACGAAGGTTATGGAATTAAGTTCCACCCCAGAGATCAGCACAGGAGAATCCACACTGATGTTTCAGTGGATCACTGAAGGAGTATTGTTCTTTCAAAATGTGATATGTCATTAAATTACTTGACTGTTAAGCCTGCCTTCTGAGCAAGGTGTGAAATATTCCTAGGTATCACTTTGATGAAGAGTAGGGAAATTATCCTTGATCAACAAGCAAGATGCTGGAGGAGCTCAGCAGGTCAGGCAGCATCCATGGAGGGAAATATTCAATTGATGTTTCACATCGAATTCCTTTATTTGGGAGTTCCTCCAGCATTGTGATTATGGCTCCAGGTTTCAGCACCTGCTGTCTGTATGACTCCAAGGTATCTTTCATGTCCAAGACAATTATAATTTTTCCAGCATCATAAAAATGATTATATTGTTCTTTCAGAGAGCCTGTCCTGCATAAAATGGCTGCTTTCATCAGTCCACTGTACCTCACTGTCAGTGTTGGCTCGTGGCCTAGTGATTAAGGTGTTCGCCTAGTGATCTGAAGGTTGCTAGTTCAATCCTTGGCTGAGGCTATAAAGAAGGTGGGGGAGGGTGAAAAGCCAATCAGAGGAAAGATCAAGGGGTTGGCGAGGGGAAGCAGGGAGGGGATAGGCAGGAAAGGTGAAGAAGGAATGTAGGGGGATCAAGGCTGCGTGTGTGACCTTGAGCAAGGAGATGTAAAAGGTGCTAAGGCAAAGTAGGTTTTTACTTGTTGAAACCCTGAATGAATAGTTATAATTTTATTTTTTTAATTATTATTTATTGAGATACAGTGCAGAATAGGCCCTTCCAGCCCTTCAACCAACAATCCCTCAATTGAACCCGAGCCTAATCATGGGGCAATTTACCACAACGAAATAACCTACCAACCGGGATGCCTTTGGACTGTGGGAGTAAACCAGAGCACCTGGGTGAAACCCATGCAATCAAGGGGAGAACATGCAAATGCTCCTTACAGGCAGCAGCGGGAATTGAACCCCAGTCGCTGGTATTAAAGTTTTTATGTGTGATAAAAACAAGACGAGATAATGGCAGGTGACCAACAGTTTAGGATTTTGTAAGGAATGAGAGAGACACAGAACCTGGAGCTGAGGAAATCAATGGGCCGAGCAGCATCTATGAGGGGCAAAGGACAGTTGATGCTTTGAGTCACAACCCTGCAGCAGGACACCTGAAATCCCTCTCCTCCCACAGATGCCGCTGAGTTCCTCCAGCAGACTGTAAGGAGGACAGAAGGGACAGTTAGAGAGCTAAATAAAAAGTACAGTGCAGATGCTGTGGTCAAATCAACACGTACAAACAAGCTGGAGGAACTCAGTAGGTCGGGCAGCATCCGTTGGAATGAGCAGTCAACGTTTCTGGCCGAGACCCTTCGTCAGGACTGAAGAAGGTGGGGGCAGGGGCCCTATAAAGAAGGTGCCAGGTGAAAAATCAATCAGAGGAAAGATCAAGGGGTGGGCGAGGGGAAGCGGGGAGGGGATAGGCAGGAAAGTTGAAGAAGGAATGTAAGGGTAGTAGAAGAAGGCAGAATCATGAGAGAGGTGATAGGCAGCTGGAAGAGGAGGCAGAGTGAAAGTGGGATGGGGGAAGGGAGAGGGAGGGAATTACCTGAAGTTAGAGAATTCGATGTTCATATCAAGGGGTTGGAGACAACCCAGATGGTATATGAGATGTTGCTCCTCCAACCTGAGTTTGGCCTCATCATGGCAGTAGAGGAGGCCATGTATGGACATATCCGAATGGGAATGTGAAGGAGAGTTGAAGTGGGTGGCAACCGGGAGATCCTGTCTGTTGTGGCGGACGGAGCGTAGGTGCTCGACGAAGCGGTCCCCCAATCTGCGTCGGGTCTCGCCGATGTAGAGGAGGCCGCACTGGGAGCACCGGATGCAATAGATGACCCCGACAGACTCACAAGTGAAGTGTTGCCTCACCTGAAAGGACTGTTTGGGGCCCTGAATGGTGGTAAGAGAGGAGGTGTGGGGACAGGTGTAGCACTTACGCTTGCAGGGATAAGTGCCAGGTGGGAGATCTGTGGGGAGGGACGTGTGGACCAGGCAGTCGCGGAGGGAACAATCCCTGCGAAAAGCAGAGAAGGGTAGATATGGAAAGATGTGCTTAGTGGCGGGGTCCTGTTGAAGGTGGCGGAAGTTGCGGAGGATAATAAGCTGGATCTGGTGGCTGGTGGGGTGATAGGTGAGGACAAGGGGAATGCGGTCCCTGTTGTGGTGACGGGAGGATGGGGTGAGGGCTGAAGTGTGGGAAATGGTGGAGATACGGGTGAGGGCATCATTGATGATGGCAGAAGGGAAACCACGATTCTTAAAGAAAGAGGACATGTCCTGAAATGGAAAGCCTCATTCGGGGAGCAGGTGCGGTGGAGACAGAGGAACTGGGAATAGGGAATAGCATTTTTACATTTGGCAGGGTGGGAAGAGTTAGAGAGCTGTCAGTGCAGCCGGCAGAAGGCACGGCCATGAGTGAAGAACAGGGACAAGAGGCAGATATGTTTCTGTAACAATTTCTTTTTGACCAGTCAGGTTTGTTGGCCTGAGCTGAACCCCTGAGCCCTCAGGAATGGTTGACAACTCTTAATATGCCCTCTACCCTCTGACCCATTTGGCATGGGTGACCCTACCAAAAGTCAAAGCGCAAGGCCCCGACTCCAGCCAACATTGCTCTCTGGGTCACTGAGGCACTCAAGCCTCCAGTCCCTACGTCAAGGCTGTGGTCCTCTTGGAGGTTCTCAATATTTATTATTATTTAAATTTATTTTGTTTGCACATTGATTGAACGCCCCAGTTAGTGGAATCTTTCATTGGTTATTATTCTAATATGGATTTATTGAATATACTCACAAGAAAAATGAATTCCAGGGTTGTATATGATAACATATTTGTACTTCGATAATAAATATAGTACTTTGAACTTTTCGCCTAACTCCCTGAATTCCATTTTCAGAACCTCATCAGAGGTAAGTTTCTCACACAGAGTGTGTGGAATGCACTGCCAGTGATGGTGGTAGAGGTGGACACAATAGGGTCTTTTAAGAGACTCTTGGATAGGTACATGGAGCTTAGAGGGCTATGTGGTAGGGAAATTCTAGGCAGTTTCCGGAGTAGGTTACACGGTCGGCACAACATTGTGGGCCGAAGGGCCTGTAATGTGCTGCAGATTTCTAGGTTCTATGTTAGCACCAATCCAGAGCACAACCTTTCGCTGCTCACCTCCCCTGTCAGAATGTGCAGAGAAAGATCCCATTTACAAACGTGCATTCCAGCAGCAACGGTGGAAAGCAGGGATTCAGGAAAGAGGTGGGATTGCAGGACAAAGCAGGATTGTTGGCTTGAGATCTTCAAATAGCGTTGTTCACATGAACTTTAGGAATGTCCCTGAACACCCATGAACAAAAAATAAACTGCTGGAGGAATTTGGGGGCAGTGAATCGGGGGATCAGGAAGCATCTATTAAGGGAAAGACATTTGAAATGAAAAGCTGACTTTCCTCCACAGATGCTGACTGACCCACTGATTTCCTTCAGCAGCCGTATTCGTCTCCAGGTTCCAACATCTGCAGTCTCCTGCATCTCCACAAAATGATTCACTGCAGTGCTCAGTGACAGCACCATGCTTTACACAGGGACAGATGGAACAATCCATGAGGAATGGTGCAGTGCTGCAGGATATCTGCTCAGGCATGTCAATCATAGATCTTTTTAAGGATATTTCAAAGAAAAATATGATGGGAGCTGATAACAACGAGAGTGAGGGGTGGATTAAAAATAATGTGCACACACACACACACACACACACTCACACACACACACACACTCACACATACACACACACACTCACTCACACACACACACTCACACACACACACATACACACACACACACACACACACACACTCACACACACACACACACACACACATACACTGACACACATGTGCACTCACAGTTATATGCAAACCATGACCCACCTTGTAGGCACATACTGACACACATAGGCACACACAAAAACACACTGAGACACACATCAAAACACTCTCATACTCACTCTCACATACACACACACACTCCTGTTAAACGTGAGAAGATTGAAGTGAAGTTCCAACAAAGAGTGACTCATGTGAAGGATCTTTCAGCAAAGTTTAACCCTGTGCAGGCTGCTTGAGGACCTCCTTTATTCCGTGTTTCATGGCTCACTGGTTAGACTGAGACCATCAGATGGCTGGCTGCCTACTGTTGCTATGACAGCGCTGTTACTTCTGAGGCTGCTGTTTGCTGTTACATTACACGAAGCCGGCGAACACGTGAAGCAACGTGGACCATAAACCTCACCTTATTTACATCCAATCAGCTGGTAGACTAATGGAACCAGATGGAAGGACCAGCAATAAACAAAAAAAAAACAACACTTTAGCTAATGAAAGCCTTGGAGTGTTTCTCATTGATACTGGCTTATAGTAGTTACTTGTAATGAGAAGCAGTGAAACGCTTCTGCCAGCCAGGTAGGTCATGCCATCAATAAGTACAATGCCATAGCAAAGAAGAAATCAAAATGCAAAATATAGTGTTGTACTTACAGAAAAATAACGTTACTGCAAGTAGACAGACAAACAAATTGCAAGGGCCATATTGCTACCAGCAAGAAGACAGACACTCAACGATTCAGGAGCAGCTTCTTCCCCTCTGCCATCTGATTTCTGAATGGAAATTGAGCCCATGAACACTACCTCACTACTTCAAAAAAAATTATTTTGCACTACTTATTTAATTTAATCATTATTTATATAAAATAATAAAATTAACTAAGTATTTTATATATATATATATACACACACACACATCTACTGTATTCCACGTATTTCCACTTTCCCCTTCACTACTATGAATTGTATTTGTCTGCTGCCGCAAAGACAACAAATTTCACGACATACGCCGTTGCTATTAATCCTGCTTCTGGTTCTGATCTTTTAACATATGAGAGGTCTGTTTAGGTGCCTGACGGCAGTGGGATAGACTCAGTCCTTGAACTGGATGCTCACGTTCTCGGGATTTTGTATCCTCTTCCCAACAGGGGAGGGGTGAAGAGAGATGGCCACTCTGGGAGAGGTCTTAACGATGATATTAGCCTCTTTCCTGAGGCAATGGGATGTGTAGGCAGAGTCATCGGAGGAGAGGCTGGTTTGTGTGTGGGCTGGGCAGCACTTAGAACTTTCTGCAATTTCTCACGGATTTGGGCAGAAGGGCTGCCATACGAAGCTGGGACGCAGCTGGATAGGATGCTTTTGAAGGCGTATCAGTAAAAAGAGATAGGACTCATCAGGGATGTTTCCTATTTCCTTAGCCTTCTGAGGAAGTCGAGGCACTGGAGGGCTTTGGCCACAGCCTCCATGTGGCTGCACAAGTTCAATGTGGAAGCATCACAGATCGATGTGGTAACTGTTCTGCACACGACCGCAAGAAACTGCAGAGAGTGGACGCAGCTCAGCGCATCGCGGAAACCAGCCTCCCTCTCTATGAACTCTGTCCACACTTCTCGCTGCCTCAGTAAAGCAGCCAGCATTATCCAATACCCCCCCTCCCGACTGTCCCTCTTCTGCCTCCCACCTCCCGTCAGACAGAAGATAAAACATGCATGTTCCAGCAGGCTCAAGGGCAGTTTGTATTTTGCTGTTATCAGACAATTGGATGGACCTGGTGTCTGATAAGACACAATCTACCTCGTCATGATCTTGCACTTAAACATTTACCTGTACCACTCTTCCTCTGTTGCTGTTACCCCTTTCAGAATCAGAATCAGGTTTAAATCACCGGCATATGTCATGAAATTTATTGTTATACAGCGGCAGTACAATGCAATACATAGTAAATAGAAAAAAACCTTGAATTACAGTAAAATATATAGATAATAGGTAAATTAAATAAGTAGTGCAAAACAAAAGTAGTGAGGTAGTGTTCATGGGCTCAATTCCTGAATCACTGAGTGTGTGTTTTCAGGCTTCTGTCTCTCCTCTCTGATGGCAGCAATGAGAGAGGGGCTTATGGTGGGTGATAAGGATCCTTAATGATGGATGGATACCGCCTATTTGAGAGTCACTTCTTGAAGACGTCCTGGACATTAGGGAGGCCGGTGCCCATGATGGAGCTGACTGAGGTCGCAACTCTCCGCAGCTTACTTCGATCCCGTGCTTCCCCCCCCCCCAATACCAGATGGTGCTGTTATTGTCTCACTTTGTTCTGCGCTGTGTAAAGATCTGATCTGTATGAACAATATCTGAGACAAGCTTTTCATTGTACATTTGATAGTAATAAACCAATACCAATGACAAATTGTCCCTGATGTTTACATCTAGGAGCTCGAAGCTCTCGACCATCTCCACCTCAGCGCCACTGATACAAAGAGGCTCTGACAGATGTGTTTTATATGAATGAAAAGCATATGGAGCAGATCTGTCAGAACCTCTTTCTATCAATGGGCATTAGTGATATTTGTCACGGTCAAGTGTCTTGTGTCCAAGACACAACAACACCAATGTGAAAAACATCGTTGAGCTTTATACTTCAGTGCTGTACTGGGGGCCAGGGATGAGACATTAAACAAAGGCCCCACCTCCACTCCCAAAGTCAAGGTGGAGTTTATTGTCAGATACACAAGTGCACGAGGAACACAACACTCACAATAAAAACATAAATTATATGAGGAAGAACACAGACAGAACAAAATAAACAAAATCCAGTGAGTAGAAAGTGATCAAAGTTATAATCTTGTTAAACTGTAGATGATAGAGATGCATGCTTATCTCAACAATCAGACGGTGGAAGAGAAGGAGCTGTTCTTGAACCTGGTGGTGTGGCTTCTGTCACTTCCTGCCCAGTGGTCGCTGCAAGAAGATGGCATGGTTGTTTGGAGGGGATCTTTGAGGATGTATGTTGCCTTGCTGAGAGAGTGCCTCTGTAGATGCTGCCGAAGGGGAGGAGTGATGGGCTGGTGGTGTACCAGACAGAGTCCGCTATTCTCTGCAGCTTCTTATATTCCTGCACATTTGACTCCTCAGACCAGACCATAATGCAAAGAGCCAGGATTCTTTCAGCAACGTCTGTAGAAGTCCGTTAGTGTCATGGAGTCACAAAAGCAGATCCTTAGGCTCATCTATTCTGCACTGAAATGTTATTCTACCTAGTCCTTGTGCATAGCCCTCCATAGCCCTCCCATTCATGCACTTACTTTCAATGTTGCAATTGAACCTGCATTCACCACTTCTGCTGGAAGCTCATTCCACACTCTCACTACCCTCTGAGTGAAGAAGTTCCCCTTAAGTATATCACCTTTCACCCCTTACCCATGACCTCTGGCTCTATTTTCACCCAACCCCAGTGGAAAAAGCCTGCTTGCATTTACCCTACTTATACCCCTCTATCAAATCTCCACTCATTCTCCTTCAGTCCAGGAAATAGTCCTAAACTATTCAACCTTTCCCTATAGTTCATGTTCTCAAGTCCTGGCAACATCCTTGTAAATTTTCTCTGCATTCTTTCAATCTTTTTGATATCTTTTCTTCAGTGTACAGTGAAACGCTGAACCTCTTTGAACTTCTAAGAACGAGAAGACACTGGCATCTCAGATGGACGTTGAAAATTTCATGACGCCTTTTTGAAGAAGGGCAGAGAATTCTTCAATATAAGAGAGGAAGAAGTTGCTCTGTGCCAATTTTTGGCGTTAAAGGATTGTGGGCTTCCCCTCTTCTATTCCCCACTCTAGCCTCTTACCTCTTCTCTCCTGCCTGTCACCTCCCCCTGGGTCCCCTCCTCCTTCCCTTTCTCCTACTGTCCACTCTCCTCTCCTATCAGATTCCTTCTTCTCCAGCCCTTGACCTTTCCAACGCATTTGGCTTCACACATCACCTTCCAGCTATCCTCCTTCCCTTCGCACCACCTTTTTATTCTGGCACCTTTCCCTTTCCTTTCCAGTTATGAAGAAGGGTTTATTCATTTCCAAAGATGCTGCCTGACCTGCCGAGCTCCCTAGCATTTTGCGTGTGTTGCTTCAGATCTTTCAGCTTTCCAAGCATCTTTTTCAAAATAATAGCGGTACTCAATTCTGCCCCTTGACATTCTTGAATTTCTGACATACTGCTACAGTCTTTCACAGTGAAGACTGACGCAAACTACTTATTAAGTTCATCAGCCCTTCCTTTGTCTCCCAGTACTACCTCATTGATGGACTGATGTCCACTCTTGCCTCCCTTTTACCCTTTATATACAGTCCTGTGCAAAGGTCTTAGCTATGTATATGTCTAAGACTTTTGCACAGCACTGTATATTATGTATTTCCAATTAGCAAACAACACTTAATACTGCTGAGCTAGAATAAAGATTGTTTCCCAACCATCTTCCCGTTTTAACCAATATACAGTACTTGCATAAGTCTTAGGCACCCTAGCGATATATACGTGCCTAAGACTTTGCACAGTGCTGTATCTGAAAAAAACCCTCTAGCACCCTCTTTTGTATTACTGGCTAGCTTACCTCCATATTTCATTTTTTTCTCTTTATGGCTTTTTTTAGTTGCCTTCTGTTGGCTTTTAAAAGTTTTGCAATCCTTTATTTTTCCACTAATTTTTGCTCTATTATATTCCCTCTCCTTTGCCTTTACAATGTCTTGACTTCACTTGTTAGACGTGGTTGTGTCATCCTCCTTTTAGAACATTTTTTCATCTCTGGGATGTATCTATTCTGTGTCTCTGAACTTCCCACAGAAACTCTGGCCATTGCTGTTCTTCTGTCATCCCTGCTAGTGTCCCCTTCCAATCAACTTTGTCCGGCTCCTGTCTCATGCCTCTGTAATTCCTTTCCTGCACTGCAATACTGATACATCTGACTTTATCTTCTCCCTCTCAAACTGCAGGGTGAATTCTATTATATTATGATTATTGCCTTCTAAGGGTTGCTTTACCTTAACCTCCTTAATCAAATTCGGTTCATTATACAGCACCAGATCCAGAATTGACTTTCCCCTGGTGGGCACAACCACAGCTGCTTGTAGGCATTCTACAAATTCCCTCTCTTGGGGTCCAGTATCAACATGATTTTCCCAGTCTACCTGCTTATTGGAATCCCTCATGACTATTGGAACATTGCCCTTTTTACTTGCCTTTTCTATCTCCTGCTATAATTTGGAGCACACGTCCTAGCTACTGTTCAGAGGTCTGTATATAATACTCACCAGTGTCTTTTTACTCCGGCTGTTTCTTTACAAGAATTCTGATCCTATGTCACTTTTTTCTAAGGATATGATTCATTTTTTAACCAACAAAGCCACCCAACCACCTCTGCCCACCTGTCTGTCCTTTCCATTTGATGTGTACCTCTGGACATTAAGCTTCCAGCTGTAATCTTCTGTCAACTGTAGTTCTGTGAAGGCCACAACATCACACGTGCTACATCTAACTGTACATTAGAGCAGAGCAATGTAAAACAATAACAACACAGAATAAAGAGTAGCAGCTACAGAGAGGATGAAAAGATTT
The DNA here is from genome assembly GCF_030144855.1 of Hypanus sabinus. Taxonomy (NCBI): domain Eukaryota; kingdom Metazoa; phylum Chordata; class Chondrichthyes; order Myliobatiformes; family Dasyatidae; genus Hypanus; species Hypanus sabinus. Next base: position 84,710,464 of record NC_082721.1, read on the forward strand.
ATGAGGCTTTCACTAGGATTGGAGGGCTTAAAGTTATAAGGAGAGGCTGACTAGGTTGGGACTTCAGGAGACTAAGGGATGAGATTTAAAATCATGGGACGCATTGATAAGGTGAATGTTTCACAGTCTATTCCCCAGGGTACGGGAGTCTAAAACTGGAGATCACAGGTTTTAAAGCAAGAAAGGAAAGATTTAAAAGTGACCTAGGGGGCGACTTATTTACACAGTGTGTGCTGAGTCTGTGAAACTAGCTGACAGAGAAAGTGGTTAATGTTCAGAATCAAAATCGCATTTAATATCACTGGCATATGTTATGGAATTGGTTGACTTTGTGGCAGCAGTACAATGCAAAACATAACAATAGAGGAAAAAACTGTGAATTACAGTAAGTATATATAGATTAAATAGTTAATTTAAATATGTAGTGCAAAAATAGAAATATAGAGAGTAGTGAGGTAGTGTTCATGGGTTCAATGTCCATTTAGAAATCAGATGGCAGAGGGGAAGGAGCTGTTCCTGAATCACTGAGTGTGGGTCTTCAGGCTTCTGTGCCTCCTTCCTGATGGTAACAATGAGAACAGAGCATGTTCTGGGTGGTGAAAGTCCTTAATGATGGATGCTGCCTTTTTGCAGCATCGCTCCTTGAAGATGTCCTGGATACCACGGAGGATAGTGCCCGTGATGGAGCTGACTGAGTTGACAATTATTTCAATCCTGCGCAGTAGCCTCCTCACCCCCTCCCCCAGACCAGACGGTGATGCAGCCAGTTAGAATGCTCTCCATAGTACATCTGTAGAGATTTGTGAGATGTTTAGAAGACCTTTTGACAGTCACAGGGATAGAAAAGGGTTAGACAGTGATCGCCCAACATGAGGGAAATGGGATTAGTCTGGCACCATTGAGATGGGCCGAAGGGCCTGTTTCTATGCTGTATAGCTCTATGACTCCATGAATAGAGGTTTGCAGTGGTCCAGACTAGGACTCTCACACTAAGCACGACCTTCACCGTGAGCTTTATCGATTAAGGCACACGTCTGTTTATGTGCAAAGTCACAGGATATCCTAGCTCTCACTGAGAATGCAGCGTCAGATCTTCAAATAGCTCAGCACTAGCAAAGCTGTTGTGGTTAAGAAGTTCTTTAAAGTACTCTCTACATTGATCATTAATATCCTTTTGATCATTTAACAAATTCTTCCCACAGGGGGTTAAATCTGTAGTAACAGGGACCATAGTCTGCTTTGGTGACACTAAAGAAGCCATCACTGATCCCAACGGGAAGTTTGGAGGGTGACCGACAAGCCGGTTCTTTATTGCAATCCTGGGCTTGTTAGCTGCTTCCCTTTCCAGAAGAAAGTGTAACCACTCTTCTCCCTCAGTTGCCCTTTGTCTCTCTGGCGGGTTTCCGAAAGACCAGCCAGGCCAGTCTGGCGATGATTACAGGTTTCCTCCCTGGTCGATCACTATCTACCAGGGTGCACACATTCCAGGCTCCGAAGGTCACATTTCTTTGTTTCTGACCCCTCTGACACGATAATCCTGTCAGAAAGTTTCAAGACCAGCTACGTTTAGGGCACCTTTTCCAGGCCCTTCCCTGAGTGGAGTAGGGCTGCTCAGTCATGGCTGTTGAAGGGCTCTTTCTGCCACTGTCTGAGAGTCGGGTGACCTATCACCCAATTTGTGACTAGGGGGCTTCCGGATCTCACAGTCCGGTCTCCTTCATCGCTTGCTGATCACCACAGGATGTAATCTGGTGCGTTAGGGTGGACTCCCTTGGTGGAGGGGGCCTGTGCGTCGTTTTGTTTAAAGTGAGGAGCCTGACGGATGAGCAGACCTTGATGGGGTCCAGTGGCATGGAATGCAAGACAGCAGGGGACCCTTCACTGCTGCAGCCTTCCTCCACCTTCACTGCCATTGCGATGTGTCGTCATCTTCTGTAAGTTCCACCATTGAGGTCTCGGTTGAACTGCTCCTTGGCTGTACCACCATGGAAGACTCTACCAGGAGCTAAATCCCAGAAGCATCGTTCTTCGGATCTCAGGAATTCACAAGCCTGTTCACCATGACAAGGTGACGATCCTCTACGGACCAGAGGTTACCAACCAAATCCTCCAGAGACCTGTGAGAAAAGACACGGGGGAACCTCCCAGTGTGAACAAGGTCCAGGATGCCCTCAGGAGCCTGAAAAGCAACAAAGCCATGGGTCCAGCTGAGATCGCAGCAGAGATCCTCCAGGAAGATGAACCAGCACTCCTGCACCACTTGCACGCCTTTCTTCTGAACAACTGCCCTCAGAGCCCAGGGATGCTCCAATAGTGACCATATTCAAGAAGGGAGACAAGGCAGATTGTGGCAAATATGGGAGCAGCTCCCCGCTGTCAACAACAGGCAAAGTACTTGCACGTATCCCTGTCAACCAACTCCTTCCACTATCTGAAGAACTACCCCCGAATCACAGTGTGGTTTCCGCCCTCCTTAAGGTACTGCAGACATGATCTTTATAGCACGCCAATGATAGGAAAAATGCCATTAACAAAGGCAACACTGTTACCTGGCTTTCATTAATCTGACAAAGGCATTTGATACAGTCGACTGCCAAGTTCTCTGGTGTATACTGTCCTGACAAGTAGTTGGAAACACTGAGACTACAGCTTCATGACAGCCATGATACTGAGCAATGATGGCACTGAATCAGAAGCCTTCACTGTGAAGCCAGGAGTCAAACAGGTCTGTATCATTGCACCCACCCTATTTGCCATCTTTATTGCTGCCGCCCTTCATCTCATTGGGCAAGACCTGCCCCAGGGAATCCCAATCGTCTATAGAATGGATAACAGGCTTTTCAACCTCAACTGGATCCAGACCAAGAACCAGGTCAGCGCCACCACTATCATGGAGCTTCGGTATGCGGATGACAAGCCTGTCACACACACCCTGAGAAAGTTCTCCGGTGTATCCTGAATGCCGTTCCCAAGGCATATAGGGATCAGGGTCCTGTTCTGAATATAAAAAAGAGACACAGGTCCTATATCACCCACCCAGTCATTTATCCAGCCTTTCTTAAAAGTTCATGATATCACCTTTGAATCTCTGGACCATGTTCTTTACCTTGGCAGACATCAACTCAGAGATCAACCACTGCCTGTGTAGAGCTTGTGGACCACTGTGAGATTAAGGAAAAGAGTCTTTGAAGACCATGACCTACAGGTCCAAACAAAGCCATAGAGCAGTCGTCCTTCCTACATTAGCATATGGAGCTGAATCATAAGCCAGCAGCAGCTGGCCACTGGGAAACTCTGGAACAATCCCACTGTAGAACCTCATGAAAGGTTTTGATGATCAGCTGGAATGACAGACATAAACACCAGGGTACTGGATAAGGCCAACATGAACAGCATCTCCCCCATGATAAAGCAACACCAGCTCCGATGGATAAACCACATCATCCAAATGTCTAACTCACGTTCCCCAAACAGATCCTTTACTTCCAGTTGAGCAAAGGTCAGTAAACCCCTGATGGGCAAAGAAAACGCTTCAAACATGAAATCAAAATCAGCCTGAAGAAACAAACATTACATGGGAAGATATTGACTCAATAGATACACCCGGAGGAAATCTATTCAAGAGTGGGCTGTGCTGCATAAGAGTGACCCCCACTGTGCCACAGAGTAAGTGGTACCTGTGAAAGGAGAGCCTGAACAACCAAATAAAAACCAGCCACTGACCAGAGCCACCACTTACTCTCACCCACACTGCACCAGAACATGTGGAACCTGAACTGACCTCCACAGCCATTCAACTCCTTATGAGAACATCACACTCGACTCGAGTGACTGCACTACTGCCACATTAGCAAAAGCTGCTTCTCCTGTGCTTCTCGGAGCAGTGGTGTAGGAAATAGGTAGTGATGCACCATCAATAACTCTCGGAGATGTGAGGCGAGATATAGGCTTTTATTGGCATAGGTAGTTCACCTTATTGATAGATACCTTATTGATGCCAAAGGAAGTCACAGTGTCCCAGTAGCATTACAAGTACACGGATATACAAATATTAGAAGAGAAGTAAAAAAAATAAAAACAATATGTTACCTTAAAATAAAATAGACAATAGGTGCAGGAGTAGGCCTTCTAGCCAGCACCGCCATTCACTGTGATCATGGCTGATCATACACAATCAGTACCCCGTTCCTGCCCTCTCCACATATCCCTTGACCCGGCTATCTATAAGAGCTCTAACTAACTCTCTTGAATGCATCCAGAGACTTGGCCGCCACTGCCTTCTGGGGCAGAGCATTCCACATATCCACCACTCTCTGGGTGAAAAAGTTTTTCCGCATCTCAGTTCTAAATGGCCTACCCCTTATTCTTAAACTGTGGCCTCTAGTTCTGGACTCACCCATCAGTGGGAACATGCTTCCTGCCTCCAGTGTGTCCAATCCCTTAATAATCTTATATGTCTTATATGTACAAGATTTATGAGTCAAAGATTACAAGGTTTACAAGATTTTAAGTTCACACTGATAAGGTGGTAGTGCAAGAATTACCATAATATTGTACAGTAATTGGTGCTCACTCACACCGTCCAGATAAGAAGTATTGCATAGGATGTCTTTGATAGCAGGGTATGGTAAACAGAGGTTAATAACAGTCTAACAGGAGGGGGCCTCACTTCCCCGGCTATAGGTTGACTCATTATAGAGCCTAATGGCCGATGTTAAGAATGACCTCATATATTGTTCTTTGGAACAGCACAGTTGTCTTAGTCTATCACTAAAAGTGTTCCTCTGTTCAGCCAAGGTGGCATGCAGAGTGTGAAAATCATTATCCAGAATTGTCAGGATTTTCCAAAGGGTCTTTGGTTCTTCCACAGCCTCTAGTATTTTCAGTTTGACTCCAATAACAGAGCCAGCCTTTCTAATCAGTTTATTGGGCCTGTTGGCATCAACATATTGCCCCAGTGCTCCACGGCATAAAAGGCTTCAATGGCAACAACAGTCTAGTAGAACATGAGAAGGAGAGGCCTGTATCTCCAAAGGACCTCAGTCTCCTCAGGAAGTAGAGGCAACTCTGGCCCTTCTTGTACACAGCCTCTGTGTTGGTGCTCCTCTCAAGTCTGTCATCCAGGTGCACTCCCAGGTCCTCATCACATCCACATCCTCACCATGAATAGTAACAGGGACCAGTGCAGGCTTAGTCCTCCTGAAGCCCATCACCATCTCCTTTGTCTCACTGATGTCATTGCTAATGAATTTGGTACGCTATGTCACTGCTGTTGTTATTTATTGGAGTTTTAGATTGTAAGGTAAAGGTTCAAGGCAGATGGAAATCCCATCAGGAAGTTGGAAGACCAATGTCCCATAAAGACATTCTCAACAATGCCCCACACCTAGTTACCTCAATTTTCACCCATTTTAGAGTTGTGTGACTGAATTTATAGCTCTTGGATTTCTTTAGCCCCTTTCACACCCCTTCCTGGGCATACCCAAGATAGTTTCCAGGTGATGAAACACAAGTAGACCTTTTGACAGGCAGCAATGTGATATGGATAGATAATGTGATTGTTAGTAAGTGAAGGATTGATGTTGACCAGGACTTAGGGGTGATCCAGATCAGTAATCAGAATCAGGTTTATTATCACCAGCATGTGTTGTGAAATTTGTTAACATGGGATCTGTAATAATTAAAGTGATCTCTCAGCTAACAATGACATCTTCCCTGTATTGCAACAGAACATCAGCCTGAATCCTTGTGCTGATCCACTTCACCCCCAGCTCCACCTTTCCCCATTTCTCAATATTCCTCCCATTTCCACCAAGGTCTCTCTTCTCCCCCACCCCTCCCAGATCTCCTCTTCCCTCTACCCCTCCCAGATCTCCTCTTACCTCTACCCCCCCCAGATCTCCCCTTCCCTCTACCCCTCCCAGATCTCCCCTTATCTCTACCTCTCCTAGATCTCCCAGATCTCCCTTTCCTCTTTCTCTCACAGGTCCCCCTTCCTCCTCAGTTAGTCTTCTCTCCGCCAACCATGCACATTTCTCTCCCTAGCCCCTCTTATTCCATTTTCTCTCTCTTTCCCCATAGTTCCCCCTCCCTGTCAGTTCCTTGTCTCTCCTTCTCAGCTCTCTTCTCTCTCCCCCTCCACACTTCATCTCCTCTAGCTGTCCCTCTCCCCCATCCCCTTGGAAACCTCCTGGCTGAGTAATTAGGTTGCAACCACCGAGACATGACGTGCCCATACCCAGAGCCACCAGGTTTCCGGTTTCAGGGTGGGGATGTGAACGGCTCGGAATCCCTCTTCCCCCGCCGCAGCGTTCTCCTTGGATTCCCTGCTCACCTCAGTGGGAGTGCTCTGATATTGTTCCATAGAGCTGCAAAGTCACGGGCCACTTGCCCATGGTACTGCGACTTTCATCAGATGGAATTGGTGGTTTTGTGGCAAGGCATAAAAATGAATAAACAAGTTAAAATAAATAAATAAATAATACTATAGAGGAGTGGTGAGGTAGTGTTCATAGGTTGCCGGACCTTTCAGAATGTGATGGCAGAGATGTATCTCCTCCCTGATGAGAAAGGACATGTCCCAGAGGGTTGTTGGGTTTTGAATGTACAGAGACTGATTCAAGCCTCTGTCTTGCTGACGGTGTCTGAGGCCAGTTTGTTGGTGTTCCGATATCTCCCGCTGTACAGTCTGGGGTGATTTTCTGTCTTCAGGAAAATGAGTTAACGAAGAAAATAAATCTCTCTGCTTCAATGTAAAAATTCGAGGCATGTCCTTCCCTTCAGTGGCAGAGATCACAACTTTGGAGAAGTGGCAACTGATCTTGCATCCTGCTAGACGATCTTATTCACTAATTTATTGCCGATCAGGGCTTTAAGTGCTAAAAGCTAGGCACTAATTTGAGCTCAAAACACCAGGTTATTTTCTTTTATTTAGAGAGTTAAGTAAACGCAACAGTCCCATTCATATTCACTTGTAGCTCTTCTCCCACACATGCCCAACGCCTCAAAATGTCAGCGCCATGGAGCGTAGCTGTAGGCTCCTTGACCCATCTTGTCCACACTGACCATTGGGTGGCTGTTCCTTCAAGCACTTGCCCCATAGCCTTTGTGTACCAGTGAGTCACCTACTTGTCTCTAACGCTGGGAGAATCTCTTCCTTCCCCACCACCTCAGTTACGGTAACCTTCTGGGTGTAAGTAATCCTCCACAGGTGCTGTCTAGACAATCTAACCCCCTCACCTGTGCCCCACGGTTAATGTGCTCTAAATTCAGGCCACTCATTTAAACTGAAAACTCTTTTATATACTTTATAGTCCTGACGAAACGTCTCGGCCCGAAATGTTGGCAGTGCTTCTCCCATAGATGCTGCCTGGCCTGCTGCTTTCCGCCAGCGTTTTGTGCGTATTGCTTGAATTTCCAGCATCTGCAGATTTCCTCATGTTTGCTATATACTTTATACTCTTTTACACTTGTACACATTAGAAACAGGTCCTTTGGCCCACCTTATCTTTGCCAACTATCATACTAACCCCACTTGTGTGTGCTAATTCCATATCCATTTATACCCTGCTCATTCAAGTGCCTGCCAGATGCCTCTAAATGCTGTTAAAGTTCCTGCCTCTGGCAGCTCATTGCGGATACCAGCTACCCCTAGTGCGAAACATTTACCCCTCAGATCCCCCTTAAACTATCTTTCTCACACCTTAAACCGTGTCCTGTAGGTTTAGGCATCCCCTCCATGGGAAACACGCACTACCTAGACTATCGAGGGATGATTTGTTGCTCAATGAGGTTCGATTCACTGTTTAGACAATTTATTTTTATCTTTTTTAGAATCTTTTTATTGATACATTATCTTCTATGGCTGTAAAATGATACGAAACTTCAAAAAGTTGATATATATACAATTAATAAAGCTGAAGAAGAAACTCATCAAAAGGAAAGAGAACCCCAGATAACTAAAAAAAAGAAACCCCACTAACTACAAGAGAAAGAAAAAGAGAAAAAACCCCATTAGGAATCAACTCCCAGAGCAATACAACTTACCATCATCTATATGTATATAAGAGAATCATCAACCGCCAATTCATGTTTATATAAAATAAAATTGGAAGGAAACCATATAAAATAATTCAAATTAAATGATAATATTTGGCAGAAGAGCCCCACCTTCTCTCAAAATCAGACTGTTTAGACAATTTAAACCTCGGCCCAGATTGGAGGTGAGAACTGATTTTGCTCGCTCTCAGTGACCTTCACTCCTCTCTCCAAGACACTGGAGCTGTTTGCTGTTCCGTTGTTCGGTTAATTTAAACACCAGCCCAGACAGAGTGAAAAGACAGGGTGCTGGTCGGGATGAGGGCCAATTTTTCTCATTCTCCACGATGGTCACTCCTCCCTACATGGCGCTGAGTCTATAAGACCACCCTGGCAGTGTGCTCCATGCCCACTAATATAATGAACTGATAAGTGAGGCTCTGGTCTGACTCCGGGTTCGGATCTGAAGACTCAATTTTGGTTCAGAATGTTGTTGTTCACTTTAATTGTTTGTATGATTGTATTTTTTCTTTCTCTTGCACATCAACTGTTGGTCTTTTATTCTTTTGTTCTTTAATTGGGTTCTTTCAGGTTTCTTGCTTCATGGCTAGTTGTGAGCAAGCAAATCTCAAGGTTGTTAACTTATACATTCTTTGATAGTAAGTGTACTTGAATCTTGAGTCTAAAATCTATACTATTAACCCTACCCATGCTATCATTATTGCACATCTAATGAATCATTTCCCAGTTTCCTTGACTTCAAGGAAAACGAACTGGTTCGTGCAGGAGGGCTGCGGATGATGGGAATCCAAAGCAACAGACATCGGCTCAACACGGCACAGCTGAAGGCAAGCAACTGCTTACTGACGGCTAACAAAATAATGAGGACAACTAAATACTTTAATAATCACACCTTTTCTGTGAAACAAGTTAGGCTAAATGATCATCACAAACAACTACGAGGTGAGTGAGGACGAGGTTCAGTTGAGGGTCGAAGCGAGCAGGTGTGAGGCGAAGCTGGGGAGAGGTTGAGGAATGTTCGAGGCAAACAGAGTGGAGCAAAGTCAGAGCGATGGAGAGGCAGATTCGAGTCCCATCCTCCTAACCCAAGAGTGATGGTTGATCGAACTAAGCACCAGGTCTTTAGAAAGACCGGGCATGGGCTGAAGCTTGGCGGGGTTCAGGCACAGAGTGTATTAATGTGACAGGGCCCAAGTCCTTCTGTAGCCTCTCAATTTCCTCAAAACTAGCTGCCCCTCCACCTACCAGAAAAGACTCCCTTTATTCTGATTCTTTGCCTCCTGATGAACAGTCACTGCTTTAACCATGCTAGAATCTTTCCTGTTTATACTATAGCTTGTTAAGAGCTTCATGTCTGGCACCTTGTCAAAGGCCTTCTGAAAATCCAAGTACACCACATCTACTGCAACTCCTTTGTCTATCCTGCTGTTATTTCTTCAAAGGACGACAACAGATTTGTCATGCAAGATTTTTCTTTGAGGAAGCTATGCTGACTAAGAACTATTTTATCATGTGCCTCCAAGTACCCTGAGAGTTCATCCTTAATAATCGACTCCAACAGCTTCCCAGACACTGAGGTCAGACTAACTGGCCTTTCTTCTGCTTCTCTCCCTTCTTGAAGAATGGGGTTATATTTGCAATTTTCCAGTCCTCCAGAACCATTCCATAATCTATTGTTTCTTGAAAGGTAATTACTAATGCCTCCACAATCTCTTCAGCCACCTCTTTCAGAACTCTGGCGTGTACACCACCTGATCCAGGTGACTTATCTACCTTTAGATCTTTCAGTTTCCCAAGAATCTTCTGCCCAGTTATGGTAACTTCACACACTTCATGACCCCTGACACCTGGGACTTCCACCATACTGCTAGTGTCTTCCACAGTGAAGACTGATGCAAAATACTTATTCAGTTCATTTGCCATTCCTTGACCCCCATTACTACCTCTCTAGCAGTCCAATATCCACTCTCGCCACTTTTTTTACACTTTATATATCTGAAGAAAATTTTGGTATCCTCTTTAGTGTTATTGGCCAGCTTACTTTCATATTCCATCTTTACCTTCTTAATGACATTTTTAGTTCACTTCTGTTGGTTTTTAAAAGCTTCCAAATCCTCTAACTTCCCACTAATTTTTAATTTATGTCCTCTCTATGGTTTAATGCTGGCTTTCACTTCTCTTGTTAGCCATGGTTGTATCAACTTGCCTTTAGAATACTTCTTCCTCTTTGAGATGTACGTATCCTGTGCCTTCCGAATTGCTTCCAGAAATTCCAGCCATTGCTGCTCTGCCATCATCCCTGCCAGTGTTCTTTTCCAATCAGACCTGGCCAACTCCTCTCTCATGCCTCTGTAACTCCCTGTAACTGTAACTGTAACTCTCTGTAACTGTAATACTGATTCATCTGACTTTAGCTTCTTCTTAGATTTCAGGGTGATGTTGATCATATTATGATCACTTTCCTCTAAGCGTTCTTTTACCTTAAGCTCTCTAATCAATTCCAGTTCATTTCACAACACCCAGTCCAGAATAGCTGACTCCCTAGTGGGCTCAACCATAAGCTGCTCTAAACAGCCATCTTGTAGGCATTCTAGATATTCCCCCTCTTGGAATCCTACACCAACTTGATTTTTCCATTCTATCTGCATATTTAAATCCCCCATGACTATTGTAACATTGTCCTTTTGGCACACGTTTTCCATCTCCCACTGTAACTTATAGACCACATCCTTGCTGCTGTTTGGGAGTCTGTACACAACTCCCATCAGGATCTTCCATTTCCCTCTCCTCATCTTCCCGCGACCTTTCAGTGGGATAGAGTTACCCTGGTCTTTACCTACCATCCCATGAGTCTCTACATCTGACTTATCGTTCTCTGCATCCCCTGCCATCTTAACCAGGATCTTACCACAATACACACCACTGCCTCCACCCCCTCCCACTCTCTGCTTTCCCCAGGGATCGTTCTCTCCATGATTCCTTTGTCCAGTTGTCCCTCCCCACCAATCTCCCAGCTGCCACAAGAAGGAGTGCTACACCTGCCCATTCACCTCCTCGCTCACCTCCGTACAGGGCCCCAAACTATCTTTCCCGGTGAGGCATCATTTCACCTGCAAATCTGTTGAGGTCATCTACTGTACCCTGCACTCCCGATGCAGCCTTCTCTATATCGGTGAGATCAGAGTTAGACTGGGGGACGTTTTGTCGAGCATCTTCGCTCCATCTGCAGCAAGCAGGGTTTCCTGGTGGAGAACCATTTAAATTCCAATCCCCACTCCCATTCCACAGCCTTCTCTGCTGCAATGATGAGGCCATACTCAGGTTGGCGGAGCAACACCCCAAGTTCCATTTGGGTAGCCTCCGTCCTGATGGCATGAATGTTGATTTCCCTAACTTCTGTTAATTTCCCCCCTCCCTCTTTTTCTGTTCCCCTCTCTTCTCATCTCCTCACCTGCCCATCACCTCCCTTTGGCGACCCTCCTCCTTCCCTTTATCCCATGGTTGGCTCTCTTCTCCTGTCAGATTCCCTTTTCTTCACCTGTTCACCTTTTCCACCTATCACCTCCCAGCTTCTCACCATCCACCCCTCCCCACCCACATGGCTTCACCTTTCGTCTTCTCGTTTGTAATCCATCCTCCCTCCTCCCGCCACCTTCCTATTGTAGCTTTCTCACCCTTCCCTTCTCATCGTGATGAAGGGTCACGACCAGAAACGTCAACTGTGTACACCCCATCATAGACCTGACTTGCCGAGTTCCTCCATGATTTTAGACAACAATAAAGCAAATCCAATTTCTATTTCAATCAAGCTGTCTCATCAGCACATTGGATAAGCTATTCTTTTCTCCTCCTTGGCTTCATTCAGGCCTAATACACGGCAGAAAGCTGATCCAGTGCTGCTGTTTGGGCCTGGTGGAGTCGGGGAAGTTGTACTGGAGACCACTGTGGTAGGGGACAGACTCCAGGCTTGATCACAGGAGTGGGATATGGTTAGAGGAACTGAAGTTTTATAGAAAAAAAGCCTTGCTTTATCTTATTTGTAGGACACCTTCTTCTAGAATAATAAACCACTAATACACATTCAGTACTGAGGCATCATTCATCGCAAATCTACAGTAGTCACCTGCACTCGATTGAAGAGAAATGTGTTTCAATTGCCACTAAAATAACCAGCATGTCTGAATTGATAAATAATAAAGTTTAACACACACATGGGTTAAAAAGGTACTGGTGTTGTGCCTGGGGGAGCAATCGTAGTATGTCCTCCCAGAATGTAACGTAGTCCATAATGGGGGATTTTCTCTGCTACTGTGGACTTTGGGAAATTCAGCCCTCCATGGCCAGGTCACAAAGAGTGTGCAGGCTTCCTCCAGGAAGAGCCCATCTTCTGCTGTCATGCCAGAAGCAACATGGATCCTGCAACGTTCAGTGAGCTTGTTCAGTCTGTGACATGTGGTCTGTCCGGAGACACTGGGACAAAGGCTGTTCAGAATCAGAATCAAGTTTAATATCACTGGCACATGTCGTGAAGTTTGTATCTTTGTGGCAGCAGCATAATGCAATACATAATAATAGAGAAAGAAACTGAATTACAGTATGAATATATACTGTATAATAAACAGTTAAGTTAAATAAGTAGTGGAAAAAAAACAGAAGGTAGTGAGGTAGTGCTCATGGGTTCAATGTCTATTCAGAAATCGGATGGCAGAGGGGAAGAGGCTGTTCCTGAATCATTGAGTGTGTGCCTTCAGGCTCCTCTACCCCCCTCATTGACAGTGGCAATGAGAAGAGGGCATGACCTGGGTGATGGACAGCCTGAATGTTGGACGCACCGCTGCTCGAAGATGAACCGGCTGCTGCGGATGCCGGTGCCCGTGGTGAAGCTGACTAATGGAGTCACTCTTCCTCAGCCTTGGCTTTAGTTGTTCGTGTTGCCGTCCTGTGCCACACAAACCATTGTGACGTGCATTTTGTTGCAGCCTCAATCTCACTGAAAGGGACCCTTCATGGTGGGAGAACAAAAGGCACAGAGCCAAATGTCAGTCACCGGTTCCCATAGCATTGGGCAGTCAGTCAACAGGATGAAATCAAAACTATTAATAATGTTAAAATAACCCTTTTAATTTCCATTACACTTGTAAATACATGTAGTAAATTAAGCGTGGGAATACATAGCTGAAAAACTAACACTCTTTCTAAAATGATGTGTAATTTGCATAATAATCAGGAGCTTTATAAACCCCCAAGGCTTCCTTCTCTTTCATTCTGCATTTACAAAGTGTGGACGTTGCTGACAGGGTCAGCATTTCCTGCCCATCCCTAACTACCCCTGTTTTATTGAGGGGCTATTTCAGTTACGCTGCGGAGTCACGAGCAGCCCAAACAGGGTACAGACAGCAGTCTTCTCCCCTGAAGAACATCGGATGGGTTTTAATAACAATCTGAGTATGTTGCCATCTCTAGAGCTTTGGGTTCCAGTTTTAGTGAAGTCATTACAATAATAGCAAAAGGCAGGAGAGAAGAAAGGGCCTATCAGGAAGCAGTGGTAGCAGATGCGGTTGAACGCCTAGTAAGTTACGTGTTTTTACATTAGAGGGGGCCACTCAGCCCATCAAGTCTATGCCAGTTCAGAGCAGTCTCATTCCCCCCCCACCAACACACTAATTTTCCTGTAACCTATTCCCAGAACACCCTGCCCCCATCCCACCACCTGATTTCTCTGCCAATACAATGGTCAATTAACCTGGCAGCACACCTTCGATATGTGGGGGTGGAGTCAGAACACCCAGAGGAAACCTACTCGATCAGAATAGGAACGTGCACGTGCTTCTGGAGATCTGAGGCAGCAGCACTACCCGCTGCAACTCTGTACCACAGTTGGCTAATTGTTTCAACATCACCCATTGGAAAATCTGCATAACAACAGCAATAACTTCAGATGAAAGGTCTTCAATCTGAGTCGTCAACTGTTTCTCTCTCCACAGAGGCTGCCTGACCTGCTGAGTGCTTTCAGCATTTTCTTTTATTGTTGCATCAACAACATCTGTAAATATAATTCCTTTTCCAGAGGAAGGCATCCCAAGATCCCTTGACACTGAGCCAAGTGGGGAGGTATTAAGGCTGGTGACCAAAATCAAAAGAGGTGGGTATTATGGGAAGTTCTTGGGAGGCAAGAGAGGGGTAATGAGGTGGGAAGGGTTGAGGAGGGAAGCCCAGAACATGTGTCATCAGCTTTCGGAGGCAGTGGAAGATTGCAAATGGAATTGGGCATGGACAGGAGGGCCAGAGGCATCTGCAGAACATAGAATATTACAACACAATACAGACCCTTCAGCCCCTGATGTGGTACTGACCCTTTAGCCAATCCAAGATCAATCCAACACTTCCCTTCTAAGTAGCCCATAATCCTCCATTCTTTCATCTATGTGCCTATCTAAGAGTCCTTTAAATGTCCGTAATGTACGTATCTGCAGCTAACACTGTCCTTGGCAGCACAGTCCAGGCACCTACACTCTGTGTAAAGAAACTACATCTAACGTTCCCATATGTTTCCATCAATACCTTAAAATTACGCCCTCTTGTATTAGCCAGTGCTGCCCTGGAGAAAGGTAAACACGAGGAAATCTGCAGATGCTGGAAATTCAAACAACGCACACAGAATGCTGGTGGACGCAGCAGGCCAGGCAGCATCTATAAGGAGAAGCACTGTCCTGATGAAGGGTCTCAGCCCGAAATGTCGACGGTGCTTCTCCTTATAGATGCTGCCTGGCCTGCTGCGTTCCACTGGAAAAAGAGTGCTGGCTCTCCACTCTGTCCATGCATTTTATTATCTCATACTTATTGGATTTTTGGGGCCTGGGGAGGTTACAGAGACAGGGAAGGAGAGGGGCCACAAAAGATTTGAAACGAGGGGGGAGAACTTCAGAATTGTGTTGCAGCAACAACCTTGCACTCAGTGTCAGTAAGACCAAAGAACTGATTGTGGAGTTCAGAAAGACAACGCAACACACACCAGTCCTCATCGAGGGAATAGAAATGGAAAGGGTGAACAATTTCAACTTTCTGGGTGTCAACATCTCTGAGGATCAATCCTGTGTCTAACATATCGATGCAGTTATAAAGAAGGCAAGACAGCGGATATATTTCATTAGGAGCTTGAGGAGATTTGGTCTGTCACCAAAGACACTCGCAAATTTCTAAATTTCTACTGACGTACCGTGGAGAGCATTCTAACTGGTTGCATCACCGTCTGGTATCAGGTGGGGGGATATTGCACAGGGTCAAATACAGTCAGCTCTATCATGGGCACTAGCCTCCCCTGCATCCAGGACATCTTTAGGGAGCGATCTCTCAAAGAGGTGACGTCCATTATTAAGGACCCCATTACCCAGGACATGCCACGTTCTCTTTGCTGCCATCAGGAAGGAGATACAGAAGCCTGAAGGCACACACTCAATGATTCAGGAACAGCTTCTTCCCCTCTGCCATCTGATTTCTGAATGGACATTGAGCCCATGAACACTACCTCATTACCTTTTTCTCTTTTTATTTAATATAACTTCTAAAAAACATACATATTTCTAACTGTAATTTACAGATTTTATTATTATGTATCGCACTGTACTGCTGCCGCCTAACAACACATTTCATGACATATGCCAGTGATATCAAACCTGATTCCGATTTAGACACATTGCATTTTCTGGAACCAATGTGGGCCAGCGAGCACAGGAATAAGTGAATGGTGCGAGATAAAAACAGGCTGTAGAGTTGTATATGGCTCCAACTATACAATGAAAAGCCAGTGTGCTGGAATGGTCAAGTCTAGATATAGAAGGCAGGATAATCATTAATCGCAAAGAGTAACAGAGCCAACATCTCCTTAACTATAGAGCCACAGAAAGAAGGCATTTGTTCTGATGCCCATGCCATCTGAAAAATGCCAGTGCTGCTGTTGGCCAGTTCTTCTGTAGGTCCCAGCAGGTGAAACATTTACCAAATGCGTTTTAAATATGGTGAGGGTTTCTGCCTTCATTAGCCTTCCAGGCACTGAGTTCCAGGCTCAAGAACAGAAGAGCAGAGGATTAGGAGTAGTCACTTGACCCTCAAGCCTGTGCTATTATTCAATATGATCAGGTATGGTCTGCCCCAGTCATTGTCACCTCTTCAGTGTCAGTTCCCCAACTCTTCAATAATGTATCTAACTCCTCTTCAAATCGTCCCACTGACCCAGGCTCCACCACCAGATTCACCACCTTCTGTTTGAAGAAATTACAATGCACGTCAATCATAGAACCATAGTCATAGAGCACAGTAGAAGATTGAGGGGAGATTTGAAAAATTATGAGGGGTATAGATAGGGTAAATGCAGGCAGGCTTTTTCTTCTGGGGTTGGATGGGACTATAAGCAGAGGTCTTGGGTTAAGGGTGAAAGGGGAATATGAGGGGAAACTGCTTCACTCAGAGGGCTGTGAGAACGTGGAGCGAGCTGCCAGTAAAGTGGTGCATGTGAGCTCGATTTCAACATGTAAGAGAAGTTTGGATGGGAGGGGTATGGAGGGCTATGGGCTGGTGGTGCTGGTCATTGGAACTAGGCAGTTTAAAAGGTTTGGCATAAACTAGTTGGGCCAAATGTCCTGTTTCTGTGCAATACTATTCTATGACTCTATAACAAAGTTATAAGGAAAGGTTGAATAGGTTAGCATTTTATTCCTTGGAGCATAGAAGATTGAGAGGAGATTTGATAGAGTTATACTAAATTATGAAGTGTGTAGATAGCATAAATGCAAGTAGGCTTTTCCACTGAAATTGCATAAGACTAGAACTAGAGGTCATAGTTAAGGGTCAAAGGTAAAATATTTAAGGGGAAACTGAGGAGGAACTCAGAGGGTGTTGAGAGTCCGATATGAGGGCAGTGGCCTTGGTTGCAGTGGCCTTTCCAGGTCCAACCAGTGTTGCCAATGTGTGTCTCAACTGTTTCTCTTGTGATCACAGGACCCTATTGGACATAGGTAACACAAAATACTTCAAGTCCAGTTCATTGGTGCCTCTCTCCAGTGTAGGGCTCCCGGGAAGATAAGGAACAATGCCTTCGTCTGCAGCTGACCCGGTGTGAAATGAAGAATTGCTTCGTGCTAGTTCTTACGGGAACATGACTACAGGACAACATCCCAGGCACCATCAATCTTCAGGCCATGACACTCAGGAACTTGAGGTAATATTATTTTTGCGATTGTATGTGCTATTGTAAACTTTGTGTTGTGTGCTCTATGTGATTCTATGTACAGTGGTTTGCACCTTTGCCCCAGAGGAACAAGCGTTTGCTTAGCTATATGGTTAAATGACAGTTGAACTTGAAGCTGAGTGAGCTGCCAGTGGAACTGGGAGGTACAGATTTGATTGCAACGCTTGAGAAAGGTTTTGAGAAGTACATGGACGGGAGGAGTATGGAGCACGGAGGGCTGTAGTCCTGGTAGAGATTGATAGTACCAGGCAGAATAACAGTTCTCAGCAGGTCGGGCAGCATCTATTGAAAGAAACAGTCAACGTTTCAGGTTGAGACCCTTCATCAGGACCTGAAGGGCCTTCGAAGGACCTTCGAAGGGTCTCGACCTGAAATGTTGACTGCTTCTTTCAACGGATGCTGCCCGACCTGCTGAGTTCATCCAGCTTTTTTGTATGTCTTGATTTGACCACAGCATCTGCAGTGTACTTTGTATTTAGCATAACAGTTCTGTTATGTTTAGTACGGTCACCTCCAATCCTCTCTACTTAATCAATTACCTGAAATCTAGCCCCCAGCTGAGAGAGATCAGACCATCCAGTTCACCACCTCTACACCCTTCCCTCAACCTCTACTCTCTGATCCTAGGTTCAACCGAGGCCCCAGCAGCTTCAAGAGAGTTACTACCCGTCAACGCTCAGGCTCCTAAACAAAAGGGGAGAACTACATTCACTTGCCCATCCATTGAGATGTTCCCACAACCAACAATCTCACTTTAAGGACTCTTTATCTTGTTATCTTATGTTCTCATTATTTATTAGTAATCATTTATATTTACATTTGCACAGTTTGTTGTCTTCTGCAGTCTAGGTGATCTTTCATTGATCCTGTTACAGTTACTACTCTACAGATTTGCTGAGTGCACCACAGGAAAATGAATCTCAGGGTTGTAAGTGGTGACATATGTGTACTCTGATAATAAAACTGATTGAATGGAATTGACTTTATTTCTTGACATATTGACATATACAAGGGGAGTAAAAATCTTTACATTGTGCCTCCACCTAAATGCGTAATGTGCAATTTATAATAAATAGTATGTACAACAGGACAGTTAATATAACATAGAAATACAATTGCTTCAGCATGAATTAATCAGTCTGATGGCCTGGTGGAAGAAGCTGTCCCAGAGCCTGTTGGTCCTGGCTTTTGTGCTGTGGTACCGTTTCCTGGATGAGCAGCTGGATCAGTTTGTGATTGGGGTAACTCGGGTCCCCAGTGATCCTTCGGGCCTTTTTTACACATCTGTCCTTGTAAATGTCCTGAATCATGGGAAGTTCACATCTACAGATGTGCTGGACTGTCCACACCACTCTCTGCAGAGTTCTGTGATTGAGGGAAGCACAGTTCCTGTACCGGGCAGTGATGCAGCCAGTCAGGATGCTCTCAATTGTGCCCCTGGAGAAAGTTCTTAGGATTTCAGATTCAGATTCAGTTTATTGTCATTTAGAAACCACAAATGCAATGCAGTTAAAAAATGAGACAACGTTCCTCCAGAATGATATCACAAAAGTACATGACAAAACAGACTACACCAGAAAATCCACATAACGTTTGGCAATCCCCAATCCAGAGTCCGGAGAGGCTGCTGCGTATTAATATCGCGTTACCGTCTTAGCGCGTTCCCCGGAAAGGAGTTCCAAATCCACCAGACAAACAAGACCAAAAACTAAAGCTACAAGACCTGCACAAAACCACATAGTCACAACATATAGTTACAACAGTGCAAACAATAGCATAATTGATAAAAAAAAAGACCATGGGCACAGTAAAAATAGTCCAAAGATGTTAAAGGACTATAAGTTCAAAAGAAACCACCACACAGTTTCCACAAGTCCTCAGGGTCCTGACAGACTCGCCATCCCACGCCGGTGGCAGAAGGGAATACCCCTGCTATGGACTTCCACGGCACCGCCCGACTCAGCCGCACAGGCGCAGCACACAATGAAAACTCCGTTGAACCCAGCCTCGCAGAGGCAGCACACACCGAAAGCGACCTGACCGCAGAGGACTCCGAGTCCGTCGAACCTCCGTGCCGACATCCATCCCCTCCGGCACAGCTTCTCCGAGCACCATCCTCTGCCGAGCGTATTAAGACGGCCCTGCCAACAGCCATCGGTAATGCGACCCCGAGGACTGGGGGGCCTGTTCTTCCCAGAAGAGTTCCGGACCTCATAGCAGCAGCAGCAACGAAGAAGGTCTTCCTGAAGATTTCCTGATGTTCCTCCGTGCTCCCACATCCATTTTCAATTGATTATGATTGCAGACGGCACCCCTCTTCACAAATAACAGATAATCAGCTCCGGAGTGGCCGCTGCAAGCTGCGTCGCACCGCCATCTTGGAATACTTGGGGGCCCATACCAAACTTCTTCAACTGTCTGAGGTGAAAGAGGCGCTGTTGTGCCTTTTTCACCACACATCCGATATGTACAGACCACATGAAATCCTCGGTGATGAGTATGCTGAGGAACTTAAAGCAGTTCACCCTCTCAACCCCAGATCCACTGATGTCAATGGGGTTAGCCTGTCTCCATTCAACCTGTAATCCACAACCAGCTCCTTTGTTTTTGTGACATTGAGGGAGAGGTTGTTTTCTTGACACCACCATGACAGGGTGATGACTTCTTCTCTGTAGGCTGACTCATTACTATTTGAGATTAGGCCAATCAGTGTAGTGTTGTCAGCAAATTTAATTAGCAGATTGAAGCTGTGGGTATAACACAGTCATGGGTATGCAGAGAGTAAAGGAGGGGGCTTAGGACGCAGCCCTGAGGGTCAGAGGGGTGGAGGTGAGGGAACCCACTCTTACCACCTGCCAGTGATCTGACAGGAAGTCCAGGGTCCAGCTACACAAGGCAGGGTGAAGGCCGAGATCTCTGAGCTTTGAACTTTGAAGTTAGCCCAGATAATCCATGAAGAACGAAATTCTCCAGCCTCGTAAAAGATTGAAAGTATACCTTTAAGAGCTGGCAGCTTTTTAAAAATATAAAAATAAACATTATTAAAAATAAGGTAAATATTATTTACAATTACCTCTACAATGTCTTTTCATTCTTACACTTATAGATAATGCATTAAGTTGTGTTTTGGGAATGGGCACGCAAGAGATAGTTCAAAGATCAATTAGTCCATTGTGACTCTTAAATTCCCCTCCTCCAAAATACCCCTATGGTCATTAGAACTACCCAGACTTGATGCAAATATATTGGCCTATATGGAGATGAGGAGGAATTTCTTTAGCCAGATGGTGGGGAATCTGTGGAAGTTCATTGCCACCGGTGGCTTTGGTGGCCAAGCCATAGGGAATATTTAAAGTGGAGGTTGATAGGTTCTTAATTAGTAAGGGCATCAAAGGTTATAGGGAGAAAGCAGGAGAAAGGGATTGATCGAATGATTAGGCTGAATGGCCTAATTCTGCTCCTATATTTTATGGCCCAATAATATTTTCTTGGCTGAAATGGTTAAGAATGGATTAGAAGTGTTGGCAGAGAGTGAAGTTAAACAAGCAGAGATCTGCCACAGAGGACCAGTCATCAAGTCCATTCAGCTGGAAAGTGCCCGTCACTTGCTGATGGACATGTGTCTATCGTCCCTGAGTGGGTTCTGCATTCACACTGGTAGGAACAGAGGGCCGGATAGAGCTTGCACTGTTAATTGTGTGGTACCAGACCAGTATGACTGAATGGGACATTGAGCAACTGTTTCTCTGCACTGTAAAACACAGTCTTGGCGGCCTGGAGCACGTGGAGGTGGAGGAAACAAAGGCAGTGCTGACACAATCAGTTCAATGCAGCTTGTTCAGGGGCCCACCCCATCCCCGACACTATTCAATCTCCTGCCATCTGGCAGGAGTCACAGAAACATCTTAATCGAGACAGTAAGGCTGAAAAACAACTTCTTCCTAAGGGCCGTTGTGCAGCTGAATAATCTATATCTTGGCTTGCCAATGGACTTTGAATTCTGGACTATTGAAAGCACTTGTTGCATGTAAAAATGGGATTTTTTTTCAGTTAAGCCGTACCCCGTGCTTTGTAAATATCTGATCTGTACAGATGGAGCAGCACCACAATCTTGTCTTGAGCAACGACAGTAAAGTTCGATATGGGGAGGATTTTCCTGTTGGGGATAGGCAGCGATAGCAAAATGGACTTGTAGAACATTTCACATCCTCTTCATTGTGTCCCAAAGTGCTTTACAGCCAATGAAGAACTTCTGGAAAGTAAAAAGCAATAAAGAAAACTGCAGATAAGGGATATTTAATTCATCTCACTTATCTATAGTTGGATTTCTGCTCTATCTCTGTCTACAAATTTGCAAGTGACAAAGTGGTCATTTTCAGTAGCCAGTCAACCTACTGAGTGAATCATAAATTCATTCAGTCCATTGAGCTCCTGCCACATTTTGGGAAAAACACTCCATTTGGTCCCATTCCCAAGTAGCGATCCGTTCCCATTCTATCTGAAGCTGCTTCTTTTCAGGCACTGCCTTCCAGATCTCCATGAGTCTTTCCCCATGTCACACTCATTTGTTGGTCGACCACCATAAATGATCACCTGGATTTCTGCCAACGGGAATAGGCTCTTGATATTGACTTTGTCTGGGCTATTGTTCAGCACATTCTTTTCCTCGTTTGTTTCCGAAAATGAACAAGCTGATACAAGGCAAACTAATAGATAAAATTTAGATCCCTTGCCTTGTAAGGGGCTTGGATCAATATGGGAATACATTAAATATCAAAATGCTTTATTAACTAGATGTTTGGTGCTGGAGCTGGAGGTCTGTCTTGGGGTTAAAGGATGTTGGAAATGTGTAGCCTGAACAGATTAGATATGGTAGGGAAATCTAGGGAAAGAGGGCATGGCTTCAGGATTGAAGAACATCCATTTAGAACCGAGATATTGAGAAATTACTCTAGTCAGAGGGTGGTAAATCTATGGAATTTGTTGCCACGAGCGGCTGTGGAGGCCAAGTCATTGGGTATATTTAAGGCAGAGATAGATTGGTTCTTGATTAGCCAGGGCTTCAAAGGGAATGGCGAGAAGGCAGGGAAGTGGGGATGACTGGAAGAATTGGATCAGACCATGATTGAATGGCAGAGTAGTCTCAATGGGCCGAATGGCCTACTTCTGCTCCTATGTCTTATGGTCTTATGAGTTGGTGGGAAGAAGAACAGGGATTGTGTGTGTGTGTGTGTGTGTGTGTGTGTGTGTGTGTGTGTGTGTGTGTGTGTGTGTGTGTGCGTGTGTGACAGAGAGAGAGAGAGAGAGAGAGAGAGAGAGAGAGTGATGTTGTTGTGGGGAGTGATGCACCATCAATAACTCACTCTGAGACGTAAAGGCGAGATATTGGCTTTTATTGACTGGAAGAAGGAACCAGCAGTGAGTGACCACCATACTACATCCTGGAGACTGAGAGGCCGGGCCCAGGCTCTGATCACCTTTATACAGGGGCCTGTGGGAGGAGCCACAGGAGCAGTCAGCAGGGGGCGTGTCCAGACAGACACACGTAGTTCACCACAGGGAGACAGCAGGTAATCAGCCTGTGGCTAAAGGAATGAAGGTCACTGCTACTGAGGGAAGAATCTTGCAGCTGTGAGAGAAGGCAGCGTGGATCACCAGCAGACAAACCATCTCCGCACTCCTACCAGGAGGGTTCCAGGAAACAACTCACCCACTGAAGTGAGGTCTGAGAACACTCCCTCCCCTATCTGTCCTCCACTCCCCTCCCAACCACTCTCCCACCTGGTCCTGCTTTAAAAATCGGAGCAGGTGCAACTGGAATTGGCTTTACCGATCAGTCAGGTTTGGGCTGTCTGCTGCCTCAGTGTTACTTTCCTGCTCTCCGAGGGAAGAAATATCTTCTCATTGGTAGTTGACACAAGCTACACCCAGCGTGTGAATGCCAATGGGAATCCTTTTTACGAGACTGTGGTCCTTGCTGTTGGTCTTTACAGCCAGAGGAAAAACTCTCCCCACATCTATGCTCCAATCAAGGTACCTCTCAATTTTAATTTTTAATTTATTGAGATAGTTCTTTGAGACGTGCTGCCCAGCAACCCCCAACTTAATGTTAGCCTAACCCTATTCTACCAATTGGACTGTGAGAGGAAACCATCGGTCATGAGGAGAATGTACAGACTCTCAACAGGCAGTGGTGGGAATTAAACCTGGGTCGCCTGTACTGTAAAGCATTGTGCTACCATGCTGCTCCTTATAGACTATGGAGCTCTAGCCTAGTCAGTCTCCATCTGACAGACCTGCCCTTCCAGGGAGCAGTTTGGGTGGCTTCTCTTTTTCCAGTAATCCAAAGTGTAAGACAGAAGCAACGAACTGCACTTAAGGAGGGCAGATGGTCCAGCAACTATGGCAGCTTTAAGGTAGCAAGAAAGTCCCACAGCATTCCACAAAGTTCTAGCCACTTTCTGCAGAAGCCGACTCACTTGCTGACATCACAATGCTCTCCCACCATCTACAAGGGGCACGTCAAGAACATGACGCACTTGCCTGGGTGACTATGGTTCCAACAACATGCAAGAAGCTTGATGCTAGTCGAATGGTGAACTCTTGATTTTCCGGTCTATCTCATCGTGGCCCTTGTACCTTATTTACTTACCTATGCTGCACTTTCTCTGTGACTGCTACATTACATAGAAAAATACAAAATAGGTGCAGGAGTAGGCCATTTGGCCCTTCAAGCCTGCACCGCCATTCAGTATGATCATGGCTGATCATCCAACTCAGAACCCTGTACCTGCTTTCTCTCCATACCCCCGATCCCTTTAGCCACAAGGGCCATATCTAACTTCCTCTTAAATATAGCCAATGAACCAGCCTCAATTGTTTCCTGTGGCAGAGAATTCCACAGATTCACCACTCTCTGTGTGAAGAAGTTTTTCCTCATCTTGGTCCTAAAAGGCTTCCCCTTTATCCTTAAACTGTGACCCCTCGTTCTGGACTTCCCCAACATCGGAAACAATCTTCCTGCATCTAGCCTGTCCAATCCCTTTAGAATTTTATACGTTTCAATAAGATCCCCCCTCAATCTTCTAAATTACCTCCTGCAGTTGCTTTCTTTTTACCATCTTGAAGTTTTGAAGTATGGCACGTAAACAGAATACTTTCATCATAACTCGGTACTCATGACAATACCAACCAACCAACATCAACATTATCTACGATGCAGCAGGCTGGTTGAAGACACAGAAGAAGCTGAAGATCTGGACTATCAGGAGTGATGAAGCATTTTGGCCTGAAATGTTGACTGTCTATTTCCCTTCATTGATGTTGCTTGGCCTGCTGAATTTCTCCAGCAATTTGTGTGGGCAGCCACAGTGGGTTGATTGATTAGCAACCTATCTGTGACCCCCAGTTACTCCCCTAAGCCACAGAGTATTTCCCAAAACAGGACCTCTGCTATCCAGGGTATAGGCAGCAGGGGCAGGGGTACTCATTTCCCAAAACAGGACCTCTGCTATCCAGGGTATAGGCAGCAGGGGCAGGGGTACTCATTTCCCAAAACAGGACCTCTGCTATCCAGGGTATAGGCAGCAGGGGCAGGGGTACCCATTTAGGCAGATCTAACAAGGCATATTTGGGCCCCATATTTAATAAAGAATGTGCTGGCATTGGAGAGGGTACAGAGGAGGTTCATGAGAATGATCCCCAGATTGAAAGGATTAGCGTATGAGGAACATTTGATTCTTTGGGCCTGTTTAGAAAAATGAGGTGTATCTCATTGAAACATAATATTGAAAGGCCTAGATAGAGTGGATGGGGAGAGAATGTTTCTAATAGTGGGAGTCTGTGGAGGCCAAGTCATTGGGTGTATTTACAGTAAAGCAGAAGCTGTAAGGGCATCAAAGGTTATGGCAAGGAGTCAGAAAAATGGGATTGAGAGGGATAATAAATCAGTTATTCCTTTCTTTTGCAGGATGGCTTGTCTGCCTCTAAGAAGATCTTTGGAAGAGCCTTATAAGTCCAGGACAGTTCAAATAACTCGGTGTGAGGTGTGATACTAATCCTAAACTAATCCCAAAGTAATGGACAATTAACCTATCACCTGCCCATCTTTGGGACAAGATTGAGAAACCTGATTACAGGTGGGGAAAGCCGTCGTGGTCATTCATAATGGGTGGGCGTAGAGATTGTTACATTAGGGACTTTTACTTAAGACACCCTTAGATAGCAACATAGCTGAAAGAGAAATGGAAAGTTATGGGCTGTGTAGGAGGGAAGGGTTGGATTGATCGAGGAGTAGGTTAAGAGGACAGGACAACATCGGGGCCGAAGAGCCAGTTCTGTGTTGTACTGTTCTATGTATTACGTTCTGTAACAAATGGATTTACGACGGGCTACTTCCTAATGGCTTCCAACAAACATTTGTCACAACCTTTGGCGGTGATAAGGTTCTAGCATCCTCATGATGAGTCAGAACTGATGGGAGTGCACTGACATGATAGCAACTCAATAAAGCATCTTCCATTTTGAACACTGGGCTGGGTGAACTCAGGGCTTTAATCTGCACAGACTCCAATGTTAGCAAAGTGGAGATAGCGGCATTCCTTCACTCTCATCAGATAAAACTGAATTTTTTGAGGATGTAACAAAACACATTGATGAAGGTAGAGCAGTGGATGTAGTGTATATGGATTTCAGTAAGGCATTTGATAAGGTTCCCCATGCCAGGCTCCTTTAGAAAGTAAGGAGGCATAGGATCCAAGGAGACCTTACTTTGTGGATCCGGAATTGGTTTGCCCACAGAAGGCAAAGGGTGGTTGTAGATGGTTCGTATTCTGCATGGAGGTCAGAGACCAGTGGTGTTCTGCAGGGATCTGTTCTGGGACACCTCCTCTTCGTGATTTGATAAATGACCTAGATGAAGAAGTAGAAGAGTGGATTGGTAAGTTTGCTGATGACGCAAAGGTTGAGGGTGTTGTGGATAGTCTGGAGGGTTGTCAGAGGTTACAGTGGGACATCAATAGGATTCAGAACTGGGCTGAGAAGTGACAGTTGGCCTTCAACCCAGATTAGTGTGAAGTGGTTCATTTTGGTAGGTCAAATTTGAAGACAATATTCATGGTAAGACTCTTGGCAGTGTGGAAGATCTGTGAGATCTTGGGGTCCATGTCCATAGGGCACTCAAAGCTGCTGCGAGGTTGACAGCATTGTCAAGAAGGTGTATGGTGTGTTGGCATTCATCAGCTGTAGGATTGAATTCAAGAGCCGAGAGGTAATGTTACAGCTATATAAGACCTTGGTCAGATCCCACTTGGAGTATTGTGTTCAGTTCTGGTCACCTCACTACAGGAAGGATGTGGATATTACAGAGAGAGTTCAGAGGACATTTACAAGGATGTTGCCCGGATTGGAGGGCGTAGCTTTTGAGAATAGCTTGAGTGAATTTGGCCTTTTCTCCTTGGAGCAACAGAGGGTAAGTGGAGACCTTATAGAGGTGAATAAGATGATGAGGAGCATTGATCATGTGAACAGCCAAAGACTTTTTCCCCGGGCTGAAATGGCTAACACATGGGGGCATAGATTTACAGTGCTTGGAAATAGGTAACAAGGGGATGTCAGGGGTAAGTTTTCCCACACAGAGTATGGTGGTGGAAGCAGATACAATAGGGTCTTTTAAGAGCCTCTTAGATAGATACATGGAGCTTAGAAAAATAGAGGGCTTTGCAGTAGAGAAATTCTAGGCAGAAATTTCTAGAGTAGGTTACATGGCCGACACAGCATTGTGGGCCGAAGGGCCTGTAATGTGCTGTAGATTTCTATGTTCTATGTTTAAAATAGAAAGAAAGAAAAGAAGAAAGGAAGTAAGGAAGAAAAGAAGAAAGAAAGACAGAAAGGAAGGACAGAAGGAAGAAAGAAGGAAAAAGAAATAATGAAAGAAAGATAGATTGGTATATCATGGGTTCAGATAAGCCTATGATGAAGAGAGGATGCGGCTTCCTATCACTCCTCACTCCTGGCAGATAATCTTCAAGAACGTTCTACATTCCTCACTCCTCAGCATAAAGAGTTAAATCCAATCCTGACAGGTTATCATGCATACAAATATGGAAGTAGTACACTTTGGGCAAAACAATTAGCAACATAAAAGAAAAAATGTCTTGCAATTTAGTAGTATCCTGTGTATCATTGGAATGCATTACAACCATTGAAATACAATGAACAGCTCAACTGCCAGAACTTCCAGATGTACAGTCAAAGATCATTAAAAGAGGCGGTGGAAAATGAAATGAAAAGGAGAAATGGGTTTCATTTAAGAGGCTTTGATATAGCAGCTGTGCATGACATTAGAGCTGAAGAAAAGATATTAGGGAAATGGGGGTTTGAGGGATGAGAGATTTGAAGCACTGTGGATTATTGTGGAGGAATCTAATAGTATTGTTCAAAGCTCTGAAAAGATATCTGCTGTCAAATAACAAAAGATGAATTAGTACGTTGGATAACCGAGAAACAAGATAAGGCTATTCAACCCTCCAAGTCTGTTCTAGCATCCAAGGCTGCTAACCCCACATACCACAATACCTTACATTATCAATGATCTAATATTTAAAATTAACCAGCAACTGTCTTCTGTAGAAGTGTTTAGAATCCCCATCATCTGGGTCATACCATCATCTTGCAATTCCCCTGGGCAGGAGGTACAGAAGCCTCAAGTCCCACAACATCAAGTCCAAGAACATCTGAGCAACACACGCAAAATGCTGGAGGAACTCAGCAGATGTGGCAACATCTATGGGAAAGAGCACAGTCAACACTTAGGCCAAGACCCTTCATCTACTCCCTTTTCCTTTTAACCATTGTGTTGTTGAACAAAGCAGCACAAACCTAATCACTATAAATCTATGACCACTTTGATCACTTTTCGCTGCTATGGACTTTTTTAAGTTCTAATTTTGTAGAAATTGTAGAAATTGTACGTAATTTATGTTTTTCTTCTGAATACTGCTTATCTGATGTCATGTGTCTGAGAGTCTGCTGCAAGTAGGGTTTTTCACTGAACTCGTGCAGATGACAATAAGTTTGAGAAACACACTCAAAATGCCAGAGAAACTCAACAACCAGGCAGATTGTGGAGGGAAATGGAGAGCCAACCCGTCCTCAGGACTGGAAAAGATGAGGGCAGAAGCCAGCATAAAAAGAAATAGGGGTAGGGGGAGGAGCACAAACTGACAAGTGATAGGTACAGTCCTGCCGAGACATTGACTGCAATGTTTTCCATATTTGCTGCCTGGCCTGCTGAGCTCCTCCAGCATTTTGTGTGTGTTGCTTTGGATTTCCACTATCTGCAGAATTTCTCTTGTTTGTGAGAGGTATGTCCGGAGGAGAGGGGGGAGGTAGGTGAGTGGAGAAAAGCAGATGAAAGGGTATCTTGTGAGAAGTTGGGATGTGATACCCGGAAGAGGACAAGGGCTAAAGAAGAAGGAATCTGATAGATCATTAAGATCATAAGGCTACAAGACATTGGAGCAGAATTAGGCCATTTGGCCCATTGAGTCCTCTCTCCACCATTTGATCATGGCTGATCCATTTCCCTCTCAACCCCATTCTCTTGCCTTCTCTCCCTAACCTTTCATACCCAGAATTTATCAACTTCTGTCTTAAATATACCCAATGAATTTGCCTCTACAGCTGCCTGTTTCAACAAATTCCACAGATTCACCGCTGTCTGGCTTAAGAAATGTTCCTCCTCATCTCCATTCTAAATGGGGGACCCGCTATTCTGAGGCTGTGTCTTCTGGTCTGAGAATCCCCCACCACAGGAGACATCCTCTCCACATCCACTCTATCAAGGGCTTTCACCATTTGATAGGTTTCAATTAGGTCACCCCTCGTTCTTCTGAATTCCAGTGAATAGAGGCCCAGAGTCATCAAACGTTCTTCATATGATAAGCCTTTCAAACACAGAATCGTTGTTGTGAATATCCTTTGAACCCTCTCTAATGTCACCACATCTCTTTTTAGAAAAGGGGTGAAAACTGCTCACAATATTCCACGTGAGGCCTCAGCAGTGCTTTATAAAGTCTCAATATTACACCCTTGCCTTTGTAGTCTAGTCCTCTTAAAATAAATTCTAACATCATATATGCCTTCCTCACCACCAACTCAACCTCCAAGTTAACCTTTAGGGAATCCTGCACAAGGACGCCTGAGTCCATTTCCATCTCAGATTTTTTAATTTTCTCGCAATTTAGAAAATAGTTCTGGAAGAAGTTCTACACTGCCCCCACACTTCTTCCCTCACCACCATCCTAGGCCCCAGACAGTCCTCTCAGGTGAGGCACCACTTCACCTGCAAGTCAACTGGGGTGATATACTGTATCCGGTGCTCCCGATGTGGCCATTTATACATTGGGGAGACCCGCCGCAGACTGGGAGACTGTTTCGCCGAACACCGGCGCTCGGTCCTCCAGCAGTGGCGGGATCCCCCTGTGGCCACACACTTCAATTCCACAGACCACTCCCACTCCGACATGTCTGTCCATGGCCTCCTCTACCATCAAGATGAGGCCACACACAGGTCGATGTAGCAATACCTTATCTCCCGCCTAGGTAGCCTCCTACCTGCCGGCATGAATATTCAACTCATAGACCTCTGTTGATACCCCTGCCCCCCCCTTACCCCATCCCTATCTATAATTTTAGTCTGGTTCTCTTTCTCTCTCTTTTCCCCCCTCACTATAACCTCCCCCCAACACCACCTTTCTTTCTCTTTTATTTCCCATAATTCTCCACCTTCCCCCTAGCCCATTTCCCTTCAGCCTATCACTTCCCAGCTCTCTACTTTATCCCTCCACCCCACTTCTTATCCCCCCTCGACCATCCCATGTTACTTCACTCCCGATGACGGGTTTCAGCCTGAAATGT
This sequence comes from Hypanus sabinus, assembly GCF_030144855.1. Taxonomy (NCBI): domain Eukaryota; kingdom Metazoa; phylum Chordata; class Chondrichthyes; order Myliobatiformes; family Dasyatidae; genus Hypanus; species Hypanus sabinus. The sequence goes on from NC_082721.1 coordinate 84,740,684, forward strand.
CGTCACTACCTCCTCCCATAGATGTTGTCTGGCCTGCTGAGTTCTGCCAGCATTTTGTGTTTTTATTAACCTACCAACAGGTACGTCTTTGGACTGTGGGAGGAAACCGGATCACCCGGAGGAAACCCACATGGTCACGGGGAGAACATATAAACTCCTTACAGGCAGTAGTGGAAATTCCAAACAGATTATCTGGACCGTGTAAGAACTTGTTCACAAATTGGTGACTGCTCTTCAAAAATTACATGATCTGTCCCCAGATTTGGGAACAGCTTCTTTCCAACTGTGATAAGACTGCTGAACGGATCCTGACCCGGATCTGGGCCATACCTTCCAAATATCTGGACCTGTCTCTCGATTTTTTTTTTTGCACAACCTTACTTTCCCTTTTCTATTTTCTAATTACAATTTATAATTTAAATTTTTATTATACTTACTTCGATTTGTACTTCAGGGACCGCGAAGCACAGAATCAAATATCGCTGTGATGATTGTATGCTCTGGTATCAACTGTTTGGTGACAATAAAGTAAAGTAAAAAAATACACTTACAGGGATGTGGAAGAGTCAGTAGAAATGCCTTTGTTCCATTGGTAACATTATCAATAACAAATGCTTCCAGCCTGCAAAAGCATCAAAGTATTTATATAAAAATAGCAAAGAAAGTAATTTAATTCAGTCCAGTATGGTCTCAGCAGAAGCCAGGAATCCATAGTAACTGTTCTAATCTGCAAATCTTCCTCAGCACCATGTCAACCGCTAACTAGTGCTGTGGTCACGCATTTTACAGTCATCTGATGTCCTGACCTGCGACTTGCTGGAATAATATTCCTCGTGTCCCTGTATATAATCCAGCTGACATCCTTTCAGTTGAGAACTAGAACAGTGTGTGGGGAAAGCAAAAAGCGTGAGGTCACGATGACTTTAACATTCAAGGGAGCCAAACAGGATGAAATACAGACCTGATCAAGCACTCCGTTCCAGAGTCCGTTCCTGTTTGTATCAGTGAAATGAGAGTTTAGAATTTGTACTGAACCCTTCCTGTCCTTTCAGGCTGCTCTGTCCATAGCTTTTCTACATCACAGCCCAACGTTTGAACTGTCGTGATGTAGTAAACTCAGCAACCACAGCTTGCTGATTCCAAAAGCTGCAATGTCATAGAGTACAGAAACAGGCCCTTTGGTCCAACTGCTCCATACCGACCATGGCTCTAAGCTAGTCATACTTGCCCAAGTACCTTTTAAGTGACAACGTGCCTGTCTCAACCATTTCCTCTGCTGGCTCATTCCTCTTCCTGTCCGCCCCCTGAGTGAAAATATTGCCCCTTAGACAACTACTAAATCTCTCCCCTCTCACTTTATACCTTGATAGAGTGTTAAGAGACATGGATAGAATGGAGAGCCAACACCTCTCCCCCAGCTCAGCAGTGAGAGGGCATAACCTTACGGTGATTGGAGGAGAGATGTCGGAGGTAGTTCTTTTTGACAGAGAGTGGTGAGTGCATGAAACTTACTGCCACAAGTGATTACATTACAAAGCAAATACATCACAGAGATTTAAAGGATTCTTAATGGATGAAAGAAAATCTGGAGGGCAATGTAGGAGGAAAGGGTTAGATTGACCTTGGATAGGTTAAAAGGTCACCACAACATCGTGCGCTGAAGGACCTGTAGTGTTCTTTGTTCTGTGCCCTCTATTTCTTGATTACCCAACCCCGGGGAAAGGGCTGCACACATTCACCCTATTTATGCCACTCCTGACTTTATACACCTCCAGAGGACTACAATCTTGTTGTGGTTTGGAGGCTTGTGTGCCTCAGCGCCAAACAGGTCAAAGGGTAGAGGTCAGACTAAAAGAGGTCCACCGGTCCTCCAGGTTCGGGGGTTCAGCTCAGGGCTGACAACCCTGACTAGTAAAAACTAAACTGTAAGGGAAACAGCAATGAAGAATCCTTCTACATCTGAGTGTGACGGTATTCCTGAGTCTCCACCCGGGACAGTAGTGAAAACCAAAAGAAGCTACTGTCGTGATAAAGGTTATCAGAAATGGAGGACCTTCATTGCTGCCTTAAACACCAGTGGAGTAACAGGCAGTAAGTAATAACTTTACAAAATGTGACGATGGCTTCAAGAGAAATATTGGTCTTAGTACATCAGTGACATCTCCGCTGGTCTCCTTTGGAATAATGATTCCAGGTTCAGGACATTGTTCAGAAGACATTCAATACGGAGTCGGTGTGGACTTTGGTGTCAAGACCCTGGGAATGGAATCCACACCCCTCTGACTCAGAAGTGAGAAGGAAAGCACTTACATTTCACATTTGACCTGCTACGAATCGTACTTGAAATGAATTTCACCACCTCAAGCCAGTTCTTGGTTTCAAACCGACTCTGATGGAGAAAGGAATCCAAAGGAATTATTGATCTAAAAAGTGGAACAACCATAATAGATGGATTAGATTCATTTATTGTTCCACAAATGTTCTCCTGGGTCTCAGCTTGCAAAGCAACATCACTCAGATGGAGGAGGAGTGAGATGGTAGGTTGAGGGTCTGTCTCACAAGCCCAAAAACCTGGATTTTATCCCAGCTTCTGGTACAGCCTGTGTGGAATTGATGTGTCTGTGTGGACTTAATGTGTCCTCCCTCTGTCTGTGTGGAATTAGTGTGTTCACTCTGTGTCTGTGTAGGGTTAGTGTGTGTTCTATGTATCTTTGTGGGATTAACATGTTCTCTCAGTGTCTGTGTGGGATTAGCATGTTCTCTCAGTGTCTGTGTGGGATTAACATGTTCTCTCAGTGTCTGTGTGGGTTTAGCATGTTCTCTCAGTGTCTGTGAGGGATTAACATGTTCTCTCAGTGTCAGTGTGGAATTAGCATGTTCTCACAGTGTCTGTGTGGGATTAGTATGTTCTCTCAGTGTCTGTGTGGGATTAGTATGTTCTCAGTGTCTGTGGGATTAGCATGTTCTCTCAGTGTCTGTGAGGGATTAGCATGTTCTCTCAGTGTCTGTGAGGGATTAACATGTTCTCACAGTGTCTGTGGGATTAGCATGTTCTCTCAGTGTCTGTGAGGGATTAGCATGTTCTCTCAGTGTCTGTGTGGAATTAGCATGTTCTCAGTGTCTGTGTGGGATTAGTATGTTCTCAGTGTCTGTGTGGGATTAGCATGTTCTCTCAGTGTCTGTGTGGAATTAGTATGTTCTCTCAGTGTCTGTGTGGGATTAGCATGTTCTCGCAGCGTCTGTGTGGGATTAGTATGTTCTCTCAGTGTCTGTGTGGGATTAGTATGTTCTCAGTGTCTGTGTGGGATTAGCATGTTCTCGCAGCGTCTGTGTGGGATTAGTATGTTCTCAGTGTCTGTGTGGGATTAGCATGTTCTCTCAGTGTCTGTGTGGGATTAGCATGTTCTCTCAGTGTCTGTGTGGGCTTCTTAATTTTCCCTTTGCCCCCCCCCCTCAAAGGTAGGCTAATCAGCTCCTGTAAATTGGCTCAGTGGCTAGGTGGGGGGGAGGTGGACTCTGGGGGTGAGACAGAAGAGGTAGCAGGGACATGTGGGGCGTGGGAATGACGGGATTGCTCTGAAACCCCATGGAATAATAAATGACTTTTCTCTGGAATGTTGGGAGCTGAGGGGTGAACCGATAGATGTACATGACACTATGGGAGGTTTTGACAAGGTAGACAGTCAGAGTCTATTTCCCGGTGCAGAAATATCAATTACGAGAGGACGCAGGTTGAAGGTGAGGTGATGGGGACGTCTAATGGAGTTTTGCAATGCCCAGTTTTGGACTAAGAGACTGCCAGGAGCATTTTGCTGCGAAGGTGGTGGAAGCAGAAACAATGGCATTTAGAAAGATAAATGAGCTGGCAGGGAAGGTTGGGATTCAGTCCCCATGTACAGGCAGATGGGAATAGTTTTATTTGCCATCATTGTTAGCAAGGGTCTATTCCTGTCCTGTGGTCTATAAGTATATGGCACTCCCAAATATCACGCAACCTCCATAGGTCAAAGTTCAATATAAATTTATTATCAAAGTGTACATATGCTACCCTGAGATTCCTTTTCTTGCAGGACTTCTCTGTAGAACGGAGGAACACAACAGAATCAATGAAAAACTGCACACAAAGACCGGCAAGCAACCAGTCTGCAACAGAAAAACTGTGTAAATACAAAAAAAATAATAACAATAATTGTTGTGTCTGTCAATGAAAGCCACTGGAGAGACACAGTACTGGTAGCATAAAGGTCTTTATTCAGCTCACACATCTAGCAGCTTTTGGGGTCATTCTGGATAGAGGCTCCCTGACCCAAAATTACACCACATTTTTATATGTTAAAGAACAAAAGTAGCAATAGGACAATTACTATTGTTGTAATGCATCCATCATGATTCCTTTGAGTCACAAATAATTTTCAAACACCTAGATCTTCACACCAACACACCCAAAAATGTGTGTTAATCTCCGCTGTCTCTGAGCTGCGTTCATGCAGACATCTCAGGCCAATGGGGCGTTTCATAGTTTGCAATCGACCCTAGTCCACAACTCTAGGAAGATCACTATTCTGGGCTACATTTTAAATTCAATGTACAATCCACATTGAGATCTGACCACTGGTCGTTGTTGAAATTAATATTTGCCAGAAAACACCCCAAAACTAATAATAAATAAGTAAAGAAATAGTATTTAAGACATGAGTTGTAAGAGTCCTTGAAAGTGACCCCATAGGTTGTGGAATCGGTTTAGTGTTGAGGCGAATAAAGTTATCCATGCCAGTTCAGGAGCCTGATGGTTGAGGGGTAGTAACTGTTCCTGAACCTGGTGGTGTGGGACCTAAGGCTCCTGTATCTCCTTCCCCATGGCAGCAGTGAGAAGAGAGCGTGGGCTGGATGGTGGGCTCCTTGAAGATAGATGCTACTTTTCCATGGCAGTGCTCCTTGTAAACAAGCTCCTGGTTTTCTGTGATGGACTGGGCTGCATCAGTACTTTCTTATAGGCTTTTCCTTCCCCCTTCCCAGCCTGTGGTTTTATCACCTATAACCTTGACAGGATCTCTGCGGCCTGACAGTTGTGATGACAACCAGTTCACTGAACAACTAATCACATTAAGGTATTATCACACACTTTAAAACAACATTACAGGATTTTGATGATCCATTTAAACAGTGCTATGAATATTAATAAAGAAAACAGTGTACTGAGAAGATTAGAGCCTATAATACCATAAATAAATTTCAAAGTTCTGAGCTGTCGTGGACTTGATGGGCCCAATGGCCTCCTTTATGCTGAGAAGAATATAGTAAGAAAATATATTTTGCATTAAATTACAAAATCCAGAAGGTGTAATACAAATACTTTTCCAAAATGACATTCATTCTTCTAGGTCCGGACCCTGCTGTACGAATATTCCAGTAATGGTGAGTGTAAAGGCGCAATATATTACAGCTAAAGCCCCATTCAGTGGAAGAGAGGAAAGAAAGTCCAGTGACTGGAAAAGCTTGGCATAATAAGGATGTTTCTGAAAATCAAATATCACACTCCCGGGAGCACATTAGAGGTTCTTGTTTCGATTAGAAGTAAAACTCTGAGATCTACACTTCTGTCATACTGCTTTGTGGAGTGTGGCTTAGTAGAGACTCATTTTTAATTGAATTGCTTTTAAAATAATTAGTTAAAAATGTCTGCCGAGGGATTGGAAAGTGGAAAATGAATGAGAATTGCAAGGAGCACTGCCACGCCATCAGCATCCGTCATCAGGGACTCCCACCACTCAGGCCATGTCTGTTTTTGGGAAGGAGGTAAAGGAACCTCAGGACTCTCACCACCAGGTTCGGGGACAGTTATTACCCCTCAGCCATCAGGAAGGAGGTAAAGGAACCTCAGGACTCTCACCACCAGGTTCTGGGACAGTTATTACCCCTCAGCCATCAGGAAGGAGGTAAAGGAACCTCAGGACTCTCACCACCAGGTTCGGGGACAGTTATTACCCCTCAGCCATCAGGCTCTTGGACCAGAGCGGATAACTTGACTCGACTTCACTTGCCCCATCACTGAACTGTTCCACCAGCACATGCACTCATTTTCAAGGTCTCTTCATCTCATGTTCTTAATATTTATTGTTTATTGATTTATTATAATAATTTATTTATTTTTGTATTTGCACAATTTGTTGTCCTTTTGCACACTGGTTGAATGCCCAAATTGGTGTGATCTTACATTGGTTCTATATGGTTATTATTTTATTATGGATTTCTTGATTATACTCACAAGAAAATTAATCTCAGGGTTGTATATGGTGACATATATGTACTTTGATAATAAATTTACTTTGAACTTTGAATGAAATGATGTATCATAACCTTTTAGATCAGATAAGTTTTATTCAGTTTATGTAGTCCGAAAAATTAGGATTAAGCTTGATCAAAGTTCACAGTTCAAAGGAGATTTATTGTTGAAGTGATACTAAGGTAGGAGCTGTTGTGGATAATGAGGTGGGTTTTCAAAGCTTGCAGGGAGATTTATGCCGGTTAGAAGAATGGGCTGAACATTGGCAGATGGAGTTTAATGCTGAGAAGTGTGAGGTTCTACATTTTGGCAGGAATAATCCAAATAGAACATACAGGGTAAATGGTAGGGCATTGAGGAATGCAGAGGAACAGAGAGATCTAGGAATAACAGTGCATAGTTCTCTGAAGGTGGAGTCTCATGTAGATAGGGTGGTGAAGAGGGCTTTTGGAATGCTGGCCTTTATAAATCAAAGCATTGAGTACAGAAGTTGGGATGTAATTTTAAAATTGTACAAGGCATCGGTAAGGCCAAATTTGGAATATTGTGTACAGTTCTGGTCACCGAATTATAGGAAAGATATCAATAAATTAGAGAGAGTGCAGAGACGATTTACTAGGATGTTACCTGGGTTTCAGCACTTAAGTTACAGAGAAAGGTTGAACAAGTTAGGTCTCTATTCATTGGAGCGTAGAAGGTTGAGGGGGGATTTGATCGAGGTATTTAAAATTTTGAGAGGGATAGATAGAGTTGACGTGAATAGGCTGTTTCCATTGAGAGTAGGGGAGATTCAAACTAGAGGACATGATTTGAGAGTTAGGGGGCAAAAGTTTAAGGGAAACACGAGGGGGTATTTCTTTACTCAGAGAGTGATAGCTGTGTGGAATGAGCTTCCTGTAGAAGTAGTAGAGGCCAGTTCAGTTGTGTCATTTAAGGTAAAATTGGATAGGTATATGGACAGGAAAGGAGTGGAGGGTTATGGGCTGAGTGCGGGTAGGTGGGACTAGGTGAGATTAAGAGTTCGGCACGGACTAGGAGGGCCGAGACGGCCTGTTTCCATGCTGTAATTGTTATATGGTTATATAAGTATGTAGAGGCATATTGTATGTGTTACCATATATTACCTTGAGATTCAGTTTCTTGCAGGCATTCACGGTGGATACAAAAAACACAACAGAGTGAATGAAAAACAAAAGCTACACAAAAAGGAAGTCAAACAACCAATGTGTACCAGACTAGTGGGTGAATGTCTTCCCTCAGTCCTGTAAGTATCTATGATGTTCCATTCACCAACACGGATAGATTAGAACTGGGTTTGTTTGCAAGCTTATGATCAGACGACACACTGAGACACAGCAAATGCCGGGTTCTGGAGCTACACAAAAAGCACTGGAGGAAGCTGGTGAAGTCTCTCCACCCAAAATGTTGAGTGCCCATGAGCTTCCTTCCATTGGATCTGCCTGACCCGCTGAACTCCTCCTGCGCTTTTCATGTTGACACTGAAAATTTTCATAGTCATATAAAAATACTGCACAGAAACAGGCCCTTCAGCCCATCTAGTCAATGCTGAGCCATTTAAACTGCCTACTCCCATCAACCTGCACTGGGACCATAGCTCTCCATATCCCCACAATTGAGCTCGCATGCACCGCTTGCACTGGTAGCTCGTTCCACACTCTCATCATCCTCTGAGTGAAGAAGTTTCCCCTCGTGTTCCCCTTAAACTTTTCACCTTTCACCTTTAAGCCATGACCTCTCGTTGTAGTTCCACCCAACCTCACTGGAACAAGCCTACTATATTTACCCTGTTTATACCCCTCATAATTTTGTATGCCTCTATCAAATCTCCCCTCAACCTTCTATGGTCCAAGTAATAAAGTCCTAACCAATTCAATCTTTCCTTATACCTCAGGTCCTCCACTCCCGGCAACATATTTGCCTTTTCAGAGGAACAAGCACACCTGTGTCCAATGTAATATCCCTGCCCGATAAGATTCTTTACCACAATGCTGACAAACTTTTGGTGAGCAGAGTGGGGAGAATTAGCCACATCTCATTTCAGTCAAGACCGATGGCCATACATTATAAGTTGTTCTAAATGTGTTACATTTGTGTAGCCAACCTTCCATCGCTACATTTATCGGGTGAAATTTCTGTATTCACTAGGAGAAATTGTTGTGGTTCTCCCCATTCTTTAGGAACATGCTGTTGGTTGAGAAATTTGATCTTGTCAGGTGTGCAATTGACTGGCTGCTGTGACTGATATGACCTGTTTCAGTTCCAATTCATTAAATAATGTCACATTGTCAATAAATACTTAACGAGGTACAATAGATGACTGAGTGAGTCCAATGGAAATTACCCTGTGTTTACCCATACACACTTTGTGTTCTGAGTTGTTGGGTTCCAAAGGAACATGGTTTCTGAAAACACACATCACTAGGCCCAATGACATCTTCTATCTATTGAACGGACCTCTTGTTTATTGAAGGTGAACTCTTGACTGGACTGTCTATCTCATCATGACCCCTGCATGTATCTACCTGTATTGCACTTTCTCTGTATCTAACCACAGCACAATATTCTACATTAACCATCTAACAACTAGAGCACGGAAACAGGCCATCTTGGCCCTTCTAATCCATGCCGAACGCTTACTCTCACCTAGTCCCACCGACGTGCACTCAGCCCAAACCCTCCATTCCTTTCCTGTCCATATACCTATCCAATTTTACTTTAAATGACAATATTGAACCTGCCTCTACCACTTCTACTGGAAGCTCGTTCCACACAGCTATCACTCTCTGACTAAAGAAATTCCCCCTCATGTTACCCCTTAACTTTTGCACCTTAACTCTCAACTTATGTCCTCTTTGTTTGAATCTCCCCTACTCTCAATGGAAAAAGCCTATCAACATCAACTCTATCTATCCCCCCATGATTTTAAATACCTCTATCAAGTCCCTCCTCAACCTTCTACACTCCAAAGAATAAAGACCTAACCTGTTCAACCTTTCTCTGTAACTTAGGTGCTGAAACCCAGGTAACATTCTAGTAAATCTCCTCTGTCCTCCATACGACCATAACATTCTGCTACTGTTTTCCTTTGTACACTTCAAAGTTCTCATGTTTTTGAAATGATCTGTATGGGTGGATTGCAAAATTGTTTATCTCTGTATATGTGACAGGAATAAATGAGTACCAATACTTTACATCATAATCCCACTGTTTCAAGTAATCTTTCTTGTTGAAAAGCATTCCTGTCCTTGGCCAGCACATAGGTGCAGTCACAAGGGAAAATGTGTATTTAATATTTCAATAATATTTGAGTAATATTGTGAATAATATTGCTTAAGCATTCTTTGTTGCTTACATAATTGATTATGGATTATATGTAAAAGTACGTGAATGGCATGCGTCATTTGGCCACTGTGTCATATGCATGTGCCTCATTAAAGTAAAACAAAGTAGACCCACACCTCTCAGCTCCTCTGTTCTTCTTTCCATTAGTTTCTGGAGTTACAAAACATAGCAGTGGCGATGAGTTTTAAGACAACAAACCCAAGATGACCACCTACCTGTTGAAGTGTAGCACGTCTTTTTTCTTTGGACGAGGAGAAAGACATTTGAGTTTAAAAAAAGGCTGAAAACTAATTAAATTTACGGGTTCAGAAACAGTGAGGACTGGATGATAATAATAATAAAAAAAATTTAAAAACAGAAATGGTTGGCTACATTGGAAAGATAGACACATTTGATCTGTATGAATTGAGCTGTGTTTTAAAACAATTGAAATAGCCAATGAAAAGTGAGTGTGGAGAGTAATAGGTGGAAAAAATATTCAGTTTGATTAGAAGTTTAACTGCTCCAACAGAACCAGCCAGCATGAGCTTTGCTGATATTGTGAAAGTAATGTGGTGACATTTAGAACCAAAACCATTGTAGATTGCTGAATGATGTAGGACTCTTAAGTGGAAATAAAAGGAAGGGGGGTCCATTACAGCTTATGTGGCAGAATTGAAGAGATTTTCTGAGCATTGTCAATTCAGTAGTGGGCTTAATGTACTGAGAGTTCACTTAGACAATGGAATCTTAAAAGAAGTGACTCCCAACTGGAGCACAACTCACCTTTAAAAGAGCAGTTGAAATCGCTATATCAATGGAAACAGCAGGCAGAGATGGAATTGAGTTGCAGTCAGGAATAAAGTGAGAGTGAGCAAAATCATAATGACTGAACTGTAATTTGCCTGACCAAACAAATTGTGTTACCATTGTGACAGGGGCTTGTATAAGCCAGACCAATGCAAAATTGTAGGACACACAGAAAGAGCAGGTTGGACAGAAAAAATAGATGAACTAGACAGGGGAGAGAAAAAGCTAAAGAGTCAAGTTGCAGTTTCAAAAAGAGCACTAATCTCTCTGTTGTTGGTGCAAGATCTGATAGAGGTGAGAGTGACACAGGACAGGGTAGCCTTGAGATTTATAATGTGAAAACTAACAAGAGACAAGCAATATAGCTGACACAAAAAGTGAACAGCAAATTAATTAAAATGGAATTGGACACTGGCTTGGCAGTTTCAATCATTCCTCAAAAAGAGTTTGAATGGCATTTCAAATACACTGAATGGAAGTCTGCAGGTATCCACCTAAGAAATTACACTGGAGAAATGCTAACTCCTCTGGGAATGACATTTATAACAGTGAAAGACAACAACCCTCAGAGGGCTTGTATGTGGCAAAAGCATAAGAATTATGGGACATGATTGGCTGTGACAGCTGCAACTTGATTGGAGAGCCATCCACAATTTGCATGTCCCATTCCCTGTAATACAGTCGACTGAAAGTAAATGAAGAAAGGTACTGGATGATACCATAGCAGTGTTCAGCGATGGCATCGGAAAACTCAAACATATCAAGGGTAAAGTTGTGTTAAATGAAAATATCACACCCAGGTTTTACTAAGTCCGCTTGGTTCCTGATATCATCCATGACAAAATAGCCAGTGAGCTCAACTGCATGGTGTCTGAAGGAATTCTTTCCAAGACTGAGTGGAGTCAATGGGCAACACCATTGATCCCAGTAGCCAAGAAGAATGGGTCTATCAGTATCTGTGGTGATTTTAAGATTATCGCCAACCCTGTACTGAAAGTAGGATATGCTCCTGATGTAACAGGCGTGAATTCTTTAAACCAAGTGTCACTTACTGTGGTTGCACCATTGATGAACGAATATTACACACAGGTGCTGAGAAAATTCAAGCAATGGTGGATGCCCCAAGGCCAAAGGGCCTGTCACGGTTGCTGTCCTTTTTGGGATTTTTCAATTACTATGACAAGTTCCTGCCAAATCTGACGACTGTGCTCCATCCCATGAATCATACTATGGATTGGGAAGAAATGGCAATGGTCTAAGCAGTGTGAGGTGACTTTCTAAAAGGTAAAGGAAGTGGTGACATCAGACACTGTGCTCACACATTCTGATCCACATCGGCCAGTGAAGCTTGTCTGAGATGCCTCTCCTTATGTATATAGTGCAGTCACGTCACCTGCTATGAGTGATGGAAATGAACGCCCCATAGCCTTTGCATCACGTTCCCTTATTGCTGCAGAGAAAAGTTATGCACAGATTGACAGAGAGGCCTTGAGTCTGGTTTGGGGTGTAAAACATTTCAACCAGTACCTGTATGGGAGACAGTTTACCCTCATTACTGATCATCAACTTCCCAAAGTCTACAATCATTTCCTTTGTCTTCTCCACGTTCAGACTTGGATTGTTCTTCACTCACCAGTCGTTCCACTTCCTCTCTGTACTCCGACTCGTCGTCGATGCTGATGAGGACGACCACTGTTGTGTCATCCGCAAGCATAATGACAGGGTTTGTGCCAGATCCTGCGACACCGTCACGTGTCAGTGGTGTGAAGAGCAGCGCACCGAACCCACACCCTGAGGTGTAGCAGCTCTCAGTGTTCTGAGACTAGCTGCCCACACCGACTGACTTGTGCCCCTTCTGTTAGGAAGTCCAGGATCCAGTTACAGAGGGAGGTGTTGAGACACAGCGAGGATAATAACCCCAGCTGCTTCTGGGGTATGATGGTGTTAAACGCTGAAATGAAATCTATAAACAGCAGCCAGGCATATGAAGCCCTGTTTTCCAGGCGGGACAGGACAGAGTGGAAGGCAGAGGCTACTGCGTCGTCAGTGGATCAATTTGAGCGATAAGCAAACTAGAAAGGCTCCAATGCAGCCAGGAGTAAGGCTTTAATTTGCTCTATGACCAGCCGCTCAAAGCATTTCATAATTCTGATATTTATCTGTTTATTTGTCTGTGACTTAGCTCACTTTAATACAAACTGATCTACTGGGTCACGTCTCACAGCGTACAATACAGAGAAAGAAACTTAATCACTCTCTACTCTCCATATTAACCCTTTTCATCTCACTCTACAAAAGATAGTCCCTATGTCCTTTCTATCTCTCCCCCATTCCTGCAACTAATTTTTTTCTCTCTTTCTCTCTGTGGAGGCCAAGTCTTTATGTATATAAGGCAGAGAATAGATTCTTGATTAGTCAGGGTGTGAAGGCAGGAGATTGGGGCTGAGAGAAAAATGGATCAGTCATGATAAAGTGGCGGAGCAGACTCGATGGGCCAAATGGCCTAATTATGCTCCTATATAGAAACATAGAAAACCTATAACACAATACAGACCCCACGATGCTGTGCCAAATATGTACTTACTTTAGAATTTACCCAAGGTTACTCATGACCCTCTATTTTTCTAAGCTCCGTGTACCTGTCCAGGAGTCTCTTAAAAGACCTTTTAGAATCCACCTCCACCACTGCTGCTGGCAGCCCGTTCCACGCACTCACCACTCTCTGCATAAAATTCTTACCCCTGACATCTTCTGTGTGCCTACTTCCAAGCACCTTAAAACTGCGCCCTCTCATATTAGCCATTTCAACACCGGGAAAAAGCCTCTGACTATCCACATGATCAATGCCTCTCGTTATCTTATACACCTCTATCAGGTCACCTCTCATCCTCTGTCATTCCAAGGAGAAAAGGCTGAGTTCACTCAACCTATTCTCATTAGGCATGCTCCCCAATCCAGGCAACATCCTTGTAAATCTCCTCTGTACCCTTTCTATGGCTTCCACATCCTTCCTGTAGAGAGGTGACCAGAACTGTGCCCGGTTCTCCAAGTGGGGTCTGACCAGGGTCCTATATAACTGCAATATTACCTTTCGGCTCCAAAATTCAATTCCACGATTGATGAAGGCCAATACACTGTATGCCTTCTTAACCACAGAGTCAACCTGCGCAGCAGCTTTGACCCCAAGATCCCTCTGATCCTCCACACTGCCAAGAGTCTTGCCATTAATACTATATTCTGCCATCATGTTTGACCTACCAAAATGAACCAGCTCACACTTACCTGAGTTGAACTCCATCTGCCACTTCTCAGCCCAGTTTTGCATCCTATTGATGTCCTGCTGTAACCTCTGACAGCCCTCCACACTATCCACAACATACCCAACCTTTGGGTCACCAGCAAATTTACTAACCCATTCCTCCACTTCCTCATCCAGGTCATTTATAAAAATCACAAAGAGAAGGGGGTCCCAGAACAGATCCCTGAGGCACACCATTGGTCACTGACTTCCATGCAGAATATGACCCATCTACAACCACTCTTTGCCTTCTGTGAGCAAGCTAATTCTCGATCCACAAAGCAAGGTCCCCTTGGATCCCATACCTCCTTATTTTCTCAATAAGCCTTGCATGGGTTACCTTATCAAATGCCTTGCTGAAATATATATATACACTACATCTACTGCTCTACCTTCATTAATGTGTTTAGTCACATCCTCAAAAAATTCAATCCGGCTAGTAAGACAAGACCTGCCTTTCACAAAGCCATGTTGACTATTCCTGATCATATTATGCCTCTGCAAATGTTCATAAATCCTGCCTCTCAGGATCTTCTCCAACAACTTGCCCACTACTGAAGTAAGACTCACTGGTTTATAATTTCCTGGGCTATCTCTACTCCCTTTCTTGGATAAAGGAACAATATCTGCAAACCTCCAGTCATCCAGAACCTCTCCCGTCCACATTGATGATACTAAGATTATCGCCAGAGGCTCAGCAATCTCCTCCCTCGCCTCCCACGGTAGCCTGAGGTATATCTCATCTGACCCCGGTGACTTAACCAACTTGATACTTTCCAAAAGCTCCAGCACATCCTCTTTCTTAACATCTATATGCTCAAGCTTTTCAGTCCGCTGTAAGTCATCCCAACAATTCCCAAGGTCCTTTTCTGGAGTGAATACTGAAGCAAAGTATTCAGTAAGTATCTCCGCTATTTCCTCCAATTCCATACACACTTTTCCACTGTCACACTTAATTGGTCCTATTCTCTCACGCCTTATCCTCTTGCTCTTCACATATTTGTAGAATGCCTTGGGGTGTTCCTTAATTCTGCTCCCCAAGACCTTCTCATGGCCCCTTCTGCTCTCCTAATTTCATTCTCAAGCTCCTTCCTGCTAGCCTTATAATTTTCTAGATCTCTATCATTACCTAGTTTTTTGAAGCTTTCGTAAGCTTTTCTTTTCTTCTTGACTAGATTTTCAACTGCCTTTGTTCACCATGGTTCCTGTACCCTACCATCCTTTCCCTGTCTCATTGGATACCTTATGGTCTTCTGCTCATTCGCAGTTCTGTCACAAACTCTGTTTTTCACCCCACAGATGCTGCCTGACCTGCTGAGTCTTTCCAGAATCTTCTGTATTTATTTTAGGTTTCCAACACTTGCATTTTGTTTTTTATTTTCATTACTAAAGCCAGCCTTTCGCTTTTCAAAATGTTATTTATTTATTCTTTGAGATGCTGCGTGGAGTCGGCCCTTCTGGCCCTTCAAACTGCACTGTCCAGCAATCCCCCAATTTAACACTAGTCTAAGCACAGAAAATTTACAAACCCCTACCAACCAGGACGTCTTTGGACTGTGGGAGGAAACCCACAAAGTCCTGGTGAGAACGTAAAACTCCTTACAGACAGCAGCGGGAATTGAACCCAGGTCGCCTGTATTGTAAAGCGTTGTGCTAACCATTATGCTACCGTGCAACATTTCAGGCCCAGAAGTTCATTCCACTAAATTCAGAATCTGTAATGGTCAAACTGGAGATACCAAATATTTAATTCTCAATTTAATTTTCCTATGGAGGCATCCAAATACATTTTTCCAGATCATTGGAGAGAACCTCGTGATACTAATCCACTAACTGAACCTCTGTATTATGGTATCAGATTTGGGAGAAACAAAAGTGTTCCAAAAATGTCCCCCTGTACTCTTTTTTTCAAAGTTCAAAATTCAAAGTAAGATTTATTATCAGAGTCCATACATGTCGCCACATACAACCCTGAGATTCTTTCTCTGTGGGCATATTTAGCAAATCTATTGAACAATAACTAAACTGTAAATTTCAGGAACTGTTAATTGTGCAAATGCAGAAATAAATACTGTAAATAGCAATAAATCACAAGATAAATGAGTCCTTAAATGAGTGTAGCAATCCCCTTTTGTTCAAGAGCTTGATGGCTGAGGGGTAGTAACTGTTTTTGAACCTGGTGGTGTGAGTCCTGAGCCTCTTGTACCTTCTACCTGAGGGCAGCAGTGAGAAGAGAGCCTGGCCTGGGTGGTGAGGATCTTTGATGGTGCATGCTGTTTTTCTACAGTAATGTTTCATGTCAAAGTGCTCAATGGTTGGGAGGGTTTTACCCCTCATGAACTGGGTTGAATCTGCTACTTTTTGTCGGGTTTTCCACTCAAAGGCATTGGTGTTCCCATACAGCCAGTCAGCACGCTTTCTTCCACACATCTGTAGAGTTTGCTAAGGGTTGCAATGACCTACTAAACTTCAGCAGACTCCTGAGGAAGTAGAGGTGCTGTCATGCTTTCTTTGTAATTATATTTATATGATGGCTCCAGGACAAGCCCTCTGGGATAGTGACACCATGGAATTTAAAGTCACTGACCCGCTCCACCTCTGATCTTCTGATGACTACTGGCTCATGGACCTCTGGTTTCCCTCTCCTGAAGTCTACCATCAGTCCCTTGGTCTTACTGACATTGAGTGAGAGGTGGTTGTTGTTATTACACCACTCGGACAAGTTCTCAATCTCCCACCTGTATGCTAAGTCATCACCCCCTTTGATACAAACTACCACAGTGGTGCCATCAGCAAACTTGTATATGGTGTTGGAGCTATGCTTAGCCACACAGTCATCGGTGTAAAGTGAGTAGAGCAGGGGGCTAAGTACACATCCCCGTGATGCTCCTGTGCTGATGGAGATGTTTTTGCCAATCTGAACTGACTGTGGTCTACAAGTGAGGCAATTCAGGCACAAGGGGGTATTGAGGCCCAGGATTGGAGCCTACTGATTAATTTAGAGGGGATGATGGTGTTAAATATCTAGTTGTAAACAATAAAGATCATCCTGATGTATGCATCTTTGCTGTCCAGATGTTCCAAGTTGTGTGAAGAGCCAATGAGATGGCATCCGCTGCAGACCTGTTAATTGGGTTGGCGAATTGGAGTGGACCCAAGTCCTGGGTGTTACTATTTCAGAGGACTTGTCCAGGATCCACCATGTAAATGCAATTGCAAAGGAAGCACAGCCACGCCACTACTACCTTAGGAGTTTGCGGAGATCTGGCATGACACCTCAAAACCCAGTAGACTTCTGTAGCTGCGTAGTGGAGAGTGTATTGACTGGCTGCATTACAGCCTGGGATGGAAACACCAATGCCTTTGAATGTAAAATCCAACAAAAAGCAGTGTATTCAGCCCAGTACATCGCGGATAAAGCCCATCCAGATATTGAGCACATCTACATGAAACACTGTCTTAGGAAAGCAGCGTCCATCATCAGGATCCTCACCACCCAGGCCATACTCTTTACTTGCTGCTGTCACCAGG